>NW_028317799.1:3221136-3525227 GCF_062004578.1 Staurois parvus | reverse complement strand
TCATCCGTGCTCAGGCCTGGCAGGGCAGGAAAGGAGGGGGAAGGCCAAGTAACCCCCCCCCCCCCGCAGCTTACCAGGCCACGTGTTCTCGGCATGCCTTTACCATTCATGTGTTTGGCGAACACACTAAAGGCCGATGTTCAAGTCGAACTTATGTTCAACTCGAACATTGAGTCCAATAGTATTCACTACATTTTAATAGGCTACTCCTTTGCTTTACTGTTCCTAGATTTAGTTGTTAGGAGTAAAGAAAAATACTTGGAGCAGTGAGATATTGGAGATCATGACTTACTGCTGTTCCTACCTTGGAACATCTCTGGTGCTTGGCCATTGGCTGCTCAACCACCAAAAACTATTACGTGGGTAGGTAGGGAGAGAATCTTCAGCCCTGTGTAAGCTCGAAGATGTCACTTGGAGCTTACACAAGGCTTTCTTTCTTTGTTATCCATGACCAAATGGCATAATAAGAATGTTAGTATGTGCAGCTGGTGGGGCCAGTATTGAAAAGAACCTTTTGCTTTGTCCAGTATGCTTGAGCTACTAAGCTCTGTAAAAAACAGGAGGTAAGAATATAAAACAAAACATGTAGAGAGCCTAATGCTCTCAGGTGTTACTTGTGAAGGGTACAGATAATATTACAGCATACAAAAACACTTTAGACAATTGTGCCCTTCCAACCATGTGACAAGGTTGGGGAAGGCACTTTTCTGTTCTAGCATGACTGTACCCCTTGGCCCTAAGCCAGCTCCATGTTTTGATTAGTTTGGTGTTAAGGAACATCAGTGGTCTCACAGAGCCCTGACCTAAACCTACTGATTACCATTGAGAAGAACAATTGTAAGCCAGGGCTTCTTGTCCAACTCAAGCTCACAAAAACTATTTTGGCTGAATGGGCCCAAATCCCCACAGACACATTTCAATATCTAGTGAAACACCTTCCCAGCAGGGTGAAAGAGGTTTACAAGAGGCAACTTATTAATAATGTCCATGGATTTAGACTGGGATGTCCAAAAAGCTCATATAGGTGTGATGGTCTGGTGTCCCCAATGTGTTGGCCTAGCTGGGGTTGATTTACTAAAGACAAATAGACTATTCACTTTGCAAGGGAATTTTCCCCAAAGCTTGGTGAATCAGGTGGAGCTCTGCTGATTCCAACAATCAATAACCAATTACGTGCAAGCACAAATGCTGTTTTTTTATTTTTCTTACATTTGATTGGGTTTTCTTTGCAAAGTGATACTTCCCCACATCCACAAAGCTCCGGGGAAAAGTCCCCTCAAAATGCAGCATCCCAATCTTAGTGCCTAGGGTTCAATATTGAGTTGGCTCACCCTTTGCAGCTATAACAGTTTCAACTCTTCTGAGAAGGCCGTCCACAAAGTTTAGGAGGGTGTCTATGGGAAGGTTTGACCATTCTTCCAGAAGCACATTTGTGAGGTCAGGCACTGATGTCAGATTGGAAGGCCTGGCTCGCAGTCTCCGCTCTAATTCATCCTAAAGGTGTTATATTGGGTTGAGGTCAGGACTCTGTGCAGGCCAGTCAAGTTCCTCCACCCCAAACTATCTCATCTATGTCTTTATGGACCTTGCTTTGTGCACTGGTGCGCAGTCATGTTGGAACAGGAATGGGCCATCCCCAAACTCTTTCCACAAAGTTTGGAGCGTAAAATTGTCCAAAATGTCTTAGTAAGCTGACACCTTAAGAGTTTCCTTCACTGGAACTAAGGGGCCAAGCCCAACCCCTGAAAGACAAACCCACACCATAATCCCCCCTCCACCAAACTTTACACTTGGCACAATGCAGTCAGGCAAGTACCGTTCTCCTGGCAACCACCAAACCCAGACACATCCATTGGATTGCCAGACAGAGAAGAGTGATTTGTTGCTTCAGAGAACAAGTCTCCATTTCTCTAGAATCCAGTGGCGGTGTGCTTTACACCACTGCATGTGATGCTTTGCAGTTCACTTGGTGATGTAAGGCTTGGATGTAGCTGCTTGTCCATGGAAACCCATTCCAGGAAGCTCTCTTTTGTTGTTGCACTGTTTTTGTGCTAATCTGAAGGTCACATGAAGTTTGGTGGTCTTTAGCTGTTGACTCTGCAGACAGTTGGCGACTTCTGAGCACTGTACACCTTAGCATGCACTGACCCCGCTCTGTCATGTGACGTGGCCTACCACTTGGTGGCTGAGTTGCTGTTGCTCCCAGTTGCTTCCACTTTGTTATAATCCCACTAACAGTTGAGCGTGGAATATTTAGTAGCCAGGAAATGTCACGGATGAACTTATTGCACAGGTGGCAATCTATCACGGGACCACACTTGGAGTCACTGAGCTCCTGAGAGCGACCCATTCTTTCACCAATGTTTGTAGAAGCAGTCTGCATGCCTAGGGGATGATTTTATACACCTGTTGCCATGGAGGGGATTGGAACACCTGAATCCAAAGATTTGGATACTTTTGGCAATTATATATATATATATATATATATATATACATTTTTTTATTTTTAGTCTTTACCATAATACATAAAGAAAGTAAACATGTTCAAAATAACTATACATTGACTTTAACACACTTTCACAAGGGAATAGGTGATGTAACGTGCGCTCTAATGTAAATTGCAAACAATTATGTAACTGAAAAGGAAGGTGTAAACCCACATATTAAAACTGAAGCATTATCAAACATGAAAAAAGACAATTATAGCCACCAGCTCTCTTGTAAATGTGTACTTGCCAATGCATACACTCACACAAATGATGTACACAAACCGTCTGCTAATTTTAAACCCGCGACCAAATGCTATGCAATGCAAATTGTCTTTGACATGAATTTCAAAATGTTAGTTTTCCACTTGGTATGCCTGGAGCTTTGTAGCCCTTTACATTATGTGCAGTAGCTTCTGTGTTCACACAGCAAACTTTCTGAGGCTATGCTGGAATTTTCTGAGATACAGAAGCCAAAAATAATAAAATAAAACAAGCTATAGGCAAAGTATAGCTGATAATAACAACTAAAACAGCGACATAAATATTTTTATTTTTTATCCTACATTTATGTAGCACAAAAATAACCTGCAGCTTTTCATAGAGCTGCAGGGAACCTTTAAAATAGAATTATATTTTTTCTCTTTTTTTTTGCATTATTCAGTTCCTGATGGGACAAAGTACATGTATTCCTTTGTCCTATCTTCCTAGTTGCCCTGTAACACTAGCTGCAGTGTTGGACAGGCCACCCTCCTCCCCCCCTACCCTTGGTGCACTGCCAGCAGGGGCGGACTGACCATTTGGGAACTCGGGCACTGCCCGAGGGCCCTAGGTTAGTAGGGGGCCCCATGAGATGCCCCTGGTACCTTTTTATAGGCTTTTTTGGGTGTGGTTTGATTGTGGGCGAGGACACAGGGGCCCCATGATCCCCTATTGTCCAGGGGCCCCATGAGTTGTCAGTCCGCCCCTGACTACCAGCCAACACTGCTGCTAGCAGGGAAAAGGCCGCTTTGATAGGGAGCACCTGTCTTCAGCTCTCAATATTTACCAAAGGCAAGCACTGGCAAGAAGAATGCAGAGGGAGGTAAGGCTGATAAACATGACCTCATTCTACATTCCTCTTGCCAGTCCCCTTTGCTAGCTGCAGTTCCCAGTTACCATGCACCAAGCAGGGGGATCCTGTCTGAGATCACAGCTACTGGTACATCATGCCTAGGAAGATTGAACAAAGTGTCCCACCAAGAACTGAGTTATGTTAAAAAGTGATGTCTGCTTTAAAACAGAACTAAACCCCCCTGAACTCCCTACCTGGCAGATGACATCCTCGCGCGGCTGGCTTCTGTGTCTTGATCGCCGTTCACCTTCATTCGGCTTTGCCCACCGTGATATCAAGGATGGGCAGGCATGTAAGTAAATGCACTCCAAAAGATAAACGAACGAAACCAGCGCTCCAATCTTCATACAACCAAGGAGATGCCAAAATGCAAACCGAAGAGGTGCTGCCCTTCTAAGATCGGGAAATCTGACCACTAGTGGAAAAGAACAGACAAGGGCGCACTCTCATCATGCATTACCGTGGTAGAACACGTGGTTATTGAATAAAAAGAGGATATATACTCACAAACCAACGTGATAAAAAGCAGTATAAGTGGTCCACAAAGACAGTCACAATACATCTGTATGATGCGGATAGGCTGACGCGTTTCAGGAGCTGATGCGGATAGGCTGACGCGTTTTGGGAGTTTCGGGCTGATGCGATTCGGGAGCTGAACCCCCTTCCTCAGAGCTCTGAGGAAGGGGGTTCAGCTTCTGAAACGCGTCAGCCTATCCGCATCATTAGACACAGATGTATTGTGACTGTCTTTGTGGACCATATATATAAAGTGCAGCGCTGTGATATATATCAATGAATAAAAGTTCATGTAATCTTCATAAACAAATGAGGAATATGGAGTGAAAATCTTCCTTATGCAAAATAGGTGACTGGAACCGTATAGAAGAAATGCGCACTCACCGACCGCACATTAAAAATGCGCATGTATATGACCAGCAATCCAGGTAATCAGCCATGCCCACGGTACATCCCTCACAGGTGGATCATCAGCCTTGGGTGTAGTGGTATGCAGCAGGATTAAAACCAGTAAATGGGCAGCTTAGGTGAAAGAGCTCCCTCTTCTGGATGCAAAATACACTGTGGACCAGCTGCTGTGGATCTGAAACCCTCAGAAAGGGGGTCAAAAACAAAAGAGGGGGTGCCAATAGTGTAGTAGGTAAAAGCTGATTTATTGGTCATAAAAAGTAAAATCATGGCTACAAGCACAATAATAAGTTGCCAGCATTATGTGGAAAATAGAAAAAATTGCACTGACCCAGCCAGAAAAATGGCCGCCGGACCTCCTCGTGGTCACGGTGGTGTAAACGTCAGCTGTCGGCTGTCGGCTGTCGGCTGTCAGCTCCTCCTGAGGCCTTTCGTGCTACGGAACTTCATCAGAGGGGAGGCCAACCATGTTGGTTTGTGAGTATACAGTATATCCTCTTTTTATTCAATAAACACGTATTCTACCACGGTAATGCATGATGAGAGTGTGCCCTTGTCTGTTCTTTTCCACAGGCATGTAAGTAACTTTAATGCAGAAGAGACAAAGTATGTCTCTTCTACATTAAAATTCCTGCCAAAATTCCTACCTGTACTTCCATTTCTAACTTTTGCCTAAGGTTCCACTTTAAGTTGACCCATGCATTTTCCATAAAGGTCAAGGCAACAGGTTCACTTTAAAGAATATGTAAAACCAAAACTTTTTTGAGTTGTCAGTAGAGTAGGTAATAGTTAAAACTTCTGCTTTTTTGTCTGTCCAATTGAGATTAACTTCTCATCCTGTGATCGTGTAAGGGAATGAGACATTGAACCAACATCCATGGATAGTTTGCTGAGCTTTACAGGGACCTTTGAGCTGTGCTGGGCTCCATATCACAACTGCTTTAACCGTTTCAATACCGGGCAATTTTACACCTTCCTGCCCAGGCCATTTTTCAGGTTTCAGCGCTCTCACACTTTGAATGACAATTGCGCGGTCATACAACATTGTACCCAAACTAAAATTTTATCATTTTCTTCACACAACTAGAGCTTTCTTTTGGTGGTATTTAATCACCGCTGGGGTTTTTATTTTTTGCTAAATTAACAAAAAAAGACCAAAAATTTTGAAAAAAAAACAAATTTTTCTTTGTTTCTGTTATAAAAGTTTACAAATAAATAATTGTTCTTCATAAATTTAGGCCGAGATGTATTCTGCTACATGTCTTTGGTGAAAATAACCCAAATTAGGATGTATTATTTAGTTTGTAGGAAAGTTATAGAGTTCACAAACTATGGTATAGATCTGAATATTGATCAATCCTGAAGTACTGACAGCCAATCTAATTTCTTGAGGTCCAAGAATGTCAGAACAGTACAGATATCCCACAAATGACCCCTTTTTGCAGAGTAGACAGTCCGACGTACTTCATAAGAGGCATGGCGAGTTTTTTGAAGTTGTATTTTTATGTCATAATTTTTCGGAAAATGAAAAAATTAAAAAAAGTATTTTCACTATTTTTTTTTTGCATACTGTCACCAGTGCAGTACAGCGTCATCATATAACTGGCATTACGGTTAACAGGGACACTGACTGGTGACAGTATGAAAAAAAAAAATATTTTTTTTTTTTAATTTTTTTTTTTTTTTATTATATTTAATTTTTTATTACATTGTTTTTAAGATTTTTTTTTCATATTTTACTATGACCAAAGTAGTAAAATGTTACCATAGTAACACTGTACTACTTTGGGGAAGTGATCAGTATATATTTTTTTTTTTACACAATTTGCTTATAGCAAAGAATTACTTTACTATAAGCAAGCATTTACCTGAATGAAATCGATTCATTCAGCTTTTTTTTTTTTTTTTTTTGTGCTTAGCTGTGATTTGGTCACAGCTAATCACATGACATGTGCATGTGATTAGCTGTGACCATTCACAGCTAGGCACTATTATACAATGGATGGCATCATGAATGAAGCCATCCATTGTATACAACTGTCATGTGACCTGTCACAGCAGGTCACATGGTACCAGCAACGGGAGTCGGTACTCGGATCTGTCATCGGCCGTGTCCGAGGTGCATGGCCCGTGACAGATCCCGCTGCTGTGCCGCTCTGCATTACCGCAAACGGCGCATGTGCGGGAGCACGCCAAATGGCGTGCACCCGGAATGAAGAGGCACATCTGAAGCCACCAAACGGCCATTGGCCGGGCGGCTAATGGTTAAGGAATAACTGTACTGGGAGAAATAGTGAAACTGCTCCTGAAAATGCTGAATTCCTGACTGTCTCTGGCTTTTAGTGATTTATGGGTCATTGACCCAATAGACTTTTTGTGCTCAAGGAGAACCTTGATGGTTTGCATGTATAGTGCAGTCCTGGAGGCTGCTCTCCAACAACCATGGTGTCCTGCTGGACCTTTGTAAGAAAGTATTAAAAAATCAGAGATTGGAGCACCACACTAGTTTGTACTGTCCATAAAAGATTTTATTTTGCAACAAAAGCCAACAAGTTATGACGGTTCGACATTTCCCTTTCATCAGAACTAAGATCAAGACAAAAAATGAAGAGATGGGAGCACCATATTAGTCTGTACATTACATTAAAGATTTTATTTTGCAACAAAGGCCAATGTGTTTTGGGGGCTCGACACCCCCGTTTCATCAGGGCTATGATCAAGACAATATCAAGATGAAGGGGTGGTGTTGAGCCCCTGAAATGCATTGGATTTGTTGCATAATAAACTCTTTTATAGAACGTACAGACCAATATGGTGGTCCCATCTCTTCAATTTTTGACTGACTCAAATGAGGCATGCTGCCAGTAATGTCAGAGGAGAATCCAGACTCAGTGTATGCATATTTGTTTCAGGTCAGCAATAAAGCATTTAGAGCAGTGGTTTTCAACCTTCCTAATGCCGCGACCCTTTAATACAGTTCCTCATGTTGTGGTGACCCCCAACCATAAAATTATTTACCCAGTAATTATAATTCATGAAGTGTCGTTTTACCTCCAATACTGCTGCTTTCAACACAGTAGCTGCTTTCAACACAGTAGCTGCTTTCTACACAGTAGCTGCTTTCTACACAGTAGCTGCTCTTTACACAGTAGCTGCTCTTTACACATCGGAAATAGAGTATGTGTTTTCTCGGTGGTCTTAGGTGACCCCTGTGAAAGGGTCATTCGACCCCCAAAGGGGTCGCGACCCACAGGTTGAGAACCACTGATTTAGATCAACCCAACAGCCAGGCAGATAGTGCTTGCAAAAAGTGATGACAGCCACCATTGTTTGCAAAAGGCAATGGAAGGTCAATGACAGCTAAAAAAAAATTTCACATTATGAGCTCATCCATACATGATTTGATCTCTGAAGAGTTATCCATGGACAGATCACTCTTCAGAGAGCATTTGACAATTGGTGAGGGGGTGTTGTATCTCCTCCTCACTACCTGCTTTAAACCCTTGAACCCTGCACTAACACAATGCAATCACGTGCATGTGGTTTTGGGGCACTTGTGGAGTTTCAATAGGTCAAGCTTGGTGGGTGTAGCAACAGGGGGAATAATTCCTACACTGCCGCAAAGCATCGCGCCCATGGCATGTTTAACCCCCCCCCCCCCTGCAGCTAAATAGGAAGTGGTTGGGGAGGCTGTAAAAATGCGGCTGAAGCGTGCCACTTTATTGTCCCACAATCGCTAGTGCAAAGGAGCCCTATATGTTTCTTTGAAATCTCATTTCATCAGAAGCCATTTAGCTATAATGATGTTTTTGGACTGCTGAGGGTAATCAAAGCAAATCTGTATTTGTTGCATACTCCTATGTTAATGAAATGCACTAAGCATGTTTTAATCATGTACAATAAATCTAGTGTAGTTTCTTCTCTTGAAAGTCCCACCTTTTGCTCTTTATTTTGGAAAAAATGAAAAGCCCTGGACAGGTAAGCAGTATACTTTGTATGTATTTCTATGCTAAATTCTGCAGTTTGAATGGAGTGATATTTTAATGTTCAGCAACCTGCAAAGTCTTGAAAACATTTCACTTAAAGTTATATGCATACAGCACCTGTGAAAGAGTGATAAGTAGGTGCTTTATCAAGATGCAAACCTGTTTTCCCACCTCAGCATCTTGTCAATGAACTGCTCTACCATCTTCTTTAGAGTTGACGTTTAATCTGCTTATGTTTTATCTTCCCTGGTTCCTCCCTCCCTGTCATTAATATGCAAAGTAAGCTTTGAAATAAAACCTTTCCATTTTTATTTCATACATTATTATAAGGCCACAATAAGTTTGTACGTCTTTAGCTATTGATTGCAGACAGTTGGCAACTTCTGCTCACTGTGCACTCCACCATGCACTGACCCCGCTCTCTCATTTTACGTGGCCTACCACTTTGTAGCTAAGTTCCTGTTGTTCCCAGTTACTTCCACTTTGTTACAATACCACTAACAGTTGACCGTGGAATATTTAGTAGCCAGGAAATGTTACGGATGGACTTATTGCCCAGGTGGCCACCTATCACGGTATCACGCTTGGAGTCACTGAGCCGCTGAGAGTGACACATTCTTCCACAAATGTTTGTAAAAACATTCTACATGCCTAGGTGCTTGATTGTATACATCTGTGTCCATGGAGGTGATTGGAACACCTGAATCCAATGATTTAGAGGGGTGTCCCAATACTTTTGGCAATATAGTGTATCTGTTTCTAGGAAACTTCTGCCTAAGCCCAAAGTGTGGGGGGAGACCATTCATTCAGACAAATGAGTTGAATGATGCAAGATGGTGAGCAGAGCCATGTTGCTGGGGTGGTAGGTCTGTGGGGGACAGCTCTGGAGCAACAGTGAGTATAGCAGACAGAGAAGCTCTATTATTTTAAGAGCTGTTGGGAATCTATTTTTTCCATACTGGAGTCCAAACTGGAATTGAATTTTAAAGTTTATCCCAATTTTTTAGTAATTTTCAGATAAATACTAAGTCTCAATTTAATTCCATCCATTGAAAAAGCCTTGACAGTTCTGTCATTACTAGTCTGATGCAGATAACTCTGATGTCCTTACGTGGGCTATAATTATTAATACTTATGATAGGATCACACCATTTAGGTTCTGTGGGAATCTACGTATTTATTTTTTTGTCAGGTGTTGGATTTGGAGCCAAACTGGGCCAATTATAGCCCATGGATCACGCCATTTAGGTTCTGTGGGAATCTACGTATTTATTTTTTTGTCCAAGCTGGAAATTATAGGATTACGCCATTTAGGTTCTGTGGGAATCTACGTATTTTTTTTTGTCCAAGCTGGAAATGGGTTTTATTACGTATACCATTTTTTACCAAAATTTCAGGTAGATAAACATTCTCAATTTCCTCCATCCACTGAAAAATTCTGAGTTGACTTGCTTAACTATGGGTCAGTACTAGTCTGATGCAAACAACTCTGATGTTCTAAAAGTGGCAATAATTGTCCCAATTCTTCCCCCAGTCCAACACCTGACACAGTAC
Organism: Staurois parvus; assembly: GCF_062004578.1. Lineage (NCBI taxonomy): Eukaryota > Metazoa > Chordata > Amphibia > Anura > Ranidae > Staurois > Staurois parvus. The sequence continues at coordinate 3,515,163 of NW_028317799.1, read as the reverse complement.
TTATGAGAGGATCAGACCATTAAGGGTCATTATAAAGCAACATTTCTCCTACGAGGTTCAATGGACCCCTAGCTTTCTTCCAGTAGTTGCATTTTCCTTGCATAGTGGTGAATTGATCTACTGCCTGGCACCATTTGCATAGTTCCAAGACCAATGTCATGCTGCAAAACCAGCATCATGGGACTGGAAGAACCTCTATTCTCTTCTCCACTGACACCAATGATTCTTTTCACTGTTGGTAAGGAAGGAATTCTTCTCAACACTACTATTGTACATGATGTTCTTCAACAACAGTGTGTTCTTTCACTACAGACAACGAGCTCATCGTTCCCAGTGATACATCATTCCCTTTGTGGACAGTTCAACTTATGAATTCATCAAATGTAAAAAATTTTTTAGCATTTCATGAATTATCACATATCGTTAACCAGAGAACTTCAGTTCGACAATATGTCTTAAATTAATAAACATCCCAGACTACAGCTGACTGTACACTGTGTTTCCGAAGCTTTAGAAAAGAAAACAACATAACTAATTTATTCTAACAGCTAGAAAAAAGAATCGATTTGCTTTGCTAATGGCAGTGTAATCTCACATCTTGACACTCTACTATATCAGGCCTGGCTTCTTGTTTGGCAAAGGTCTTTGCAAGATTCTTTGCATATTTTATTGAAGGAGACTCTTAAACTGTACATTATGCAGAGATGCCGAGCTTGGAACATCAATTTCAATAGTTTTACGACCCCTCCTGCGAGTGATGCCTTGTTTGAGGCTATGAATTTTAAAAAGTAAAACTTGAACTGCCAATTTTGAAAATTAAGGTAGAGAATGTTAAAAAAAACACTGAAACCCAAAACATTGCTTCGGTGGCAATAAATTTAAGTCTTTTTTTTTTTCAATTTGATCACATTTTTTTGGAAAGGAAGGGAAAATATAAATAACAGCACCACCTGAAAAAAAGCCAAGTTATAAAACATGCCTTCAAGATGTGAAGATTGAAATCATTCTGGATTGAACAAGAGACGCATAATCAAAGAGAGCTACAGGCTGGAGTAACAAGAAATGGGAAAAAATAAATAAAATATATGCAAACAGGGAGGAAGTAAATCACTTTGGTTACAAAACAGGGATGCTTTCATCTGATAAACACAAACAGTAGATTTCATTCACGTCCATGTCCTCATTCATATGCCAAAGTAGATAGAGAAAAATTGAAATTGAAATTACAAATAAAAGATCAAAAAAGAGAAAAAAATAATATCAGTATTTTCAGTATTATACGTCTAAATGTGACCTTTTTATGGGTTTTGGTCAGTTTTCGTTTGGACAGTTTGCAAGATTATAAACTGTTTTTTTTTTATTCACCAAAAGACCAAACATTTGTGGACACCTAACTATCACATGTACCACTATATGATGAAAAATATGTGTTTATGGTAATTGTACAAAATTCAAAAACAGTTAAACTATTGTGTGCTTCTATCTTTGTGGTTTTGAGAAGACCCTTTTCTGCTCCTCTGCACAAACCCAGCTCCATAAAAAGATGGTTTGATGAGTTTGGTGTGGAAGAATTGCAGTGGCCTGCACAGCTCTTTGACTTCAGCTCTACTGTACAACTTTGGGATGAATTACAATGCCAAATGTAAGTCAAGACTTCTTGTCCCATATCGGTACTTCACGCTGTTTTGGCCAAATGGGCAAAAATCCCACAGACACACTTCAAAATCTTGCAGAAAGCTTGTGGAGGCTGTTAACGTTACAAATGAGACATGTAGGCAGGTGTTCCCCTTTAAATTGTGGCCACTTAACTCAGGAGGTGCAGCTTCTGTACTAGTCTAGCCCTGTCTCTTAAAGTGGGAGGAGGAGCTACCACTATAGAAGGGGATGTCTTCTTCAGGGAAAGGGGCAGCAGAATGCAACTCTAAAGAGGAAGCACCCCCCCCACGGGCCTAGTGGAGGGCAACCATGCGGCTTAGCACTTGGAAAGCACTTTATGGAATCCTAAGCTGTGAGTAACACCACAACACCCCCTCCTATCTAGCTAGTATAACTTTATTGCTAACCAGGATATGGATAATCTTTTATCATGATCCTTTCTGCCACTGTTTGGGAACTGTTCATGCCTTGTACATTGGATTGCAATGCCAGCTTGTGCAACTGTTTGTGTTCCTTTTGTTAATTAAAGTGGTTCTAAAGTCATAAGGTTTATGAAGGTAGAAAAACTTTCAGTCGCTGTTTCTTCCCCTCCCCCCTAAATATTTACCTGAGTTCTGTATCTATCCAATGCTGTGCTCATCTGCAGGAGTTCACTCTTCTCTCTGCTATCTCACAGGCTTGTCTGAGAGCTCTGGGAGCCTTTGGATCCTGCCGCTGTCAGCCAAATGCAGCGAGGTGGGATGGGAGGGCAGAAAGAAGCCATTCTGTAAAAGTATAGGGAGTGGGAGATGGAGACAAACTGACTCTCCATATCCTTGTGAACAAGGTTTTACTGGTACCACACCCCTAGTTAAAATTGTATTCAATAAGACCCTAACCAAGAAAAACTGATGGGGCTTTGAGGGTACCAAATCATATAAATCAACATTAATTTTACAAAAATGTGAAAACAGATAATAAAATTGAACACCGTTTATTAGATTAAAAAACCACCAGCAGGTGGAACATGAACATCAAACATACACATGGAAAGTCATAAAATACAATTAATGAAAATGTCCACAACAAATGTTACTGATGTCTTAGATGCAAAAAGGGCATCACGGCATCAGCTACATAGAACCAACAGCTACAACCTCAGAACACCAAGGCTGAACTGTGCACATATTAGTGCATGGCTATAGCTTGATAACATAAAATGATACTTGGTTGGTATATGGACACCTAGACAGATGGTATATTATTATACGTGTTAATAGTCATGTAAATATATAGCTTCCACTTGGAACCAAGAATAAGTACTTTGTTGAAAATTCCAGCGCTTTTCACGGGGCAATGCCCACTTCTTCAGGGAAAACAAAACACAAATTCCTACAATAAAGCAAAAATAGAACCAAAAACATATAATCAATATATAACCATGCAAAGAATTCGACAGATAACAAAAGTTAAATAGAAGGCTTAACAGCATATTACCAGTTGACGATACCAGCACATTCCCAGATAGCCCATACAAAATATAGAACATTTCAATCATATCTGGATGGAAAAAGGGGGGCCTCCAGCAGCTAATGAGGAATGATCATCGCTCAGGAGAGGATCTAGATCCACTTGTGAAAAAGCAGAATTGTCATTCTAGGGAATTACAAAGTACATTTTCAAAAATGAAACCCCCAAGGAATCCCAAATACACCCCTACTCCGCATAGGGAGCCGTGCTGTGTTTTGTACGGGAGTGAGCCTGCCTGTGTGCCACCATAGAAGGTTATATCTAAAGTGCCAGCAGGGGGCCCCACAGAAAAGGAGGTTTGGGGCTGCTATGTGCCAAACAATTGCACAGGGCAAGTAAGTGCAAGATATTTTTTATTTTAGATAAATATAAGCTGTAATACCTGAAAAGCGCTTTACTGCAGTACAGTGCTGGATCTATTAGTGAGTAACTCTACTTCTGTTGAGAAAAAAAAAGCAATGGGTGATCTATGTACTTTTGGCAATAAGTATTGCAACACCCCTCCAAAATCATTGGATTCAGGTGTTCCAATCGCCTCCATGGCCACAGGTGTATAGAATCAAGGACCTAGGCATGCAGACTGCTTCTACAAACATTTGTGAAAGAATGGGTCGCACTCAGGAGCTCAGTGAAGTGTGAAGTGAGGTACTGTGATAGGTTGCCACCTATGCAATCAGTCCATCTGTGACATTTCCTGGCTACTAAATATTACACAGTCAACTGTTAGTGGTATCATAACAAAGTGCAAGTAACTGGAAAAAACAGCAACTCAGCCACGTAAAATGACAGAGCGGGGTCAGCGCATGCTGAAGCACATAGTGCGCAGAAGTCACCAACTGTCTGTAGAGTTAATAGCTAAAGACCTCCAAACTTCATGTGGCCTTCAGATTAGCACCACTACAGTGCACAGAGAGCTTCATGGAATGGGTTTCCATGGCCGAGCAGCTGCATCCAAGCCTTACGTCACCAAGCGCAATGCAAAGTGTTGGATGCCGTGGTGTAAAGCACACCTTCACTGGACTCTAGAGCAGTGGAGACGTGTTCTCTGGAGTGATGAATCACACTTCTCTGTCTGGCAATCTGATGGATTTGTCTGTGTTTGGCCCCTTAGTTCCAGTGATGGGAACTTTTAAGACGTCAGCATGCCATGATATTTTGGACAATTTCATACTCCCAAATTTGTAGGAACAGTTTGGGGATGGCTCCTTCCTATTTCAACTTGACTGCACGCTCCATAAAGACATGGATGAGCGGGTTTGGGGTGAAGGAACCTGACTGGCCTGCACAAAGTCCTGACTTCAACCCAACAGAACACTTTTGGGATGAATTAGAATGGAGACTGCGAGCCAGGCCTTCCCGTCCGACATCAGTGCCTGACCTCACAAATGTGCTTCTGGAAGAATGGTCAAACCTTCCCATAGACACCCTCCTAAACCTTGTGGACGGCCTTCCCAGAAGAGTCAAAGCTTTTTAGCTAGAATTAATATAAAACCCTACGGACTAAGACTGGGATGCCATTGAAAAATCATGTACGTGTAAAGGCAGGTGTTCCAATACTTTTGGCAATATATTGTGAATATATATTATATACAGGGGAGGACTGACAACTCATGGGGCCCCCGGGCAATAGGGGATCATTGGGCCCCTGTGTCCTTGCCCACACTCAAAGCACACCCAAAAAAGCCCATAAAAAGGTACCGGGGCATTTCATGGGGCCCACTACTGACCCTGGGCCCTCGGGCAGTGCTCTAATGGTCAGTCCGCCCCTGATTATATATATATTAATTGCAAGGATTTTAACAAACTTTGTAGCAGATTCCTACCTGTTTCTATTCTTAAGAAAAATCTGTATGTCCAAATTCCTGAATCAGAGTGTCTGTGTTCAATCTCATCAGCTGATGCACTTTCAGTGCTCTAATCTGGAAAGTTGCAGTGTCTGCAACCCTTTAGGAGTAATTAACCCTTAGGAAGTACAGTATCTCACCCAAAAAATAATTCCTATTGAGGGGATGCCTACAATTTGACTTGTAGCTAATGCAGACTTCTGGGAAATCAGTGAGACAATTATACAAGCAGGAAATGACATTTCTGGGGAAGTTCTAATTCAGCAAGTATTTGGTTGGTAACATTACTGATATGTGCGTCAAGTTAAGGTAGCTCTTACTATAGCCACTTTAAGAATCTGTTGCTTGAAAATTTCTTAAGGAATTTCCTGCAGGCTCCCAGATTAGGAAACTGGCAGTGATTCTGATCTGTTGTACAGTGATATGCCAATACTCAGAGCAGGCAGTGCATGTGCTGGGAAGCTGTCATGTATGTAACCGCTTTCTGCACGGTGTTATATCCCCTTCCTGAATTCAGCTGAGGGTCAGTAAAATTCCCCAGACGAAAGCTACATGTAGGTGGGGCATGCAGGTGATGTCATTACCTAATCATGGACAATGCACATATTTGGGAAATGACTTGTCACTGGGAGGGCAAAGCCTGATGGAGAACTGAGAGACTAGTTTCCCATCAGGTACATTTTACCTTTCGTTGACAGATTATGGCAGTGAGCGGATTTTAAAGGCTACTTTTAGACTAAATAGTAGCTATGGATCCTCTACTATCATGCACTGTCAGTCAAAAGTACAGTGGAACTAATGGGAAACAAGTCCCTCAGTTCCCCATCAGGCTCCAGCTACTCTTATACAAAATTCCAAAGGCATGTGCTTGTCAGTGGCTGGGAAGACCTGGAATGAGTGTACTGAGGAATGGGTGCTAAGTGTGGACGCTACGACCTCAACACAGATACAGACAGATTGTCCGTGTCTTCATGTCTGTGACAGGTACATGAATCAGGAGCAAGTATTGACACTTACGGGGCTGCGTTCTGATGGAATGTTAAAGACTGTTTATGACTCCCTTTATGAATGCCCTTGAGTGTGTGTAGGGGAGATTTTGAGCTCCAAGCAGATACCTCGGGAGAAATTTTACAAGCCCAGGTGATGATGATACAGGTAGTAATAAAAATTGTTTCTCACTGCAGGTTGGAGAAAAATATAATAATGGGATAAGCTTTAAAGCAGCCATTCCTAACCAGAGTTCTGTGAAACCCTAGGGTTCCAGCAGAGTTTCCTGGGGGTTCATTGAGCTGTAGCCGATTGACCTCCACTCTGCATAGGGCGGCACAGTGGCTTAGTGGTTAGCATGTCTGCCTTGCAGTAAATGGGTCATGGGTTTGATTCCTGACCATGGCGCCTCCTGCATGAAGTTTGCATGTTCTCCCTGTGCTTGAGTGGGTTTCCTCTGGGTCCTTCGCTTTCCTTCCACACTCCAAAGACATGCTGGTAGGTTAATTGGCTCCTGTCTACATTGGCCCTAGTATGTGTATGTATGAATGTAAGTTAGGGACCTTAGATTGTCAATATATATGTGTAAAAGCGCTGCGTAAATTGACGGCGCTATATAAGTACCTGAAATAAATAAAATAGTTTCAGGGCCAAGGCAACTTGGCAGAGCCAGCAAAATGGCATCAATGACCATTTATAGCTGTCTGTGAAGGGGGATTCTTACCATCACTGTTAGGGAGGGCATTTTCCCACTAACCCTATCACATACCTGGTTGAGGCTGACAAGAGGGCTTCCCTCATCCTGCTTATCCTGTTTCCCCTGGGGATGATGACGGGGTATACCAGGACACAGAGTGGGATGGGTACCTGCACAATATCCAAGTCATAACTTAAGAGATCTGGTAGCAGATACAAAGATGAATACAATGCAGCTAGCAGCTGGCAGATGCAGGATCTTGGATGAGTGGTCAGAAGGGCAGGAGTCAGAGCCAGGCCAAGCTCAGTATCAAGTGGGCAAAAGAGATACTGCAACAGCAGCCAGGAGGCAAGGTAAGGTCACAAGCCGGAGTCAACAACAGGGGTTCAAGAGCAAGCAGAGTCAACAAGATGGGCCTATATATGGGTGTACATGGGCAGAAGGAGTGGATGACCACCCATCAATGATCCAGAGTACTGTAAGGTTTTACAGAGACCACTGAGAGCCAAAGTCTACACAGACTCACGCGTGGCATGCTAATATTCATGAATGTGCACATGCTCATATACTGTAGATGCGTGCATGGTCCTAATTCCATTCCCAGTTTTGTGGACCGTTCTGTGGGCATCCTCCTTACCAACCATTCGGTGTCTGCTTCCCCTCAATTGGCTTCCGCTCACCCAGCTAATTAGATTCAAAATACTAACAACAACTTACAAAGCTATCCACAACTCTGCCCCCAGCTTCATCACTAACCTAGTCTCAAAATAGAAAACATAGAAAAATTACTGTAGAAAAAGACCGAGTGGTCCATCGAGTCTGCACATTTTTTTGTTTTTTTTTGGGGGGGTTGTTTTTTTTTTTTTTTTAATTTGGGGGGGTTGGTTTTTTTTTGTTAACTAATTGTTCTCTTCATTCCCTCTGCTCTCTAGCTCTCTTATCACCTCATACTATGCTCACCTCTAGGACTTCCTCTGAGCCTCTGCCATCCCCTGGAGCTCCCTACCCCAATATGGCCGACTATCTCCTACCCTGTCCACTTTAGGTGATCCCTGAAAACCCTTCCCTTTAGAGAAGCCTACCTTGCCTCCACCTAACAACTGTACTATTATTTTCTCCATTCGCTCTCCCTCTTAGATTTTTAAGCTCTAATGAACAGGGCCCTCTGATTCCTACTGTATTGTATTGTATTGTAATTGTACTGTCTCCATAAACTGTTGGTGCTATAAAAAATCCTGTATAATAATAATAATACATTATTTTGGGCACAGGCATGACAGACCCGGAATTAATTGGTTTTAGCAAGGGTTCAACAACATCTGAAAATTATTACAAGGGTTCTTCTGAAGAGAAATTCCCTACTATTTGGTTTGAGAGAACCTTTAATACCCAATAAAAACCTATATACGGTTTCAGAACCTGCGCTATAACAATCCTATATGATAATAATAATGTACATTCCTTTGGGCACGGGCATGATAGACCCCAAATGAATTGGTTTTAGCAAGAGTTCAACAACATCTGAAAATAATACAAGGGTTCTTCTGAAGAGAAAAAGTTTGGGCAAGGCTGCTCTAGTTTGGGAGGTTTAGAGTAAGTTTGATTAATGTCTGCATAAATCCTTTAGGGTGTGATGGCACTGCTCAAACAAAATTACTTATGGCCAACCTTGCAGTGTTTTTGGCTTTTTGTTTTACAATGAATTTTATTATAGACAACGCAACAACAAAGAAACATTCAGAGATAAGCTCCTTGATAAAAAAAAGTAAAGTGTACAGTTCTGTTAGTGAAGGACATAACAACTGCACTGAAATATTTACACTGAGAGAAGCGGAGTACAAAAACACAATCTCAAAAGGGATGGAATGAGATCCTATAAATTGCGTTAACAGCAAATAATAACCAATGAGCTGGTGGGCATAGGTTGTTGGCTTTTTCATACACAGGTTGTTATATTATCATTAGACCGACTGTGGACAATAAGCATTAAATCAATGTGTTATGTTCAAGGATCCATCTAGTTTGAACGCCTACCTTGATGAACTCTATGTGCTAAATAAACAATCAAATATGACTAGGTAATTCCCTACTATTTGGTGTGAGAGAACCTATAATACCCAATAAAAACCTATATACGGTTTCTGAACCTGTGCTATAAAAATCCTATATGATAATAATAATGTACATTCCTTTGGGCACGGGCATGATAGACCCCGAATGAATTGGTTTTAGCAAGAGTTCAACAACATCTGAAAATTATTACAAGGGTTCTTCTGAAGAGGAAAAGTTTGGGCAAGGCTGCTCTAGTTTGGGAGGTTTAGAGTAAATTTGGTTAATGTCTGCATATATATCCTTTAGGGAGTGATGGCACTGCTCAAACAAAATTACTTATGGGCAACCTTGCAGTGTTTTTGGCTTTTTCTTTTACAATGAATTTTATTATAGACAACGCAACAACAAAGAAACATTCAGAGATAAGCTCCTTGATAAAAAAAAGTAAAGTGTACAGTTCTGTTAGTGAAGGACATAACAAATGCACTGAAATATTGACACGGAGAGAAGCGGAGTACAAAAACACAATCTCAAAAGGGATGGAATGAGATCCTATAAATTGCGTTAACAGCAAATAATAGCCAATGAGCTGGTGGGCATAGGTTGTTGGCTTTTTCATACACAGGTTGTTACATTATCATTAGACCGATTGTGGACAATAAGCATTAAATCAATGTGATATGTTTAAGGATCCATCAAGTTTGAACACCTACCTTGATGAACTCTATGTGCTAAATAAACAATCAAATACGACTAGGTAATTCCCTACTATTTGGTGTGAGAGAACCTATAATACCCAATAAAAACCTATATACGGTTTTAGAACCTGCTATAAAAAATCCTATATGATAATAATAATGTACATTCCTTTGGGTACGGGCATGATAGACCCCGAATGAATTGGCTTTAGCAAGAGTTCAACAACATCTGAAAATTATTACAAGGGTTCTTCTGAAGAGAAAAAGTTTGAGCAAGGCTGCTCTAGTTTGAGAGGTTTAGAGTAAATTTGGTTATTGTCTGCATCAGGGGCGGATTGACAACTCATGGGGCCCCCAGGCAATAGGGGATCATGGGGCCCCTGTGTCCTTGCCCACACTCAAAAAAAGCCTATAAAAGGTACCAGGGGCATTTCATGGGGCCTCCTACTGACCCCAGGCCCTCGAGCAGTGCCCAAGTTCTCGAATGGTCAGTCCGCCCCTGGTCTGCATATATCCTTTAAGGTGTAATGGCACTGCTCAAACAAAATTATTTATGGGCAACCTTGCTGTGTTTTTGGCTTTTTCATACACAGGTTGTTATATTATCATTAGACCGACTGTGGACAATAAGCATTAAATCAATGTGTTATGTTCAAGGATCCATCTAGTTTGAAAGCCTACCTTGATGAACTCTATGTGCTAAATAAACAATCAAATATGCCTAGGTAATTCCCTTCTATTTGGTGTGAGAGAACCTTTAATAGCCATTAAAAACCTATAGTCAGTTTCAGAACCTGCTACATCCACCTGTCATATCCTGCAGTGCTCAACCTGCACATAAGAATTCTGGGTAATGACTTGCTAATGAGCCTTCTCTCCAGCTTCCTATCCATTATGTACAAAGAAATTTCCCTAGAGCTGCAGCCTGCCAAATGACACAGATTGTACAGTAGAACCTGAGATAGCACATTTCCACCAAGGAACAAATAACTCCAAGCAGACTCTTATTTTATTATTAGATTTTTTTTCCAAAACAGGTGAAAAAAAAAGCACGCAATCCATAAAATTTACAATCATAATACGCCTTTCTATCGCGTCATTGCAAATATTTGTTTTTCCTCCTCACAAACAAAATGTTCCCGGAATGTTTGAAAGCAATTATTTGAGGCTATGCACAGGAGACGCCACGTTCAGATTAAATAATCTATGATTAATTTGGTTAAAAATTAATTAGTGGCTTCTGTTGAGCAAAACACAATAGGAAAATATACAATATAAATCCTCGGAGGGGCCCCGACTGATAGAAACAATGTATTAACGGCGGATTATGTACATCTGAGACGCCTAATTAAAACAATAACATATGGACATGATATCTATTTGCATAGCGATTGCATTACTGCTGAGCTGTGCGATAGCGAAGATGGATTGTTGACAGATTTAGATGTAAAGGACTCTAACCTTTGCTTTAAGTTTGTTATCGGATGATTAAGAGATGTAAACTCAATAAAGCACAAGAGCTTGATCACTAAAGGTCACTTCAGTAAAATGCTTCCCTGAATGTGCCAAAGATTCAGCTGCTGTCTAGGGTCTACGAGATGTGATGAGTATCTTGACATAAGCAAAGCCCTGTTGGGTTGAATGGTGATAATTTTTTGCCTTACCTTCAAGAGCTAGTGCCTAGAGCAGAGATCTCCAAACTTTCTAAACAAAGGAGTAGTTTATTGTCCTTCAGATTTTAGGGGGGCGTACTGTGTCCAGTGGGAATGGAAATTTTCTTGGCATCAGTGGGAGTAAACATCTCCACATTTGGTATTAGGGAGAGGAATAGTGCCCCATCGCTGTTAATATTAGGAGGAATAACGCCCAATTGTTGATGTCAGTTGACAATACAGTGTCTCGTATCAGTGGGAGGAATAGTGGCCCAAGGGCCAGAAAAAGGCAAGCAAAAGGCAGCGGTTTGGAGACCACTGGCCTAGAGCATCATGGTAAGAGTGGGGTAGAGGCCAGCAGGATTAGAATAATGCAGAGGAAGGAGAGTCTCTCTCCTAGGGCGTTGTTCCTTACAGCTGTGGTTAGAGCCTCTTCTGCCATCAATTCCCTAAGTGTGAGTAATAGATTGATGGTAGAGAAGAGAGACAGCAGCGCCACTCAAAATGTAGACGGTTAAAATCAGGTAGATGTGATGGTAAAATTGCACTCACATAGATAGGTAACAGATAGGCATGACAAGTGAGGAAGGTCCAGTTGGAGCATCAGGTCCTTTGGCCGTGCTCTGGGTGTTTTTCCGCCACTCCGGTGGTGTCCAGGGCTCAGGTAGTATCAGAGGGGCACAGGGAGGCTCTCAGGGATGATGTCACCGCATGGACCGAGTTTTCAAGATGGCGTGCGTTTGGAGCATGCTCACTCCTTCATCAGGCCCTGGAACCTTTGCATATCTGTAAGTGACACTTAGAAACCTAGAAAAGTGACAGAAAAAAAAGACTATGGGGTCCATCAAGTCTGCTGCATTTTTTTTAAACTCAAAAAAGCATGGGAGCTTGATCACTAAAGGTCAATTTAATGAACTGCATTCCTGAATACACCAAAGACTTTCCTGCTGCCTAGGATCTATGAGATGTGATGGGAATCTTGACATAAGACATGCTCTGTTGGGTAGGATTATGATAATTTTTACCTTGCCTTCAAGATCTAGTGCCTAGAGCATAAGAAGGACCAGAAGAATGCAGAAGAAGAGTCTTCATCCTAGGACATTGTCTTAGAGGGTGGTACAGCTGGGTTAGATCCTCTCATGCCATCAGCTAACTAAGGGTGAGTAATAGATTGATGGACCTGTAAACTTCAAAAAGCTGTAAGTGATACTTAGAAACATAGAAAAGTGATGGTAGAAAAAAAGATAAAGTGGTCCATCGAGAATTCCCCTTTTTTTGTGTTGTGTGTTATGTATGATTTTTTTAAATCTTTTTGTCTGAGTTTACTGTATATGTACAGTATGTTTGTCCCAAGCATGTTTGAATTCACTTATTGTTGACTGACTCACCACCTCTGATGGAAGTCTATAGAATAATTTACCCTCTGGGTAAAATAATACTTTCTATAATAAGTTTTGAACTTTCCTCCTGCTAGTTTGAGGTCATGTCTCCGTGTTCTTGATCTTGGCTTCATATTAAAAATCCTGTCCTTCTGAACTTTATTCACTCTCTTAATATATTTAATGGTTTCAGTAATATCTGCCCTTTCCCTTCTTTCCTCCAGACTGTACATATTAAGTTCCTGAAGTCTCTCCTGATTTGTTTTATCTCTCAAACCTGTCATCATTTTTGTTGCCTGTCCCTAGACTTGTTCTATCCCATCAATATGTTTATGTACGTGAGTACTCAAAAGTTGATTTTATACTAATGATTTTCCCGTGGGGCATCTGGGTGACACATGAGCAGCTTCGCTGCATGAAGGAACCATCACAATATCCCAGGGATAGGAAGACAAAGTTTGACTCTGACTCTGATTTAAAATTTGTGGCTCCTGACGCCATTGCCTCTTTCCAGTCTCCTCTGCATCAGAGACATATTATCCCTTTGATGACCCTGGTTCCTTCCAGGTATTCCTATAATATCCAGAATTCCCTTTTCCTGAAGAAACCTTTTTTTACGAAACGTGTCGAGATACTGGGAACTCCACCACATCTCTACAGATTGGCACTTACCTTGTTGTAATCTTCTGATGTACAGTACATGTACAATACTGTGTAAAAGTTCTAGGCAGTTGCAAAAAAATGCTGTAAATTAAGAATGATTTCAGAAATATAAGTGATATAAATAATGAATCCTTATCAATTAACAAAATGGAGAGTAATTGAACAGAAGAGAAATCCAAATCAAATCAATGTTTGGTGTGACCACACTTTGCTTTCAAAACAGTATCAATTCTTCTAGGTACACTTGTTCACAGTTTTAGAAGGAACTCAGCTGGCAGGTTGTTCCAAACATCTTGGAGAACTAACCACAAATCTTCTGTGGATGTAGTCTGCCTCATATCCTTCTGTTTCTTTATGAAATCCCAGGCAGACACATGTTTTTGAGATCATTGCTCTGGGTGCCAAACCATCACCTCCAGGACTCCTTGTTCTTCTTTACACTGAAGATACAGTACCTTGAAAAAGTATTCATACCCCTTGACATTTTCCACATTTTGTCATGTTACAACCAAAAACATAAATATATTTTATTGGGATTTTATATGATAGACCAACACAAAATAGCATATAATTGTGAAGTTGTGAAGAATGTTTTTACAAATAAATATCTGAAAAGTGTGAAGTGCATTTGTATTCAGCCCCCTTTACTCTGATACTCCTAACTAAAATCTAGTGGAACCAATTGGCTTCAGAAGGCACCTAATTAGTAAATAGAATCCACTTGTGTGTAATTTAATCTCAGTATAAATACAGCTGTTCTGTGAAGCCCTCAAATGTTTGTTAGAGAACATTAGTGAATAAACAGCATCATTTGTTCACCAAAAAACACACCAGACAGGTCAGGGATAAAGTTGTGAAGAAGTTTAAAGCAGGGTTAGGTTATAAAAAAAATATCCCAAGCTTTGAACATCTCACGGAGCACTGTTCAATCCATTATCCAAAAATGGAAAGAGTATAACACAACTGAAAACCTACCAAGATACAGCCGACAACTATTAGTCGTGTACGCCACAAATCTGGCCTTTATGGAAGAGTGGCGAGAAGAAAGCCATTGTTGAAAAAAAGCCATATGTTAGCAGTTTGCGAGAAGCCATGTGGGGGACACAGCAAACATGTGGAAGAAGGTACTCTGGTCAGATGAGACCAAAGTTGAACTTTTTGGCTGAAAAAGCAAACGCTATGTGTGGCAGAAAACTAACACTGCACATCACCCTGAATACACCATATCCACTGTGAAACATGGTGATGGTAGCATCATGTTTTGGGAATGATTTTCTTCAGCAGGGACAGGGAAGCTGGTCAGGGTTGATGGGAAGATGGATGGAGCCAAATACAGGGCAATCTTAGAAGAAAACCTGTTAGAATCTAAAAAAGACTTGAGACTGGGGCTGAGGTTCACCTTCCAGCAGGACAACGACCCGAAACATCCAGCCAGAGCTACAATGGAATGGTTTACATCAACGCATATTCATGTGTTAGAATGACCCAGTCAAAGTCCAGACCTAAATCCAATTGAATCTGTGGCAAGACTTGAAAATTGCTGTTCACTGAAGCTCTCCATCCAATCTGACAGAGCTTGAGCTATTTTGCAAAGAAGAATGGACATATCCAAAAAGCAGCTGTAATTGCAGTGAAAGGTGGTTCTACAAAGTATTGACTCCGGGGGGGGGGGGGGGGGGGTTGAATACAATTGCACATCCCACTTTACAAAAATTGTTTTGTAAAACAACTTTTTAAAAACATTTATCATTTTTCTTCCACTTCACAATTATGTGCCACTTTGTGTTGGTCTATCACATAAAATCCCAATAAAAGTAATATACATTTTTGGCTGGAACATGCCAAAATGTGGAAAATTTAAAAGGGTATGAATACTTTTACAAGGCACTGTTCTCATTGACATTGCCTGTATGTTTGGGGTCGTTCTTCTGCTGCAGAATGAATTTGGGGGCAATCACATGCCTCCCTGATGGTATGGCATGATGGATAAATATCTGTCTGTATTCTCAGCATTGGGGACACCATTGATCCTGACTAGAGATGAGCGAATCGAACCAGGCGAAGTGGAATTCGTTTCGAATTTCAGGAAAAATTTGATTCGCGACGAATCCGAATATTAGCATACTTCGGGTGCGCGAATCGGATTTTTCCCGATCAGCCGGCAAAAGTGTCCCTGCAGAGAGCTCCGCTATTTCTGACAGTTCTCTGACAGTTCCTTCACATGTACAGCGGTTGAAACATTGTATCTATTTGTTTCCATTTAGGATACAGATGTTTTTATTCGGAAATAGATACAATGTTTCAACCGCTGTAAATGTGAAGGAACTGTCAGAGAACTGTCAGAAATAGCGGAGCTCTCTGCAGATACACTTTTTGCTGTACTGGAATACTTCTTCTTTTCATTCTTCTTCTCATTCTTCTTTTCATTCTTCTTCTTTTCATTCTTCTTTTCATTCTTCTCATTCTTCTTTTCTTCTTCATGAAAAGAAGAATGAGAAGAAGAATGAAAAGAAGAATGAGAAGAATGAAAAGAAGAATGAAAAGAAGAAGAAGAATGAAAAGAAGAATGAGAAGAAGAATGAAAAGAAGAATGAGAAGAAGAATGAGAAGAAGAATGAGAAGAATGAAAAGAAGAAGAAGAAGAATGAAAAGAAGAAGAATGAAAAGAAGAATGAAAAGAAGAAGAAGAATGAAAAGAAGAATGAGAAGAAGAATGAAAAGAAGAATGAAAAGAAGAATGAAAAGAAAAATGAAAAGAAGAAGAAGAATGAAAAGAAGAATGAGAAGAAGAATGAGAAGAATGAAAAGAAGAATGAGAAGAATGAAAAGAAGAAGAAGAAGAATGAAAAGAAGAAGAAGAATGAAAAGAAGAATGAAAAGAAGAAGAATCTTTTCATTCTTTTCATTCTTCTTTTCATTCTTCTTTTCATTCTTCTTCTTTTCATTCTTCTTCTTCTTTTCATTCTTATTTTCATTCTTCTTCTTTTCATTCTTCTTCTTCTTTTCATTCTTCTTCTTCTTCTTTTCATTCTTCTCATTCTTCTTTTCATTCTTCTTCTTCTTCTTTTCATTCTTCTTCTTCTTCTTCTTTTCATTCTTCTTCTTCTTCTTTTCATTCTTCTTTTCATTCTTCTTCTTCTTTTCATTCTTCTTCTTCTTCTTTTCATTCTTCTCATTCTTCTTTTCATTCTTCTTTTCATTCTTCTTCTCATTCTTCTTCTTTTCATTCTTCTTTTCATTCTTCTCATTCTTCTTTTCTTCTTCATGAAAAGAAGAATGAGAAGAAGAATGAAAAGAAGAATGAAAAGAAGAAGAAGAATGAAAAGAAGAATGAGAAGAAGAATGAAAAGAAGAATGAAAAGAAGAATGAGAAGAATGAAAAGAAGAATGAAAAGAAGAAGAAGAATGAAAAGAAGAATGAGAAGAAGAATGAAAAGAAGAATGAGAAGAAGAATGAGAAGAATGAAAAGAAGAATGAAAAGAAGAAGAAGAATGAAAAGAAGAATGAAAAGAAGAAGAATGAAAAGAAGAATGAGAAGAAGAATGAAAAGAAGAATGAAAAGAAGAATGAGAAGAATGAAAAGAAGAAGAAGAATGAAAAGAAGAATGAGAAGCAGAATGAAAAGAAGAATGAGAAGAATGAAAAGAAAAATGAGAAGAATGAAAAGAAGAATGAAAAGAAGAAGAAGAAGAATGAAAAGAAGAAGAAGAATGAAAAGAAGAATGAAAAGAAGAATGAGAAGAATGAAAAGAAGAATGAAAAGAAGAAGAAGAATGAAAAGAAGAATGAGAAGAAGAATGAAAAGAAGAATGAGAAGAAGAATGAGAAGAATGAAAAGAAGAATGAAAAGAAGAAGAAGAATGAAAAGAAGAATGAAAAGAAGAAGAATGAAAAGAAGAATGAGAAGAAGAATGAAAAGAAGAATGAAAAGAAGAATGAGAAGAATGAAAAGAAGAAGAAGAATGAAAAGAAGAATGAGAAGCAGAATGAAAAGAAGAATGAGAAGAATGAAAAGAAAAATGAGAAGAATGAAAAGAAGAATGAAAAGAAGAAGAAGAAGAATGAAAAGAAGAAGAAGAATGAAAAGAAGAATGAAAAGAAGAAGAAGAAGAATCTTTTCATTCTTCTCATTCTTCTTTTCATTCTTCTTCTTCTTTTCATTCTTCTTTTCATTCTTCTTCTGAGGATGAGGATGAAGAAGAAGAAGAAGTAGGATGAAAATAAGAAGAATTCCAAGCCGGCAAAAAGTGTATCTGCAGAGCTCCTCTATTTCTGACAGTTCTCTGACATTCACATTTACAGCGGTTGAAACATTGTATCTATTTGTTTCCATAAATGGAAACAAATAGATACAATGTTTCAACCGCTGTAAATGTGAATGTCAGAGAACTGTCAGAAATAGCGGAGCTCTGCAGATACACTTAGCGGAGCTCTGCAGATACACTTTTTGCCGGCTTGGAATTCTTCTTATTTTCATCCTACTTCTTCTTCTTCTTCTTCTTCATCATCCTCATCCTCAGAAGAAGAAGAAGAGGATGAGGATGAAGAAGAAGAAGTAGGATGAAAATAAGAAGAATTCAAAGCCGGCAAAAAGTGTATCTGCAGAGCTCCGCTAAGTGTATCTGCAGAGCTCCGCTATTTCTGACAGTTCTCTGACATTCACTCCATACAGCGGTTGAAACATTGTATCTATTTGTTTCCATAAATGGAAACAAATAGATACAATGTTTCAACCGCTGTATGGAGTGAATGTCAGAGAACTGTCAGAAATAGCGGAGCTCTGCAGATACACTTAGCGGAGCTCTGCAGATAGATACAGCGGTTGAAACATTGTATCTATTTGTTTCCATTTATGGAAACAAATAGATACAATGTTTCAACCGCTGTATGGAGTGAATGTCAGAGAACTGTCAGAAATAGCGGAGCTCTGCAGATACACTTAGCGGAGCTCTGCAGATACACTTTTTGCCGGCTTGGAATTCTTCTTATTTTCATCCTACTTCTTCTTCTTCTTCTTCATCCTCATCCTCAGAAGAAGAAGAAGAAGATGAGGATGAGGATGAAGAAGAAGAAGAAGAAGAAGAAGTAGGATGAAAATAAGAAGAATTCCAAGCCGGCAAAAAGTGTATCTGCAGAGCTCCGCTAAGTGTATCTGCAGAGCTCCGCTAAGAAATAGCGGAGCTCTGCAGATACACTTTTTGCCGGCTTGGAATTCTCCTTCTTCTCATCCTTCATCTTCTTCTCATCCTTCCTCTTCTTCTCATCCTTCTCCTTCTTCTCATCCTTCTTCTTCTTCTTCTCATCCTTCTTCCTCTTCTCATCCTTCTCCTTCTTCTCATCCTTCTTCTTCTTCTCATCCTTCTTCTTCTTCTCATCCTTCTTCTTCTTCTCATCCTTCTCCTTCTTCTCATCTTTCTTCTTCTTCTCATCCTTCTTCTTCTTCTCATCCTTCTCCTTCTTCTCATCCTTCTTCTTCTTCTCATCCTTCTTCTTCTTCTCATCCTTCTTCTTCTTCTCATCCTTCTCCTTCTTCTCATCCTTCTCTTTCTTCTCATCCTTCTTCTTCTTCTTCTTATCCTTCTTCTTCTCATCCTTCTCCTTCTTCTCATCCTTCTTCTCATCCTTCTCCTTCTTCTCATCCTTCTTCTCATCCTTCTCCTTCTTCTCATCCTTCTTCTCATCCTTCTCCTTCTTCTCATCCTTCTCCTTCTTCTCATCCTTCTCCTTCTCCTTCTTCTCATCCTTCTCCTTCTTCTCATCCTTCTCCTTCTTCTCATCCTTCTCCTTCTCCTTCTTCTCATCCTTCTCCTTCTTCTCATCCTTCTCCTTCTCCTTCTTCTCATCCTTCTCCTTCTTCTCATCCTTCTCCTTCTTCTCATCCTTCTCCTTCTCCTTCTTCTCATCCTTCTCCTTCTCCTTCTTCTCATCCTTCTCCTTCTCCTTCCTCATCTCCAAGGGCATTTAAATTAAAGGTACAGTGTTCTGCACTAATATAAAGGCTCTCTGAAGCCTAGAAACCCTTTTTATAAGTTAAATTCGTAGCAAATAAATTCGCATCGAATCGAATTTCTTCCTCAAATTCGGCGAATCAGCCAAATCGAATTTTTGAATAATTCGCTCATCTCTAATCCTGACCATAGCACCAACTCCATTTGCATAAATGAAGACCCAAACTTGCAAGAGCCTCCACCATGCTGCACTGTTGCCTGCAGACATTTATTATTGTACCGCTCTGCAGCCCATTGGCCAACAAACAAACAAATTTTGACTCATCAGTCCAGAGCACCTGTTGTCATTTTTCTGCACCCCAGTTCCTATGTTGTTCTTAGTTAAGTTGCTTAGTCTTGTTTCCATGTCGGCAGTATGGCCTTTTCACTGCAATTCTTCCATTAAAATCACTTTTGGTCAGACGTCTCTGGACAGTAGATGGATGTACCTGGGGCCCATTGGTTTCTACCAGTTCTGTGCTGATTGCACTGCTGGACATCTTCTGATGTCAAAGGGAAGTAATCATGATGTATCTTTAATCTGCTGCATTAAGTTTCCTTAACCAAGTACTGCATCTACGATCCTCAACATTTCCTGTTTCTTTGGGCTTCTTCAAAAGAGTTTGATGAATTGAAGCCAAAGGGTAGTCACACCAAATATAGATTTGATTTGGATTATTCTTGTGGTCGCTCACTTATCATTTTGTATATTGATAAAAATAAATAAATAAAATGTACATTTTTGAAATCATTCTTACGTTAAAACATTTCTTCACTCCTGCCTACAACTGTGTTCTATGGGTTCTGAGTACCGTATATACTCGAGTATAAGCCGAGTTTTTCAGCACATTTTTTGTGCTGAAAAACGGCCCCCTCGGCTTATACTCGAGTCAACGTCTGCAGATGTCTAGCAGGGGGCGCTGCTTCTAAAGCCAGTGCTTCTCAAATAGTGGGGCACGTCCCCCAGGGGGGGCGCGAGGCTCCGTCAAGGGGGGCGCGTACAGGGGTGGGCAGAGGGCTGCTGTCTCTTACCTGGCTCCCACGATGATCCATCCAGGAAGCGCTGCTCCTTCCGTCACTCCGGCCACTCCCTCACTCCTGCCACTCGGTTCCTCACCGGTGATTGGCCGCCAGAACTGTAGCTCAGGAAAGGTACACAGGCGGCCAATCACGGGCGAGGAGGAGGAGCCGAGCGGACCCGCGAAAATCGAGTGAGGGAAAAGCCGGTAAGTGTGCAGTGCAGAGGTGCTGCTGCAACCACATATGCTGGCTGCAGCAGCACCATACTGCAACAGGGGTCAGCAAGTGTCATTGGTGTCAGTGGGAGGAATAGTGCCGCATCATTGGTGTCACTGATACTAATGATGGGGCATTATTCCTCCCACTGACACCAACAATGGGGCACTATTCCTCCCACTGACACCAATGATGGGGCACTATTCCTCCCACTGATACTAATGATGGGGCATTATTCCTCCCACTGACACCAACGATGGAGCACTATTCCTCCCAGTGATACCAATGATGGGGCACTATTCCTCCCACTGACACCAATGATGGGACACTATTCCTCCCACTGACACCAATGATGGGGCACTATTCCTCCCACTGATACCAATGATGGGGCACTATTCCTCCCACTGACACCAATGATGGGGCACTATTCCTCCCACTGACACCAATGATGGGGCACTATTCCTCCCACTGATACTAATGATGGGGCACTATTCCTCCCACTGACACCAATGATGGGGCACTATTCCTCCCACTGATACTAATGATGGGGCTTATACTCGAGTCAATAGTTTTTCCCAGTTTTTTGTGGTAAAATTAGGTACCTCGGCTTATATTCGGGTCGGCTTATACTCGAGTATATATGGTATGTTTTTTCAACATCCTGATGTCTTTGTCTTTTATTATTGATCTACAGTATATGTTTTTAACCTGACCAACCAGTGCTCTGGTTGAGTCGAGAAAATAAACTTTGGTTTTTATGCAACTATGAAGTCAATTTTCTGAGAGATCATTCACCTGTAAAATAACAGAGTTTTGTGTTTACCACCCCATTTGGGACGGAGGGTTTTGTTTCATATATTTTTGGGATGGGGTGAACAATAGGTCCAAGGTCAGCCTTGGGAATGCAGTTTGAGTCCAAAGTAAGGTTTAATTTTACATATTATGAATGTATAAAAGACAATAATAAGGGATCCTCCTGCGCTCATGGGAATAATTGACAAAATACAGCTGCTGTCGCTTAGCTGATACCAATAAGTGCAAAATAAAATTAAAAATTAGTGAAGCGCTTGTATCACATGAATACAATCATGTATCTCCATATAGTGTAATTATAAATCAAAGTGACCACTATATATAATAAATGTGTGTTGACTCCCTCTAGTGAAAAGAAAAAATAGTGTCAACCAAAATAGCTAAATAACACACATTAGGAAACTAAATATATAGTGCATAAATCAAATATAATGAACAGAATATATATATACGTGAAAACAGAATATTGGCCACATACAATGGTGTCTAAATTATACATAAATGATATATGCCATAGGTGAACAAGACAATATCAAAGGTGAAAAAAATATTCCATGCATGTGACTGTGCTTTAAGCTGGAACACACACGTGATCTCCACTTCTAAGTGCAAGTACTCTCCTTCAAATGGCAGCAATGCCTGCTCACCTCCCTTCCTCGACCCACACAGGGCCTCAAAGCAGTTACCACCTCAGTGGTGTATTCCTCTGGCAGACTCCTTATTCCTCCTCCTCTCTTATGCAACTCATAAAAAGACAAGAAAGCCTTCCATAGTGTAGTAAATTTAATAGGCAAAGTTAAAAATTACAAAGTTTTCCACTCACATGCTCCTTTCCATAAAAAAGCGTTTTTCCCAGCCTGTGGGTAGATATGCATGCACCTGGGGGAATCCAATATGGCCACTGTGTCCGGACATACGTCACCAGGAAGTAGACAAACCGACGCGTAGCGTCACGTGCGTCGTGACTTCATCGTCGTGAAGTCACGACGCACGTGACGCTACGCGTCGGTTTGTCTACTTCCTGGTGACGTATGTCCGGACACAGTGGCCATATTGGATTCCCCCAGGTGCATGCATATCTACCCACAGGCTGGGAAAAACGCTTTTTTATGGAAAGGAGCATGTGAGTGGAAAACTTTGTAATTTTTAACTTTGCCTATTAAATTTACTACACTATGGAAGGCTTTCTTGTCTTTTTATGAGTTGCATAAGAGAGGAGGAGGAATAAGGAGTCTGCCAGAGGAATACACCACTGAGGTGGTAACTGCTTTGAGGCCCTGTGTGGGTCGAGGAAGGGAGGTGAGCAGGCATTGCTGCCATTTGAAGGAGAGTACTTGCACTTAGAAGTGGAGATCACGTGTGTGTTCCAGCTTAAAGCACAGTCACATGCATGGAATATTTTTTTCACCTTTGATATTGTCTTGTTCACCTATGGCATATATCATTTATGTATAATTTAGACACCATTGTATGTGGCCAATATTCTGTTTTCACGTATATATATATTCTGTTCATTATATTTGATTTATGCACTATATATTTAGTTTCCTAATGTGTGTTATTTAGCTATTTTGGTTGACACTATTTTTTCTTTTCACTAGAGGGAGTCAACACACATTTATTATATATAGTGGTCACTTTGATTTATAATTACACTATATGGAGATACATGATTGTATTCATGTGATACAAGCGCTTCACTAATTTTTAATTTTATAAAAGACAATATGTTTTGGGGGGACACATTGCTCCCTTCATCAGGGCTATAACACAAAAAGATGATTGTAGATCAAAATAGCCTGGCTCTTTCTATGGAAGCATTGGTCTCTCTGAAGAGATCTGACAGGCCACCCGCTGATTCAGACCTATAGCTCTACAATGTCAGGCAGCCTGAGCCATGCTGTCTCTTCTCACCAAGAGAATATTTTTTATAATTTTTTTTAACAAAGGATGCATATAAATATAAATTTAAAAAATACATATCATAGACCTACAAACTTTTAATAAATAAATAAAATAAAATAAGATTGACCAATACCATTATAGTTTCCCTTTAAGGACACCAATCAAGAGGAAGCATCTTGGTAGATGAATGCACTTTTTTAATTAAAAAAAGAGATATTAAAAAAAGAGAAGAAAAAGGAGGAAACAATGCCAGTGGGTTAGTGAATTTAAACTTGGCAGTGTAGATTTCACAGACTGAATTGCTGCTGGAAAAGAAACAATTTACAGACTTTTGAAACATGCAAGCCCACCATTGCCACTATCAAACATATAGCAGAACTTAACTTTGTCTGTTTACGACAGAACATTTCTGCCTTCACTAAATAAAGTTGTCAGAACCTAATAATTAAAGTTATTCTGCATTCATTATGATGATTTTAACATTATGGCACTCTGTCATCGTTTTTCAAGATTTGTATTTCGCACAGACCAGACGGCTGATAGGGAGCCCAACTCTACACTTTTGGCATCAAACAGATAAATACATAGCTGCATTCTCAATGCCCCATCTGGCTGGAGGAGAAAGCAAAATGTTGTAATGAATAAATTAATAGGAAAAAAAGAAAAGCATTTATGTAAAATCTGTTACACATTTTTGTGATTGAAGACAGGGTCGGTTAAATGAAATTTGTTTTGTTGTCAAATAGGCAGCTAATGAAACCTTCTTGGTGTCCTCTACTGCTAAAACAACAAATAAAAAAAATCAAGTGTAAAGCATAACTTAAGCAATACATACAGTATGTATAATGTATATATATATACTGTATGTCTATCTATCTATCTATCTATCTATCTATCTATCTATCGCACTACCTCCTTAGGAGTCACTGAGTTTTGGGTCCCTCTAAAGCTCTGCACAGTCAGGCAACACACATTTTCTTCCATACTCAGAGTCAGTAAACAGTCCTTGCGCTTTATTTTGTGATTTTATTAGGAGGTTTAGAACTTGGATGTGGTTGAGGGGTGTATGGGATGCCCAAGCACCTGCAAACTTGAGGACAAATTCATTAGCAACTATGTACAAATGTGGACAAAATAGTCCCTCCTTTGAGAGCCTCCCAGCTATCTGGTGTACCTCCTCAGGCCCCAGATAAATCCTCCTCTTCACCCATCTGTGCTGAGGGTATTCTATGGGCAAGGCTGTTACTCAGCATCTGCCTAGAAAACAGCCAATTTAGCACAGCAGTCCTGGATGATAAGTTAGTTGGGTTTTCCATCTGACTGCCCTCTCCGCTTATGCGGCCCATGGGGTGTAAGAGTACACTGTCTTCCTGATAGCTTAATGGGTTGGTTCATGCCTTCAGGCCTTTTGCTGGGCTTCCCTGCTACTCAGGATATCCTTCCTTGAAGATGGTGGTACAATGGAGATCCTCTTCTCCAGTATCTTCCTCTCCCAGGCTCCACACTCCAGCCTCTCACTCCATCTTCCACCTCCTGCTACTCCCAGGCTCTGTGATTCTTAAGGGTTATCTTGGTCAACCTCCTGCCGGGGATTGGCCAGGTCTCTTAAGCATGAAAAGTCTGAGCTTCCTCCTCTCCTCCAGAAAGCTCTCAGATTTCTGGACAGGTGGGAGGGTTCCAGAAGATCTGACCTTGGAACCTTCCTAGCCTGTCCTACCTCACTCCTGCCTCGCTCTCAGGCTGACTGATTCCAAGCTGTTACTCAGCCTCTGCCTAGAAAAATAAAACAATAAACTACTATCTAGCCAAGCTAGATCTATCTATCTATCTATCTATCTATCTATAGATTTAGGTATTCACCCCCCCCCCCCCGGGCTACTTAGTATCATTTTATTTATATATTTATTTATTTTTCTGGATTTTGTTTTATTAATAAACAGAAGTGTGATTAAATGTATAAAACATATTAAATATACAGAGCTATCTAAAGAAATCTCAGAGGCACTTTCATATTATTTCTACATTATTTCAGTATGAATATTCTGTTCTTTCCTTGCTGTTTACATCAGTTTCAGTGTGATGACTACAAAGAGACCATGATTCAACTTATTTAGAAGGGTCCAGGTATAGCACCTTCCTAGAGCAGTGTAGGGATCTTTAGTTGGCTTCTCTGTAATAAGAGAAGCAGGGGTTGTTTGTTTAGGCCTGCTCAGTGTCTCACAGGCTGCTGCTCTGATTACTTCCCCCTATATTCAAGAGGATTCTGGAATTCTAGTGGGATGAAGAACAGAGTGGGGAGCCTGAATATTTATGGAACTTCAGCCAATCCCTGGGGAGATGTGCCCAGTAGGTGGTGGGAGAGCCCATAGATAGTCTGAAGCCTGAAGCAGGGGGCTGAGTGTTCCTAGCTGTGGTGCCTATTTGCAAGCTTAGTCCTCAATTCAATTTGGGCCAGGAGTGAGCTCTTTGGAGAGCCAGGAAGACATTGGGGAAATGAGTGTCTAACTGTCCTATGGTGGTGTGAGTCTACATCTTCACCGTGAATATCCTGATGAATATCGGAAGGAGGCAACCGATGATCCTGTGGATGCGTGCGTAGATGGTCCATGTGCTAGAGTCAGTGACTGTGTGTAGCTTTTGGTCTTGAGGAGAATTCATAGTCACCATCAGCATTAGAGATTCTGTGGGACAGTTTTTAACAGTGTAACAAGATAGTTAGGGAGCTCCCCGAGTGTTCAGTTTTTCAGGACTCTGGTATCCTATGTTCCCTCACACCATCCAAGTTCTATGTTTAAATTAAACCCTAAAAAGACACCCCTAGACTATTCCTTTTAGCCAGTGCAAGAGTAAAGAGGAGTAAAGAACCTCCTAGATTGTAAGCTTGAAAGAGCAGGACCCTCGAACCCCTCGTGTATTGTTTTGTTACTGTATTGTCTCATGTACTGTCCCCCACTATAATGTACAGCGCTGAGCAAACCTTTTGGTGCTATATACTGTATAACAATAATAATAATAATAATAATAAATAAAATGCTATGTGCTTGTCTGTCTGTGCTCCAACTGGGGGAATAAGGCTAAGTTTACTAGCGGCTCTCTAGGGGATGTGCTACACCAAGCAACCTAAATTTTAATCTCACTCAGTTTTCAGTAGTCAGTCTCTCCCTGATGATGTCGGGCATGGACTATATTTCTACTACCGGGCAGAGGTTACTCCACCTGACACCACTGCCTTCATTTCAGTGCTGAGTGTGGCCATGCACTACTTACCAACACTATATTCTGTTGACGTTCCCAACTTCTCTTTCCAGAGTCATTAGTCTTTTCTGGGCTGATTGATGTCCAGTGTCATGCAATCCACTTCTTGTGAGCCCAGACTACGCCATCACACAGTCTCAGGCTTACAGTACTCCTGGACTAAATGGTGCTTACGTGTCATTGCATTCTGTCAAGGAGGGATGACTGCCCAAAACCAAGAAGACAGGCCAGCCTGAGGTTTAAAGGCTGTCCACATAGACAAAAAGTGATTGAAAATCCAAAATTGTAGAGTTGCCACCAGAACAAAAAGCGAACGAAGAATCCTGTAATGGGAACCTGTTCCTATGACAGCTCAATAGGATTTGAATTCCATTCATTTTGGAGATATTTTCTTTACTTTTTGGTTGCATCTCTATGACAGGACGTTTAGGATAATACTCACCAATACCAACAAAATGACCTAACAGGTTACTTAACCCTGCACTATTGAATTTAAAGTGGTTTGAAAGCCTTGAGAATTTTTACCTTAATGCATTCTGTGCATTAGGATTAAAAACCTTCTGTTTCAGTGGATCTCCCAGCCCACCATATACTTTCCTGAACCCAATTTCGATCCAGCTCTGTGTCACGATATAAGGTCAGGTTCAGAGACCAGTTGCTACAGCAGTTTGTGATTTTACCAGCAGGATTGGTACACCAGCGGCCCACCCTGGGAATGACGCAGGCTCACCTGAGGTGCGGGGTCTAAGCATCCACCGGTCTTCCCCAGAGCTCCTAATGGTGGAGATGGATTTGGCTGTGTGTGAATGCCAGGTCGCAGATCTCAGGATCACCCCACCAGGGAATGAGTAGGCTGGAAACCAAAAGAGGATCAAACAGTTCAGGGATCAAACAGAAGCGGAGTCAGTCACAAGCCAAGGAACGGTCACCAATGGTAGTAGATAGGATGAGGCAGAATCGTAGTCAGTAGCAAGCCAAAGGTCGGTAACGTAGATGAAGACAGCAGCAGGAACAGTAAGCGGGATATTGGCTGGTAAGGCACAATAATATGGCAAGGAGGAAGTGCATGGACATGGCTTTTATAAGGAAGTTCATGGGAGGAGCAAGGAGTTCAAGGTTCAAGAGAAATCAAGGCACAAGGCAGGATTATCCAAGAATTGTCAAGGGAGCTGTCCAATATTCCAGACAGCTCAGTGAGAAGAGACATTGCCTCCCACCGCAGAAGGACCAGGTTCGATCCCAGGCTCTGACACTCTGTGCATGAGAGCAGCAACTCTCCATGCTCTTTCCCTCCTCACAGGGAAGATTGGTAGCAGTGGGAGCCATTGGCTGCCACTGCTGTCAATCAGTTTCTGTGATGAGTGTGACATGCAACAGTGCACAGAGTGCAGTGGTCAGGAGCAAAATTAAAATACAGTCCAGCACATAAAGTGCAGTGGTCGGAAATACATATTGTACAGAATTTAGGAAGCAAGAGTGTGTTATGTATAGAGTACAGGGGTCAGAAATATGTAATGTAAAGAGAGCAAGGGCTATGAGTACATGGATTGATAGAATGTTATGTAAGGGTGCAGGGGACAGGAGTATGTAATGTACTGAATGCTGGGGTTAGGTGTTTTTACGATACTTAATTCAGGGGTGTGTTATTCAAAGAGTGCAAGGGTGAGGTGTATGTAACATACAGAATGCAGGGGTCAGGAGTATGTATTATACAGAATTTAGGAATCAAGAGTGTGTTGTGCACATGGTACAGAGGTCAGGGATATGTAATTCACAGATAGCAGGGGCCATGAGTGTGTTAGAAGAGTTCATGGAATGATAGTATGTTATGTAAGAGTGCAGAGGTCAGAAGTATGTAATGTACTACAGCGGTTAGGAGTATTTACTATACTTAGGTCAGGGGTGTGTTATGTGCAGTGTGGGGGGTCAGGGGTATGTAAAATACATAGTGCAGGGGTCATGGGTGTGTTTTGCATAGAGAAAAAGAGTCAGGTGTAAGCAAAATACGGAATGCAGGGGCTGGGAGTATGTATCATACAGTTTGTAGAGATCAGGCATATAGAACAGACTGCAGTGGTCTGGGATGTGTTATGTATAGAGTGCAGGGCTCTGGTGTGATAAAAAGGAAATGTATTGTATTGAAATAAATAGATACTCACAAACCAATAGGTGTAAAAACAGAGAGAGAGCCATAATTAACGGTCCCAGGTAGCGGGGATCCTGTAGTGGAAAATTCAAATGTGTTTCAGGAGTCGAGCTCCCTTCCTCAGAGATTTATTTTGTTTACTAACACTTCTCCTCCCTGTCAGCTCGGGCACACTGCTCTGGATGGCTGTGCACAGCACAGATATCCATAGCAGTGTGATTACAGTAAAGCACACAGACACCACCCCTTAGCAAAACACAGTTCACCCTTTGATCGCCACTCATGTTAACCCCTTCCTGCCCAGTGCCATTAGTACAGTGTCAGTGCTTTTTTTTAGCACTGATCACTGTATTGATGTCACTGCGGATGTCAGTGACACCAAGTGAGTTCCCCCCCAGTGTCACAATGTCAGCCGAAGTCCTGCTATAAGTCGCTGATCGCCGCTATTACTAATAAAAATAAAAAATCCCAGTATATATACCGCCATTTGTAAATGCTATAACTTTCTTGTAAACCAATTAATTTACACGTATTGGGAATTTTATGTAGCAAAGACATGTCGCAGAATACATTTTGGCCTAAACTTATGATGAAATTTTATTTTTTTATTTTTTTACTGGACATGTTTAATAGCAAAAAGTCAAAAATACATTTTTTTTCTCAAAATTGTTGGTCTTTTTTTAATATATAATAAATATAAATACCGCCGAAAGAAAGCTCAGTCTGTGGGGAAAAAAAGATGTAAATTTCATTTGGGAGCAGTGTTGCAGGACCGCGCATTTGACAGTTAAAGTAACACAGCGCTGTAACGCAAAAAATGGCCTGGTCGGGAAGGGGGGTAAATTCTCAGGAGGGCAAGATGGCCCTGCCTATGACCATGTATTTGTTGACTTTATGAGTAAAGGAGGAATAAAGGAGGAATAGACTTGTCCCTTCCACCTCCCCTAATGCAGTTTAGTTTATATATTCCATTGCCACACTATATAGGTTTACTCAGGGGCGGACTGACTATTTGGAAACTCGGGCACAGCCCGAGGGCCTGGGGTCAGTAGAGGGCCCCATGAGAAGTCCCTGGTACCTTTTTCATAGGCTTTTTTGAGTTTGGGCAAAGACACAGGGGCCCCATGATCCCCTATTGCCCGGGGGCCCCATGAGTTGTCAGTCCGCCCCTGGGTTTACTGTAATCAGAATATTCACTAAAGCACAATATTGTAACCTAAACCGAAGGCCCTAAAAGGCTTATTACACTTCGTCAGTGACCCACATAAACAAGCTGAAGATCACACCATCAGATTTCAGAAGAGAAAATAGGCGGGGGATCACTGCTGCCAGCTCATCTTACATTGCTACCTCTGCAAATCTTCCTATAATAGCCTAGTATCATAAACGTGGGATGTGAAAAAACACTGCATTAATTAGGAGCACCTTGTTAAGTTCCTGGATTTCAAATACCAATTCAAATACAATATACATATTCATAGAAGATCTTGTCTTACATATATCATTATTTTCTATGACTGCAGTGATGAGAAGTAAAACTTCTCAATAATAATAATAATAATAATAATAATAAATATCTACAAATCTATTATTATTAAATCTAAATCATTAAAAAAAAGTGATTCACTGTATTTTTTAGTATGTTTTCATTGATAAATTCAATGTAATTACAATTTTTCCCCAATATAATTATTTCCTTAAATACTCTCAGTATTATTATTATTATACAGGATTTATGGCGCCAACAGTTTGCTCAGCACTTTACAATATAACTGGAGACAATACAGCAACGATACAGTTCAATACAAGAGGGATAGGAGGGCCTGATCCTTGGAGCTTACAATCTAAGAGTAAAAAAGATAATTGCAGAAGACAGTACAGACATAAATTGCATTACTTTAAAAGTCTAATGGATTGCTACAGGACCCCTAAAAATCAGGTTGCTATAATTCTCATGTATTCACATTGACTGGTAGTGTCAATGGCTAGCTTGCTTCCTTCCACCTAATGTACCTACCAGGGGCGGACTGACAACTCATGGGACCCCCGGGCAATAAGGGATTATGGGGCCCCCGTGTCCTCACCCACACCCAAAAAAGCCTGTGAAAAAGCCATTGAAAGGTACCAGGGGCATCTCATGGGGCCCTCTACTGACCCTGGGCCCTCAGGCAGTGCCCGAGTGGCTAAATGGTCAGTCCGCCCCTGGTACCTACCTATTTATCCATCACTCAAATGAGTAGCCTCATTGGCCTTTAACCCCCCTGGCGGTATTCCCAAGTGTAGTTCGGTTTAAAGTTTCAGCACCACAAGCGGTAACCCCGAGCTACACTCAGGAATACACTGCAGCGCTGCTCCGGGATCTTTTCTTCACTTACCTTGTCCTGCGCTCCCGCGATGTCCCTCCTGCAGTGTCCCCTGTAATGTCCTCCGGCAGATGCCGGCATCCGTCTTCTGGGTTCCGTCCCCTGCGACGTCGAGATGTACGGGGGGATGGAACGGCGGTAAATTTGAGGGTTAGGGACTGATGTGAATGTACAATATATATGTAAAGTGCTGCGTAAATTGATGGCGCTATATAAGTACCTTAAATAAATAGAACAAGGGCTATAGAGACTGATTTACTAAAGGCAAATAGGTTGTTCACTTTGCAAGGGTATTTTCCCCAGAGCTTAGTGAATGTGGTGAATCTCTGCTGACTTCCATCATCCATTTACATGCAAGCAAAAATACTGTTTTTTTTTTTTCCTTGCATGTCATTGGGTATTTATTGCAAAGTGAAATTTCACCATATTCACTAAGCTCTATTCACTGGCAAAGTGCAACTTCCATTGATAATATAACAATGATGTGAATGTACAATATATATGTAAAGCGCTGCGTAAATGGACGGTGCTATATAAGGACCTTCAATAAATAGAACAAGGGCTATAGAGACTGATTTACTAAAGGCAAATAGGTTGTTCACTTTGCAAGGGTATTTTCCCCAGAGCTTAGTGAATGTGGTGAATCTCTGCTGACTTCCATCATCCACTCACATGCAAGCAAAAATACTATTTTTTTTTAATTTTGCTTGCATGTCATTGGGTATTTGTTGCAAAGTGAAATTTTACCATATTCACTAAGCTTTGTTCTCTTGCAAAGTGCAACTTCCATTGATAATATAACAATGATGTGAATGTACAATATATATGTAAAGCGCTGCGTAAATGGACGGCGCTATATAAGTACCTAAAATAAAAAGAACAAGGGATATAGAGATTTATTTACTAAAGGCAAATAGGTTGTTCACTTTGCAAGGGTATTTTTCCCAGAGCTTAGTGAATGTGGTGAATCTCTGCTGACTTCCATCATCCACTTACATGCAAGCAAAAACACTGTTTTTTTTAATTTTCCTTCCATGTGATTGGGTATTTATTGCAAAGTGAAATTTCACTGTATTCACTATGCTCTATTCTCTTGCAAAGTACAACTTCCATTGATAATATAACAATGATGTGAATGTACAATATATATGTAAAGTGCTGTGTAAATTGACAGCACTATATAAGGACCTTAAATAAATAGAACAAGGGATATAGAGATTGATTTACTAAAGGCAAATAGGTTGTTCACTTTGCAAGGGTATTTTCCCCAGAGCTTAGTGAATGTGGTGAATCTCTGCTGACTTCCATCATCCACTCACATGCAAGCAAAAATACTGGTTTTTTTTTCATTTTCCTTCCATGTGATTGGGTATTTGTTGCAAAGTGAAATTTCACCATATTTACTAAGCTCTATTCTCTTGCAAAGTGAAACTTCCATTGATAATATTACAATGATGTAAATGTACAATATATATGTAAAGCGCTGCGTAAATGGATGTCGCTATATAAGTACCTGAAATAAATAAATAAGAACAGTTTGTTTGTACTCAAACATGAAGGAAAAATGTAATCAAAAGACAAAATTGTCAAAAAATGGTTGACTTATATTCCACTATTAATAAATGAAAAAAATAAAATAAATAAAATAAATGAAAAAAATATTGAATCTCCTTTGCTTTTGGATTGATTTCACTTCAAATTGTCACGCCGTGTATGCAAAGGAAAAAAAAAAGTCATTGCAAATGTGATTTGTGTTTCCTAGCTTATAACCATTGATAAATATACAAGTTTGGTGTATACGGGTGCAATGTCTCCTAAATCTTGTATCTGGGATGCTATATGGAATGCTTTCCTGTATAAAGTAGCGGCAGCACCCGCTTTATATTGCAGGGTTGTGGTGTGCTGGAGGAAAACTTATTGAGAATTTGATTTGTGTTTCCCAGCTTTGCTTACATATAACCTATAACCATCAATCAATGTACAAGCCGGGGGTGTAAGCGTGCACTGTCTGTCAGATATTACTGCTTGGAGATTTTTTTACTAATCCTTTTTCTCTGTGGTCTGTAAACTATGGGACTTTTATGAGGATTCTGAAATTTATGAAATATCTGGAGCACGAGAAGATGTTCCGCACTACAAAAACTCCAAAAGTTTCCAAAGCTTGTTGTGCATCCCATTTCAAAACTATGGGCATTAAAATGCAGCTTTTTGGTTAATGGTAATAGAAAGCTCCTGGCCCCTTTGTTTTTATTTACCTGGGAGCTGTCAGTTGCAGCGTCAGGGGCGGACTGACAGCTCATGGACCCCTGGGCAGTAGGGATTATGGGGCCCCCACAGGGGCGGACCGACAACTCATGAGGCCCCCGGGCAATAGGGGATCATGTGGCCCCTGTGTCCTTACCCAAACTCAAAAAAGCCTATGAAAAAGGTACCAGGTGCATCTCATGGGGCCCCCTTGACCCCAGGCCCTCGGGCAGTGCCTGAGTTTCCAAATGGTCAGTCCACCCCTGGGTCCCCATGTCCTCGCCCACACTCACACTACACCCAAAAAAGCCTATGAAAGGTACCAGGGGAATCTCATGGGGCCCCCTTGACCCCAGGCCCTCGGGCAGGGCCTGAGTTTCCAAATGGTCAGTCCACCCCTGGGCCCCCATGTCCTTGCCCACACTCAAGCCACACCCGAAAAAGCCTATGAAAGGTACCACGGGAATCTCATGGGGCCCCCTTGACCCCAGGCTCTCAGGCAGTGCCTGAGTTTCCAAATGGTCAGTCCACCCCTGGGTCCCCATGTCCTCGCCCACACTCACACCACACCCAAAAAAGCCTATGAAAGGTACCAGGGGAATCTCATGGGGCCCCCTACTGACCAAGGGCCCTCGGGCAGTGCCTGAGTTTCCAAATGGTCAGTCCACCCCTGGGCCCCCATGTCCTCTCCCACACTCAAACCACACCCTAAAAAGCCTATGAAAGGTACCAGGGGAATCTCATGGGGCCCCCTACTGACCCTCGGCCCTCGGGCTGTGCCCGAGTTTCCAAATGGTCAGTCCACCCCTGGGCCCCCATGTCCTCGCCCACACTCAAACCACACCCAAAAAAGCCTATGAAAGGTACCAGGGGCATCTCATGGGGCCCCCTACTGACACCGGGCCCTCGGGCAGTGCCTGAGTTTCCTAATGGTCAGTCCACCTCTGGGTCCCCATGTCCTTGCCCACACTCAAACCACACCCAAAAAAACCCATAAAAGGTACCAAGGGAATCTCATGGGGCCCCCTACTGACCAAGGGCCCTGGGCAGTGCCCGAGTGTCCGAATGGTCAGTCCGCCCCTGTGTGACATGGAGTCTGTTGGGATCGGATCGACCCAAGCAGTTGCCATTTTTTCTTTCGATGGGTTAGTGGGTGTCATTCGTTGTTAGCCAAAAGTGAAAGTGAAAATCTCTGCACAACCTTCAATAAAACTATACACTCAGTGCCGGTCATATGGAGCTGCCAAACTGTGCCTCCGCAAGATGCAAATCCCCCCCTAAAAAAATCAAACATTAACCTGCATGCAAACCCCCTAAGTATAAATTCCCTCTCCTCCCAGTACAAATCCACCCCCTTTACTGAAATGAAATCCCCCTCCCAGCACAACTCTTTTGCCCCATCCCATCCTCCAGCTCAAATCCTCTCTCCCCATATGCCCCAGCACAATCCCCCCCAAAAAAGTACCCCTCCTTCCACAAATATTTTACCGTCAAGTTTCCGCTCCAAGAACAAATCCTCCCCTCCACTCCAAATCCCCCCTCCCAGAACAAATTCCCCTCCCACAAATCCCATCCTAGCACAAATCCCGCCCCAATTTTCCCTACTAGTACAACCCCCCCTCCTACAATTTCCCCTCCTAGCACAAATACTCCCCAATTATCCCAGCTAGTACAATTCCCCCCCTACAATTTCCCCTCCTAGCACAAATGCTCCCCAATTATCCCTACTAGTAAAATCCCCCCCTGAAAAAAAATGTCCCCTCATATCACAAAATCCCCCCCACCACCACACCATATCACTTTTCTAGCACAAACGCCCAGAGTCCTCCCTTATAGCACAAGTCCTATTCCCCCTCCCCCCAAAAAGTCCCCCTACTTGCACAAATCCTGTACCCTTCAAATTTCCCCTCCAAGCACACATCTTCTCCACTCCAAATCCCCCCTCTCAGCACAAATTCCCCTCCCCCGAACCCCACCCTAGCACAAATCCCCACCCCAATTTCCCTTCCCAGCATAAATACCGGCCAATTATCCCTAGTAGTACCATTTCTCCCACCTGAAAAAAAAAAATTCTCTCCTAGCACAAATTCCCCCCCCCCCACACACACACACACCATATCACCTTTTCTAGCACAAACCCCCCAGTCCTTCCTTCTAGCACAAATCCTATTTCTCTCCCCCAACACAAATCCCCCCCCCCAAATCACTACTCCTAGCACCACCCCAAATTCCCCCTCCTAGTACAATTCTTACCCCATGCTCCTCCCAAAATTTCCCTCCTAACACAAATTTTCTTCCCCCAATCTCCTTGTGGTTCCCTCCCCCCCACCTCACATGATACCACAGTGCCTATGGCAGCTTCCCCCCCGCTCACCCCTTGTCCCGACCCTGCATTCACTACTATACAACCTATGAAATCTCCCAATTTACTAAGTGTTGCTGCAGGGCACTCAAATATGTTCTCACATCAACAACTGAAATAAATTCTGGTCAAAGTGTTGTGCTACATCAAATCATAAACGTCACCTAAAAAACTCATAGGGGGTTATTTACTATAACTGGAGAGTGAAAAGTGACGCTCTATATAGAACCCAATCAGCTTCCAGGTTTTCTTACCAAAGTTTAATTGAACAAGCTGAACTTAGAAGCTGATTGGCTACCATGGACAGCTGCACCAGATTCTGAGTGCTCCAGTTTTAGTAAATCTCCCCCATAATGACACATATTGAACCTAATAACAATATCTTCTGTCATAATATATGCATGTAAACTTAATTCAATGTGTCCGATATGCGTCAGAGGGCAGCTTGATGACGTCACCAGGAAGGAACAATCTAAATACTGGAGTTTGGTAATACTGTGATCTTTCCTTTAAGGGGACATAAGGGGAGCTCAACCACAACCCAACAAAACCTGCAACCCGGCAATTTAAATGGTATTTTATATTCTCTGTAAATGTCAATGTTTCTGTAGTAGGCTGTGTAGATTGTACCAATGTGCACCTTCACAGGTACGTTTAGGGCATCCTCAGGAATGCTATTTAAAAAAGAAAACATTAAAGTGATTCTAAAGGTGTTTTTTTTTTTTGTAAATATAAACATGTCTATACTTACCTGCTGTGTACAGAGTAGCTCAGATCCTCCTCTTCTCCGGTCTCCTACCAGCGCTCCTGGCCCCTACCTCCTGTTGGGTGCCCCCATAGCAAGCAGCTTGCTATGGGGGCACCTGCTGCTCTGTGAGTCCATTCACACAAGGAACCGGATGCCAGCTCCGACCCTTCTCATTGGCTCAGTGGCTGTGATTGACAGCAGTGGGAGCCAATGGCTCCCGCTTCTATCTCAGCCAATGAGGAGAGGGAGTCCCGAGATAGCCGAACTCCAGTGCACATCGCTTGACATAGAGTGCGCTTAGTTGAGTATTAGGGGGTCTGGGGGGGATGCTGCACAAAGGTTTTTTACCTTCATACATAGAATGCATGAAGGTAAAAAACATTTAGAACCACTTTAAGCATTTTTAATTCAACTTTTTGCAGCTGAATGGATTTTTTTTTAAGATGGTCTCTTAGGGCATTGCTCAACTACTCATGTCATTTGTTTGATTTGGGGGATCAACATGCCATTTTTAACAAAAAATGAAAAAATAAAAATCCAACAGGGAGACAATCATTTAGAGGCAAATGGTATTTACTTGTATTTGTGCATGTTCCTTTAGCTGTAGTACATTCTACAAATGCACTGCAGATTACAGTTGAACGGAAATTTATTTATTTTTTCTTTTTACATTAGTACATGTCCTCCAGGTCTGTACCCAGCTCTGCACCCCATGCTATTTATTTGGCACTCCATTGTCTTGATAATGGCCAGAATAGATCTGAAAAAATTGGCTAATAGCCTTGAAAATGGCCAAAAGTAAGTTTAAAGATTTGGTTCCCTTTCACTTCAATGGGATTCAGATTAACATACAAATTTAGGAGCGGTTCAGAAAACCTCTCACAAACCAAACCCTGGTACATTCGACTCATCGCTAGCTGTAACAGCCTCCACTCTTGTGGGTAGGCTTTTTACAAGGTTTTGGAGGGTGCCTGTGGAAGGTTGTACTCGTTCAGAGCATTTGTGTGTAGCACCCTCATTAGATAGGTTGCCAGGTTGGTTCAGTAAATTAAGTTATTTTAGGTCCTCTGTAGCCAGCAGAGCAGTTAGTGATTGTTTTGGACTGTTCTGGGCTTTACTGGTTTCAGGTTTGATTGTTTCTCCCTACCAGGGGTGGACTGACAACTCATGGGGCCCCCCGGGCAATAGGGGATCATGGGGCCCCTGTGTCCTTGCCCAAACTCAAAAAGCCTATGAAAAAGGTACCAGGAGCATCTCATGGGGCCCCCTACTGATCCCGGGCCACCTTACCCTGCTCTAAACTTGGAAAAGAGCCTTTGGCAAATCAGAGGACCATTTTGGGGGGTGAGTTCTACGTGTGAGATCAGGTAGTCATGTTGGATGATAAGACGTAGCTCACATTTCAATTTTCCTGAAGGCATTCAATAGGGTTGAGGTCAGAGCTCTGTGCAGGCCTTCTCAATATAAAACTTGTTAAACCACGTCTTTATGAAGTCTTTACGAAGTCCAGCTGGCTATACCAATTATAACCTTGGCTTCAACAGGGGTAACGTAAAAGCAAAGTTCATTCCATTCTGCTCACTCCAATTATTTAGCAAAAGAAGAAAAATCCTGGAGGAACGGCCCTACATTAATTGCTCAGAGTGATTTAAAGGAAACCTGTAAAAGAGAGAAATGTGTAAGCAGTAGATTTAGAATCATTGACTTGTTAAAAATATGCTGTATTGATGCTAGAAGCTCAGTATGACAGCCATGTAACTAACGCTTGTGAATCAAGGTTTTCTTTAGGATGTGTAGCACAGTCTGCATCCAGGACCGATCAATCTCAGGTAATTGCCTCATAGTGATTACATGCGAGCGGCTGCAATTAGCTGCAGGATCCAGTAGCTGCCCATTACCTTCACTGGGGCTGGCCGTTCACTCCGCAAGGATTAAATGTTCATTAGGTTCAAGAGGAGATGAGATCGCTGCATTACTTACCTTATTCCTTTGCTCAGGCCAGCTTCAGCACTCTCCTTCTCTCCATCCTGCGCTCCAGTCTGTGGCTGGTCCTTCAGCCTCATCACATACAATACAGGTGTGTTAAATTGTTACTAAACCCAGGACCCTGCATTCACTATATCTGGTCTCCCCGGACCCTGCATTCACTATATCTGGTCTCCCCGGACCATGCATTCACTATATCTGGTCTCCCCCGGACCCTGCATTCACTATATCTGGTCTCCCCGGACCCTGCATTCACTATATCTGGTCTCCCCGGACCCTGCATTCACTATATCTGGTCTCCCCGGACCCTGCATTCACTATATCCGGTCTTCCTGGACCCTGCATTCACTATATCTGGTCTCCCTGGACCCTGCATTCACTACATCCGGTCTCCCTGGACCCTGCATTCACTATATCTGGTCTTCCTGGACCCTGCATTCACTATATCTGGTCTCCCAGGACCCTGCATTCACTATATCTGGCCTCCACTGACCCTGCATTCACTATATCTTGTCTCCCCGGACGCTGCATTCACTATATCTGGTCTCCCAGGACCCTACATTCACTATATATGGTCTCTCCAGACCCTGCATTCACTATATCTAGTCTCCCAGGACCCTGCATTCACTATATCTGGTCTCCCCGGA
Organism: Staurois parvus; assembly: GCF_062004578.1. Classification (NCBI taxonomy): domain Eukaryota; kingdom Metazoa; phylum Chordata; class Amphibia; order Anura; family Ranidae; genus Staurois; species Staurois parvus. The sequence goes on along the minus strand of NW_028317799.1, from coordinate 3,476,333 downwards.
CCCTGCATTCACTATATCTGGTCTCCCAGGACCCTGCATTCACTATATATGGTCTCTCCAGACCCTGCATTCACTATATCTAGTCTCCCCGGACCCTGCATTCACTATATCTGGTCTCCCAGGACCCTGCATTCACTATATCCGGTCTCCCAGGACCCTGCATTCACTATATCTGGTCTTCTCTGACCCTGCATTCACTATATCTGGTCTCCTCGGACCCTGCATTCACTATATTTGGTATCCCCGGTCCCTGCAATCACTATATCGTGTCTACCCGGACCCTGCATTCACTATATCTGGTCTCCCTGGACCCTGCATTCACTATATCTGGTCTCCCCGGACCCTGCATTCACTATATCTTGTCTCCCTGGACCCTGCATTCACTATATCTGGTCTCCCCCGGACCCTGCATTCACTATATCTGGTCTCCCCAGACCCTGCATTCACTATATCTGGTCTCCCCGGACCCTGCATTCACTATATCTGGTCTCCCCGGACCCTGCATTCACTATATCCGGTCTTCCTGGACCCTGCATTCACTATATCTTGTCTCCCCGGACCCTGCATTCACTATATCTGGTCTCCCAGGACCCTGCATTCACTATATATGGTCTCTCCAGACCCTGCATTCACTATATCTGGTCTCCCAGGACCCTGCATTCACTATATCTGGTCTCCCCTGACCCTGCATTCACTATATCTTGTCTCCCCGGACCCTGCATTCACTATATCTGGTCTCCCAGGACCCTGCATTCACTATATATGGTCTCTCCAGACCCTGCATTCACTATATCTAGTCTCCCAGGACCCTGCATTCACTATATCTGGTCTCCCCGGACCCTGCATTCACTATATCTGGTCTCCCAGGACCCTGCATTCACTATATATGGTCTCTCCAGACCCTGCATTCACTATATCTAGTCTCCCCGGACCCTGCATTCGCTATATCTGGTCTCCCAGGACCCTGCATTCACTATATCTGGTCTCCCCGGACCCTGCATTCACTATATCTGGTCTCCCAGGACCCTGCATTCACTATATATGGTCTCTCCAGACCCTGCATTCACTATATCTAGTCTCCCCGGACCCTGCATTCGCTATATCTGGTCTCCCAGGACCCTGCATTCACTATATCTGGTCTCCCCGGACCCTGCATTCACTATATCTGGTCTCCCAGGACCCTGCATTCACTATACCCGGTCTCCCAGGACCCTGCATTCACTATATCTGGTCTTCTCTGACCCTGAATTCACTATATCTGGTCTCCTCGGACCCTGCATTCACTGTATTTGGTATCCCCGGTCCCTGCAATCACTATATCGTGTCTACCCGGACACTGCATTCACTATATCTGAACTCCCCGGACCCTGCATTCACTATATCCGGTCTCCCAGGACCCGACATGCACTATATCTGGTCTCCCTGGACCCTGAATTCACTATAGCTTGTCTCCCTGGACCCTGCATTCACAATATCTGGTCTCCCAGGACCCTGCATTCACTATACCTGGTCTTCCAGGACCCTGCATTCACTATATCTGGTCTCCCTGGACCCTGCATTCACTCTGTCTGGTCTCCCCTGACCCTGCATTCACTATATCTGGTCTCACAGGACCCTGCATTCACTATATATGGTCTCCCCGGACCCTGCATTCACTCTACCTGGTCTCCCAGGACCCTGCATTCACTATATCTGGTCTGTCTGGACTCTGCATTCACTATATTTGGTCTACCCTGACCCTGCATTCACTATATCTTGTCTCCCTGGACCCTGCATTCACTATATTTTGTCTCCCCTGACCCTGCATTCACTATATCTGGTCTCCCTGGGCCCTGCATTCACTATATCTGGTCTCCGCAGACCCTGTATTTACTATATCTTGCCTCCCCGGACCCTGCATTCACTATATCTGGTCTCCCCTGACCCTGCATTCACTATATCTTGTCTCCCCGGACCCTGCATTCACTATATCTGGTCTCCCAGGACCCTGCATTCACTATATATGGTCTCTCCAGACCCTGCATTCACTATATCTAGTCTCCCAGGACCCTGCATTCACTATATCTGGTCTCCCCGGACCCTGCATTCACTATATCTGGTCTCCCAGGACCCTGCATTCACTATATATGGTCTCCCCTGACCCTGCATTCACTATATCTTGTCTCCCCGGACCCTGCATTCACTACATATGGTCTCTCCAGACCCTGCATTCACTATATCTAGTCTCCCCGGACCCTGCATTCACTATATCTGGTCTCCCAGGACCCTGCATTCACTATATCTGGCCTCCCCGGACCCTGCATTCACTATATCTGGTCTCCCAGGACCCTGCATTCACTATATCTGGTCTCCCAGGACCCTGCATTCACTATATCTGGTCTTCTCTGACCCTGCATTCACTATATCTGGTCTCCCCGGACCCTGCATTCACTATATTTGGTATCCCCGGTCCCTGCAATCACTATATCGTGTCTACCCGGACCCTGCATTCACTATATCTGGTCTCCCCGGACCCTGCATTCACTATATCCGGTCTCCCAGGACCCGACATGCACTATATCTGGTCTCCCCGGACCCTGCATTCACTATATCTTGTCTCCCTGGACCCTGCATTCACAATATCTGGTCTCCCAGGACCCTGCATTCACTATACCTGGTCTTCCAGGACCCTGCATTCACTATATCTGGTCTCTCTGGACCCTGCATTCACTCTGTCTGGTCTCACAGGACCCTGCATTCACTATATATGGTCTCCCCGGACCCTGCATTCACTCTACCTGGTCTCCCAGGACCCTGCATTCACTATATCTGGTCTGTCTGGACTCTGCATTCACTATATTTGGTCTACCCTGACCCTGCATTCACTATATCTTGTCTCCCTGGACCCTGCATTCACTATATTTTGTCTCCCCTGACCCTGCATTCACTATATCTGGTCTCCCTGGGCCCTGCATTCACTATATCTGGTCTCCGCAGACCCTGTATTTACTATATCTTGTCTCCCCGTACCCTGCGTTCACTATATCTTGTCTCCCCGGACCCTGTGTTCACTATATCTTGTCTCCCCAGACTCTGCATTCACTATATCTGGTCATCCACAGTACACAGAATGCAGGGTTCGTGGTTCAGTAATACTTTAAATATTTGTATAACTGGTTCTCCTTGAAGAAATGTTTACTTTCCTTAGAGCCTGATCAGCTTTTCCTTTTTTTTTTCTGTTAGAATTTATTTGCATAAAATGATGTTTTCAGTCTTTTTTGCAAATATTCTGTACATGTTTCTGTGAACAGTACATGCCAGGGGAAGCAGAGGCACATTCATCTTGGTCAGATTATTTTATGCTCCATACAGCTCTCACTATCTTCACGCACAGGGTATAGTTGTATATGACCCCCCTCTACTGTCTCCAGCGGAGCTGAAACACCGCTGTGAAGGTTACTGCAAGAGAAATCCTTACTGACAGGCAATTGAAGTAAAAATATGATGAAGATCCAGCCAGCCCTATGTGCTTATCAAAACATATTGAAATTCATATGTGGATTCATATCATATTCATATTCTACATGGCCGTGTTCTATGTCTCCATCACATTTGTTATAAGTAATGTATACTGTCCTTTTTTCCCTTTCATGTACAGTATGTGTGAATTTCATCTGCGCAATAAAAAATATGTATCTTTAAAGCAACCCTGTCAGGGTGGAAAAAAATGGAAATAAAGTTGCCTTGCACATGAAGAGCTTTTATACTCGTCCAGGTCTCTTGCTTTTGCTTCGTTCAAGTGCTGCTGGATATGTATCAACACATCTAATAGATGTCTGCGTCCCCAGCCATGGCCTATGGTTTCATCTTCCAAACCCTAGATCACGTCTGGATCCTGTAGTGATGTAGGGGGTCAGAGAAAGGAAGCATGACACGCAGTGCTAAATCAGACATCCAACACTCCTGGAAGCCTTGAATCTATTAGTTCTAAAGTGGTTCTAAAGGTTTGATTTTTAAAAATAATAAACCCACTATACTTACCTGCTTTGTGCAATGGTTTTGCACAGAGCAGCCCCAGTCCTCCTCTTCTCAGGTTTCCTGCTGGTGTTTCTGGCACCTCCTCCTTTCAGTGTGCCCCCGGAGCAAGCTTCTTGCTCTAGGGGCACTAGTGTGTTCTCACTCCTGAGCCAGCTCTGTATATCCAGAAAAGAGATAGCTCAATCCAGCAAAGAGATAACCTAATATAGCAAAGAGACATCCCTATCCAGCAATGAGACAGCCCATCCAGTAAAGAGAAATCCTCATATAGCAAAGAGACAACCCAATCCACCAAATAGGCAGTCTGATCCAGCAAAGAGACATCCCAATCCAGCAAAGAGACAGCCTAATCCTTAAAATAGACATCCCATCCAGAAAAGAGACAGTCTAATTCAGCAAAGAGACAGCCCAATACAGAAAAGAGACAGCCCCATATAGCAAATAGACAGCCCAATCCAGCATAGAGACATCCCATCTAGCAAAGAGACATCCCAGTATAGCAAGAATACAGCCCCTCCACCAAAGAGACAGCCCAAAAATATCAGCTCAGATCACAGGTATAAGATTTGTGCAACAGCACCTATACATTCAATAGACAGGCAGGTCTACATTAGCTCCCCCCTTCCTCTTTGCCGCCACTGACCAACTAAGCTCCAATTCCAGCTTAGTGATGCAAGATGAGATCCTTTTCTCAGTTTGACTGAACCACCAGCCTTGTGACACCGATGCCCCACCACCTGCTGCTGCTAGCCAAACAAAGAAAACGGTAGCAGAGCGGGCAGCTCAGGACAGGAGTAGTGCAGTCAAGGAGTGCTCAGGCTGATGCTCAGAGTGAATGCACAGCACACTCAGGAGTTGGGACGGTGGGCGCAGAACAGTGAATGGTCTGACAAAAGCCCATGTGCCAGGATGCAATTTCTAGTCACCATGGCAACCTGGCACCTGGGATTTGTTGATCCCTACCCTAGCAGAATTGCTATACAGACTATAATACCACTATGGGTCACAGAAACAGTGGGGTCCAGCAGTAGCATGCCACGTAGTGAGTGAAGGTAGCAATACCACTTTGCAAATACATTTGAATAAATGAAAGTATATACAGAATGTCCACCTTGCAACAATGGGGTCCTTGGCTCGAATCTCCACCATGACACTTCCTGAATGGAGTGAGCTTGTTTGCCCTGTGTGTGTGGAATTTATCTAGGTACTCTGGTTTTCCCCCATATTTCAAAGACATGCTGGTAGTTTAATTGGCTCCTTTTTAAATTGGCCTTAATATGTGTATACAAATTGGCTATGCATGTGTGTATTATAGTCTGTATGATGGTCCCAAGGCCTGAACAATTGGCAAGGGTTGTGGCAAGGGTTGAGGAAAGAGTTTGGGGACCTACCACATAAAAAGTTCAGTAGAAAAAGTCTATTGAAAAGACTCTCAAGTATTTCATACATGGTGCCCAAAGAGCTGGCCCATGAAACCACCAAAAGTTGGACTAAATAGATGAATACATACATGGATGATTAGTATAAAAACAATTGGAATTCTGTATCCTTACCATAAAGGCTTTTGCAAGTGAAAGACAGGGAAGCCCCTTTGATATGGAGCCACATTGCACTTAGTCACTCAGGGTGACAGCGCGACCTGGAGATAAGTGTTTCAAGCACTGGGAACCATCGGGAGGAACCAACAAAGGCATTCCTACTCTACCCATACCCTAAAAGTTGGGAATTTTGACAGGCTCTGGTATCACTTTCAGAAAAAAATTTCTAACAAAAAAAACAAAAAAACAAGATGGCACATTAGGGTAACTACTATACTAATTAATACATTTTTCCTAGGACAGATATACAAAAACACCAATTTTCTAATAAGCAAAGCTTTTTCAGATTCGGAATACTTTATTAATCCCAAAGGGAAATTATTAAGATACATTTACATTTAACGAAGACAACACAAGATCTCAAAAACGAACCGAAACAAGACACAATGACAAAATAAAACACCAATAACAGCAATTAGTACCAAATAAAAGTAAATTATAACTTTACATTAATAAACCATCCATCCTATTAAAATATTACACAGAATAAATAACACAGTTTGAATAATAACAAAAAAATCAAACTACCAAAAAGCAAACATTACACCACTTTCTCTAGCATTACCCAACATACCGTAAAAACCACATACAAATCCAGATCAAAAACCAGATTAAATCCTCACATTCAGCACTCACAGAGAAGAATTATAAAATTTGATTTCCATGGGCAAAAAATAATTTTTTGTGCCACTCTGTGGTGTATCATGGTCGTAACAATCTGTCATTGATGGTACACCGCAGACTGACCAGCGTATTGTGGAGTGGGTGGGAGGAGTTGTCCATGATTTAACGTACCTTGAACAACATTCTCCTGTCCAACACTGTGTTTAAAGATTCCAACTTCAATCCAACAACTTCACTGGCCTTGTGAATCAATCTATTGAGTCTGTTGGTGTCAGCCATGCAGCTAAGCCTGCTTCCCCAGCAAGTCACAGCATACAGGAGAGCAATGGCCATCACAGAGTAAAAAAAAAAAATCTTCAGGATCGTCAGGCAGATGTTAATAGACCTCAGCTTAAAAAATAAAGGTGACTCTGGCTCTTCCTATTGAGCGTCTCAGTGTTCTTTCTCCAGTCCAGCATGTTATCTATGTACACCCCCAGATACTTGTAATTCTTTACTACATCCACTATTCGGAAGGAGACAGGGGTCACCGGGGCCTTCCTCTGCCTTCTCAAATCCACAGTCAGCTTTATCTTAGTCACATTTAGATACAGATGAATTTCCTCACACAATGTGACAAGGTTTTCCACCACAATCCTATAGTCAGTCTCTTTCCCATCCCTGATACATCCCACTACCGCAGAGTCATCAGAAAACCTCTGAAGATGGCAAGACTCTGGTAGCTGAAATCAGTGGTATAGACAGTAAAAAGAAAGAGAGAGAGAGAGGTGGAACCCCAATATTGCTGATCACCTTATCTGACACAAAGTCTTGCAATGCACCTACTCTGGTCTTCCTATCAGGTAGCCTACAATCCATGACACAAGGGAAGCATCAACCGTATTGCTGCTAACTTCTTTCCCTGGCCTGATAGTATCAAAAACACTGGAGAAGTAAAAAAAACATGACCCTCACAGTGCTTGCTGGCTTATCCAGATGTAAATACATGAGATTTAGCATGAAGACGAAAGCGTCCTCAACTTCCAGTCTTTGCTGGTAGGCAAACATCAAAGGGTCTAAATATTTACTAACCATGGGCCATAACTAATGCAAAGCAAGCCTCTCCAAGGTCTTCATAATGTGGGAGGTCAAAGACACTTGTCTTGCAATTCTTACAGCCACAAGAACGCAGTATCTTCAGCACAGGAACAAGGAAAGATGTTTTGCACAACACAGGTACCTTTCATAGACTCAGGCTCAGGTTAAAGAGACCATGAAGGACACTCCCAGCTGCTCTGCACATGCCCTTAGCACCCTGGGGCTAACGCCATCATAGGTACACTTTGAAGGAAACCAGTCTTAAAGGATACCTGTACTGGGAAATAGTGAAGGCTACTACTGACCCTCTATACCAGTTCCTCACCTATATTATTTGCTGGTGGCATTATGTGCTTTTTTTTATAGGACTCAGTTAAATACTATCTGGTTCCCTGGTCTCTTGCCTATGTTCAGCATTCGAGTCTCCTATGTCCACCCCCCAGATTATATACTGCTGGCTGCTGCATTCCTATGTAAGCCCAGTGAGAAGCACCTTTTGTTTATTACATGTATTATGCATGCTACTGTATATAATTGATTGTGAATATATTGTTTGCTTTTTCTACATTCCATATACTGTATAGTAGTATTGCTTTCCCTTATACAGAAGTTACAGTCCTGAGGAAGCCAGATGTATAGGAGAAACGCATTGACCATTTTCTGACCTTCTACTCCATTTTTGGAATCAGTATCCATGTTATAGGTGATATGTGTCATATGCAAGGGATAGGCAATGTACTAATTTTTTATTCCCTCCTGTTGTGTCTGGGGTTTATGTATGTATTTTTGGTTTTATAAATCATTTTGTGACTATTTTATGTCAATAAACTGCTATATTTGTATATGATAGTGTGGTCTTTCATTGTGCCCATAAAATCCACTAGTTTGGCCGTACAATTTTTATCCAGCAACCTTTTTCTTCCAGTTCCTCAGCTGTTATGCTGATCCAATTTCTTTAGCACTTATTGAGTCACTGACCTGAAAGTAAGCAGATCAGGAGCATTGACTATGTTCTACCTTCCTTGATCTCCCTGCTTTCTCTGGATCAGCATTCCACAGTTGAATCCAGAGGCAGTCAGGTAACTAGCATTTACGGAGCTTTTAAAATGGCAACAGTCCTACTTTTCTCAATACAGATTTCAGAGTTATTGACCTGGGACTGCTACACATGAATGGAAATCAGGATGATGGAGGAACTCCTTCTCTGCATACTTGTTCACACTTTACTAATCCAGGGGATTTCCATCACAGCCAGACAGCTATAATTTTCAGACTGATGTCATCTGTGGCAGCCTTTGTATTTCTCTTTATTTGTCTTTAAAGTAAAACACCAGAAAGATATACACTATATTGCCAAAGGTATTGGGACACCCCTTCAAATCAAAGGATTCAGTTGTTCCAACCACCTCCATGGCCACAAGTGTATAAAATAAAGCACCTAGGCATGCAGACTGCTTCTATAAACATTGTGAAATAATGGATCGCTCTCAGGAGCTCAGTGAATTCAAGATTGGTAAACGCTTTCATGATAGGTTGCCACCTGTGCAAAAATTCCATTCGTTAAATTTCCTTGTTACTAAATATTCCATGGTCAAATGTTAGTGGGATTATAACAAAGTGGAAGCAACTGGGAACAATAGCAACTCAGCCATCAAGTGTTAGGCCACGTAAGATGACAGAGCGGGGTCAGCGCATGCCGAAGCTCACAGTGCGCAGAAGTCGCCAACTGTCTGCAGAGTCAATAGCTAAAGACCTCCAAACTTCATGTAGCCTTCAGATTAGTACAACAACAGTACATAGAGAGCTTCATCGAATGGGTTTCCATGGCCGAGCAGCTACAACCAAGCCTTACATCACCAAGTACAATGCATAGTGTCGTATGCAGTGGTGTAAAGCACTCCACACTGGACTCTAGAGCAGCGGAGACGTGTTCTCTGGAGTGACCACTCACTTCTCTATCTGGCGATCCGATGGACATATCTGGGTTTGGCGGTTGCCAGGAGAACGGTACTTGCCTGATTGCATTGTGCCAAGTGTAAAGTTTGGTGGAGGGGGGATTATGGTGTGTGGTTGTTTTTCTAAGGTTAGGCTTGGCCCCCTAGTCCAAGTGAAGGGAACTCTTAAGGCGTCAGCATACCAAGACATTTTGGACAATTTCATGCTCCCAACTTTTATGGGAACAGTTTGGGGATGGTCCCTTCCTGAACAAAGAACAAGCTCTGAAGAAGAAGGTTTGTCTCCCGAAATGCGTCAGCTTATCCCCAATTGGGGCACAGCATTGCATTGACTGCCATTGTGGACATTTCATACTGCTTTTATTATCCTTCGGTTTGTGAGTATATATCTATTTGATTACACAATAAATACATGGTGTACTACGGTAATGCACGATAAGAGTGCGCCCTTTTTTGTTCTTTGTTCATTAGTACCCAGATTTCTCGATCTTTGAAGGGCTGCACCTCTTCGTTTGCCATTGTGAATTCCTTTTAGTCTGCATGAAGATCTGAGTGCTGGTTTTGTTTGTTTGTCTTTGGATTCCATGGGCCCCTTCCTGTTCTAACATGACTGCGCACCAGTACACAAAGCAAGGTCCATAAAGACATGGATGAGTGAGTTTGAGGTGGAGGAACTTGACTGGCCTGCACAGAGTCCTGACCTCAACCCCATAGAACACATTTGGGATGAATTAGAGCGGAGACTGTGAGCCAGGCCTCCTCCCCCAACATCAGTGCCTGACCTTACGAATGTGCTTCTAGAAAAATGGTCAAACCTTCCCATAGACACCCTCCTAAACCTTGTGGACAGCCTTCCCGGAAGAGTTGAAGCTGTTATAGGTGCAAAGGGAGACTGTGAGCCAGGCCTTCTCACCCGACATCAGTGCCTGACCTCACAAATGTGCTTCTGGAAGAATGGTCAAACATATACAGTATGTGGTGGTACCATAATCCTAATGGCACCCCAATGCACTGGAAACTGCAGCACGGTTTCCTGTACTGGCAACTGCACTGCACTATGCAGTTTCTTTGCGGCTGCGTTTTTGGAAAAGGTTCAGGGACCTACTTCCTGCAGTTTCAGTGGGTACAAGCAAACACAGCCACTAGAAACCCCACAGATGTAAACCTGGAGGTTAATCTTCTCTAGAGACAGGGGTGAACATTATCAGAGCATATAAGGAAATAGTTTAGGGTAGAGGGTAACTAAATAAAGGAGGATGAAAGAATAGGGTGGGATGGATGCTAGCAGAAGTTGTTACATTCAACGAAGACGACACAAGATCTCAATAACAAACAGAAACAAGACACAATGACAAAATAAAATACCAATAACAGCAATTAGTACCAAATAAAACTAAATTAAAACTATACTATAATATACCATCCATCATAGTACAATACTACACAGAATAAATAACACAGATTGAACAATAACAAAAAATCTGCCAAAATGCAAATATTATACCACTTTCTCTAGCAACACCCGCATTCATACCAACCCGGGGCGGACTGACCATTTGGAAACTCGGGTCAGTAGGGGGCCCCATGAGATGCCCCTGGTACCTTTTTCATAGGCTTTTTTGAGTTTGGGCAAGGACACAGGGGCCCCATGATCCCCTATTGCCCGGGGGCCCCATGAGTTGTCAGTCCGCCCCTGATACCAACATACCAAAAAAAACACATAAAAATCCAAACCATAAACCAGATTACCGTAAATCCTCACATTCAGCACTCGCAAAGAAGAATTATAAAATTTGATGGCCACAGGCAAAAATAATTTTTTGTGTCACTCTGTTGGTGTATCATGGTTGTAACAATCTGTCATTGATGGTAATAAATAACACAGATTGAACAATAACAGAAAAGCAAACTACCAAAATGCAAATATTACATCACTTTCTCTAGCAAAATTATTTACCCAAAATAATAATCAACCTTATACCAACATACCATAAAAACTTCATACAAATCTGGATCATAAACCAGTTTAAATCTGGGCATGCAGCCCAGCTGACCAGGAAAGGGGGGGACAAGCAAGAGCCCCCAACTGAACCATATCAGGCCACATGCCCTAATGGTGGGGGTTGCCTTAGGAAGGGACACTCCCCTCCCCCCCAAAGCACCTTGTCCCCATGTTGATGGCCTCTTCTCCACAACCCTGGGCGATGATGGTGAGGGTTTGTGGCAATCCAGAAGCCCCTTCAAAAAAAAGGCCCCCAGATCCCCCCTTCCCATGCGAATAAGTATGGGGCACATAATACCCCTACTCATTCACCAAAAAGAAGTGTAAAAAGTAAAAAAAATACATGGACAGTTTTTGACAAGTCCTGTAATAAGCCCCCCCCCCCTGGAAAAAAAAAAATGAAGTCCCCTGAAAAAGATCAAATGTCAATAATGATAAATGCTGACCTGCACAAAAAAACATCACCCACTGAACACAATTTGTCCTGTCCAGGGACACACACCGAACGACGAGTAAATTTGGGACGGGGTCACCTGGTGACATCTCCGGGTGACTCTGTCTCCATGTCTACCTGTTATTGGGTGAGTGTTTCTAAATGGGACATGTCACTCGCCAATTGACAGGTAAACATGAAGGAAGGGTCACCCAGTGACCCCACCCCCATGTCTGCCTTGCTAATTGTTTTTTTTTAACTTTTAACGAGCACTTCTTTTGTTTACATTTTGCTGACTGCAGGTAATCCCGCTAACAGCAGATGAGTCCTGGTTGTTAAGGACACGGTTGTCGCCTGCCCCTTAACAACCACAGCTATTCACAATGAATTTGGAACATTTTCAAATGAATTTGAAAATGACATCAACTGAATGAATAAACTATTGCATTCTTTTTTTTTTATTATAACTTTATTAGGATTCGTTTCCATTCTTTTCCATGTCCATTCAGAAATTTGGATGCATCCGAATCACCAAAAATGAAATTTTCGTACAAAAAATTAATTGAAACAAACCGAATCTCACATGCCTACCTGCAACTAAGAAGAGTCTTAGGCCCATAACATAATCTAATGCCAAATGCCTATTCTGTTAGGTTAAGTAACTGGGGAAATCACCAACGTTGACAAGGAGCATGTTGATGAGAGGAGAGAACAATGTGACAGAGCAATGGGCTGCTACTAGATTATTGACCACCCTAGTACAGGCTGGGTGGTAAGCAGGTGACCTATCTTTAGTGCCTAACTACAATAGAGAATAGTGTTGTCCCCAGCCTGTAGTTCCAGTATATTTGGATTCCCCCGGTCCATTTGAGGGCAGCAAGGTGTGCATGTTCCAGGACATTCTTAATGTGGTTGTAGCATCGAGTCCATCCCCAAGCGCAGGAGCATTTGTGTTTGCTGGTTCTTTGTAGTTCCCCTACATACAGGGGCGGACTGACCATTTGGAAACTCGGCACTGCACGAGGGCCCGGGGTCAGTAGGGGGCCCCATGAGATGCCCCTGGTACTTTTTTCATAGGCTTTTTTGAGTTTGGGCAAGGACACGGGGGCCCCATGATCCCCTATTGCCCAGGGGCCTTATGAGTTGTCAGTCCACCCCTGCCTACATATATTTTCCCAGCATATTTATCAGTTTGCCTGGAGCCTTAATTTAAAGCCCCATTTGAACTGTTATTGTTCTACTAAAGTTCTACATATGAAAATGTCCCTTTAACATATGCGAGATGGAGCTTTAAATGCATAAATCACTGTCATAGAGAAATCAATTACCTTATCTGAGAACTGCCTAGTTAAGACTGTTCCTAGATCCTCAATGCTTGGATTGGAATGGTGCAGGATGGGTAATTTAAGCCAAGGAAGAAAATAGGTTTCACAGAAATGATCTGAATCTTTCAGTCTGTAATGAAAAAGATGAGATCTTCCTAAATGGCTTGCATGATAAAATATTTTTTTTAAAAAAAGACCAAGGGAAAGCGCCATGGTGTAAGTGATTAGAAAAACACTGTTTTAATTAACAGATAGCGGTTGCAATTCTATTGCAAATAATAGGACTTAGTCATTGTAAAGGCGACCAAAATACTTCATATACAAGGTTATACGCAATGTGAACAATCTATTTAAATATGCAATACATGTAGCAACCCTACCCCATGCAGTTGTGTCTCTGTCTAAATTTAGTGTGTGTTGCTACTAGGATGTAACTAGTCTAAGCTGATATTTACCTTGCCTGGGTTATATAGGTTTTCCCTAAGCCTGGTGGGTTGATTGCTTCAGCTTGTTGCCGGATGGAGATTCCAGTAAGCAGTGTGGGAAGAATTACTACTAGGTCATGAATATTTATCTGGGACTCAGTTAATCCTTGATGATGTGGTTCAGAAGTATCGTCTGGGGAAATGATCAATGTTTGGGAGCACCTTTCCAGAACTCTCGCTGAAGCTTTTGACTGTGTGAAAAATTGCTGTCAGGGCATGGCCTTAGCATGTGCCATCAAGATTTGATGGTCTTTATCAAGGCATCACATAGGTTTCCCATAACATATCATCGTAGTTCTAAGAGTTTCAAGTGTCTGAGCCCTGAAGAAGGGGGAGGTCATTCCTCCGAAACATGTTGGTTGTATTTGATGCTCTTAAGCAATCAACATTTCAAAAAGATTGCAGCCTGTTGCCGAAAGGAGGCTCCAGTAAGCTGTGTGGGAAGAATTAGCACTAGGTCATGAATATTTATCTGTGACTCAGGCAATCTTTGATGGTGTTGTTCAGAGGTATGGTCTGAGGAATTGATAAATATTTGGGAGCACTGTTCCAGACCTTTCTTCCCATGGAGCTTTTTCCTGAGAGAAGACCAGTGTAAAGTATTGCTGTCAGGGCATGGCTTTAGCAAGTGCCGTTAAGATTTGATGGTCTTTATGAAGCCCTAATATAGGTCTTCTATTGCATCTCATCCTGGTTATAAGAATAGCCAATGCCCAAGTCCTGAAGAAGGGGGGGGCATTCCTCTGAAACACGTTGATTGTATTTGATGCTCTTAAGCAATAAACTTTTTAAAAAAGACTGCAGCTTGTTGCTGGAAAAAGGCTCCAGTAAGCAGTGTGGGAAGAATTACCACTAGGTCATAAATATTTATCTGTGACTCAGCCAATCCGCGATGGTGTTGTTCAGAAGTATGATCTGGGGAAATTATAAATATTTCTTTCTCAACCTTTCGCACCTTTCTCAACCTCTCTTCCCCATGAAGCTTCTGCCTGGGAGAAGGCCTGTGTGAAGAACTGCTGTAAGGGCCTAGCTTTAATATGTACCATTAAGACTTGATGGTCTTTATCAAGCCCTAACATAGGTCTACTATTGCATCTCATCATGGTTCTAAGAATATCCAATGCCCAAGTCCTGAAGAAGGGGGAGTCCATTCCCTAGAAACACATTGGCTATTTTGATGTTCTTAACCAATAAACATTTCAAAAAGACCTCTGAGGGATATCACCTTTTGTACTAGTAGCTTCTAGAAACCCATCCCAAAGTTTTCATCTGCTGAGCACATTTTTTTTGCAATCAGAAAGGTAGCAGCTTAGGAAGGTCATAAATATCTATCTGTGACTCAGCCAATCTTCGATGGTGTTGTTCAGAAGTATGGTCTGGGGAAATGATAAATATTTGGGAGCACCTTTCTCAACCTCTCTTCCCCATGGAGCTTCTGCCTGGGAGAAGGCCTGTGTGAAGAACTGCTGTCAGGGCCTGGCTTTAATATGTGCCATTAAGACTTGATGGTCTTTATTAAGCCCTAACATAGGTCTACTATTGCATCTCATCATGGTTCTAGGAATATCCAATGCCCAAGTCCTGAAGAAGGGGGAGTCCATTCCCTCGAAACACATTGGCTATTTTGATGTTCCTAACCAATAAACATTTCAAAAAGACCTCTGAGGGATATCAACTTTTGTACTAGTAGCTCCTAGAAATCTATCTCAAAGTTTTCATCTGCTGAGCACCTTTTTTTTTGCAATCAGAAAGGTAGCAGCCTAGGAACAGAACAAACTCCACCTACGCTATGCCTTCATTAATTATCAAATCCTTTCAAGGAAGACACACCCCATTGTATATCCATTGGATACAAGCCTTCTATTAGTACAGCACTATCACATACCAATCTGGCCTAAGCAGGGGCGGACTGACCATTTGGAAACTCGGGCACTACCTGAGGGCCCGGGATCAGTAGGGGGCCCCATGAGATGCCCCTGGTACCTTTTTCATAGGCTTTTTTGAGTTTGGGCAAGGACTCAGGGGCCATATAATCCCCTATTGCCCGGGGGCCCCATGAGTTTTCAGTCCGCCCCTGGGCCTAAGTTTGAGCCATGTACTAAAGGCCCTGGCCACCAGGTCACTAGCTGAAGTGCATGCCTAAAGACTGCTGAGTTGAAACTTGATAGTCTTGCATGAAGAAAGTGCCACCTGAACCTTGGAAGAAAGATCTTCTCTTAGGGATTCAGCCATTTGTGTCTGCTTACAGAAGGACAGAAGTAAAATTCAGGAGCAAAGAAACAATGTGACTGCTCTATTGGGTTCATTTTATTATCTGGCTGTCCACTGCCCCTTAGAATCTTTTATTAGTGGTTGCTCTCACAGGTCACTGCAGATTCAGTATACTGTATCTATCCTTCTATTTTGTGTTATTTTAGGTATACCGCAAACCTCTAAAACCTTTCTCCAGTTTGAGTACTGCAATGAATGTTAAAAAGACCCTAGTTACTGCAGCTAGATGTTTATCAGAGGTTTGTTGGTGAGCTATTCCAGATACAGGGAGGTAGTCAAAGGACAGGTAGGAAAACTCAGTTATTTTCAGTGGCTCCCTAGGGAGTCATCATTAGATACACATGCTGCATAGTTTCCACTGTGATGGATTTGGTAAAATGCCTATTTGGTTTCCGTGAGGACGTCGATGACGAAACGCGTAGGGCGGAGCTTGATCGATGTGACATCATTACGTTTCCCACGAGCTACTGCGCATGTGCCGAGTAGCTGGGTCTGTTTTGCTGTGATTGCTGTTGACGCTGGTGTCGGCTGGGACACCCTTTGAGCTAAGTGCAATGAGTACTTAAATAAAGAAGTTGTTTTAATAATATTGCACCATGAAGTTCTTCTGTTTCTTCCGAGTGTCTGGCATTTCCCTCCTTGGATACGTTTAAAGGTGGCTTTCTTGAGAAGTGGATTTCCTTGATGATAATTGATCTGAAAGCATTTTGCTCCATCTGAAATTGGTCTATGTGGATCTGGGCTCTGCAGAATACTATTCCTTGAAGATACATCTATGAATGACTTATCATTTATTAATACTATTGTTCCCAAAGCAATACATGGTTTAAAATTTTTTTAGCTCTGGTGAGTTTATTCATATTTTTGGTGGTGGTATGGTCACATTTATTTATTTATGTATTTTTTGGTACACGTTTTTTGTGTCACATATTTTATAGTGTGGACTTTTTGTATTTTTTTGCACCATTTATATATTTGATTTATGGATATAATTTTATATTTACTAGCGCAAATTATTTTTTTGTGTTATTTGCTACACCTTATTGATTTATGGTGATTTTTTGCAGCTGGTATATTATAATAAGTGATTTATAGACATATATATAGATATATTTCTTCCTTTTTCCATAGGCGCCATTATATATATTCTTTCTATAAAGCTGGCCATACATTAGTAGAATTTAGCACATCATTTTGAATTTTCTCATCATTATTGGGGTCAAATCAGAAAAAAGATCAAACATTTATCTCAAACAAATTTCTAATTCTAAGGCACCCCAGAAGATGTCAATTATGACACAACTCGTTGGGAGGAGCCGTATGCGTGTGTGTGTGGTTTACACTTTATTTTAATTTAATAGCTTTCACAGTTTCTTAATTTATGTGTAGAGCAACAGATAATATTACTAAAATAAATTGCTAAGAATGTATGTATTTTCTGTTTGGGAAAGTCTGTTTATTCCAAAATCGAATGTAAAAGGTAAAGGGAAATGTGAAGTGTTTCTGAACAACAGAAACATTTTCCAACTTGTCAGTTGTCCGACAGAAGTTGACCAAGTAATTTACTTTTATCTATGGGGACAGCCACACACTGATCGAAATTCAGCTTGTCCCTGAAACATTTCGATTAGTGTATGGCCAGGTTAGAGGTACTCCGATTTGCAATCCCAACACTAATCTTCCCTGTAACACAGAGCCTCCTTGTAATGTTAACACTATTCCTCCATGTAACCCTAACACTGACCCTCCCTGTAACCCTAACACTGACCCTCCCTGTAACCCTAACACTGACCCTCCCTGTAACCCTACCAGTGACCCTCCCTGTAACCCTAACACTGACCCTCCCTGTAACCCTAACACTGACCCTCCCTGTAACCCTAACACTGACCCCCCCTGTAACCCAACACTGACCCTCCATGTAACCCTAACACTGGCCCTCCCTGTAACCCTAACACTGACCCCCCCTGTAACCCTAACACTGACCCTCCCTGTAACCCTAACACTGACCCTCCCTGTAACCCTAACACTGACCCTCCATGTAACCCTAACACTGACCCTCCCTGTAACCCTAACACTGACCCTACCTGTAATGTTAACACTAACTCTCACATTAATCATGTCTGTCACCTTTTAACCCAACACTAACCCACCCAGACATTGTAACACTAATCACCCATTTAACCCTAGCCCTAAAATTAGCACTCCCTGTAACTAAAATTATCCATTTCTGTAACCACAATTCTAACTGATGACACTAACCCTCTTAACCCCCTTACTCTCCATGCAACCCTATCACTCACCCTCCCTGTAACCCGAACACTGACCATTCCTGCAACTAGGGCCATCTTTAACACAAGGCAAAAGGGGCTGCTGCCCCAGGCCCTGTACTTGTTGCGGTGCCCGTTGAGCCTGCGCTGTGGCTGCCCATACTTGTCAACTGTCATAGATTCTATTAGGCTGCCTGTCTTGCCATGCTCTTGTCCCCAGCTGCCTCTCGGAAATCAGAGCCAGCTACAGCCTTTTTACTCATTGCTACATGTCCGCACATTGCGGATTACAGTTCAGTATTAGGTATTGCTTCCTGTCCACACATCGCAACTGAAATCTCCACTCCCTTTACCCCCCCCCCCCTACCTCACTCCCCCAGCAGATTTTCAGTTGCTCTCGCCACTCTTGCAGGACTAAAGGAACATCCCCAAGGTGGAGCCTCCTGGCTTCTGCTGTTTGAGTGGGCTGGATGAGGATGTGCCTGACCTCCAAAAACATTCCCACCTGGAAGAGGGTGGTATGACAGTCAGCTGAGCAGAGTGAGGCGAGCGAATGTGCCTGAAGGTAAAATCATCTAGCAGTATATCATGGATTAACTTGCAGGAACCTCTATGTTAAGTCTGCTGTTTAGCATAGAAGTACTGTTAGCTGGTAAATCGGAAGATGGCATCTCCTTTTTCATGTAATGCTGTGAGACATTGGGCTCATTAAAGCATTGTCACTGCCCCCAGGTTATCACTTCCCCCTGGTGTGTAATCTCTTGATCCCCCCTCTGGTGTGCACCCTCCCGACTTCCCCTGGTATGTGCCCTTCTGACCCCCTCCCTAGTGTGTTCCCTCCCCCCTGGTATGTTCCCTCCTGATCCCCCCTGGTGTGTGCCCTGTCAACCCCCCCTGTTGTGTGCTCTCCTGTCCCCCATACTGATCCCTCCTGACCCCCCTGGTTTGTGCCTTCCTGACCCCCATTCTGTGCCCTCTGGGCCCCCCTGGTGTGTGCCTTCCTGCCTGCCATACTGTGCCCTCCTGACCCCAGTGTACTTTGTCCCCACTCCCTGCACCGTGCCCTGTACTCTCCTTACCCCCTTTACTGTGCTGACCCCCCTGTACTGCTTCCTCTTGGCCCCCTATCTTCTGCCCTTGTAATGCCCAATCCTCTGCCTACTGATCCCTGTGCACTGTACTACGTTCTAATGACCTCTGTACACTGTCCAGTTGCTCTCTGCCCTGCTGACCCCAATCCTCTGCCCTATCAACTCCTCTCCTCTGCCCTGCTGACCCCAATCCTCTATCCTGACCTCTATACACTGCCCTACATCATACTGATCTCTATACACTGCTCTACATACTACTGACCTCTTTACACTGCTCTACATACTACTGACCTCTTTACACTGCCCTACATCCTACTGACCTCTATACACTGCCCTACATCCTACTGATCTCTATACACTGCTCTGCATCCTACTTACCTCTATACACTGCCCTACATCCTACTGATCTCTATACACTGCTCTGCATCCTACTGACCTCTATACACTGCCCTACATCCTACTGATCTCTATACACTGCTCTGCATCCTACTGACCTCTATACACTGCCCTACATCCTACTGATCTCTATACACTGCTCTGCATCCTACTTACCTCTATACACTGCCCTACATCCTACTTACCTCTGTACACTTCCCTACATCCTACTGACCTCTATACACTGCTCTACATACTACTGATCTTTGTACACTGCTCTACATACTAATGACCTCTATACACTGCCCTACATCCTACTGACCTCTATACACTGCCCTACATCCTACTGACCTCTATACACTGCTCTACATACTACTGACCTCTGTACACTGCTCTACATACTAATGACCTCTGTACACTGCCCTACATTTTATTGACCTCTGTACAGTTCCCTACATTTGTTTGACCTCTGTACACTGCCCCACATCCTACTGACCTCTGCACACTGCCCTACTGTATACTACTGATCTCTGTCACACACGGTCACACTTGAATGGACTGCTGCCCTTGCATTTTCCATAAAAAAAGGTGCCTATTTCAAAACGCAGTAGCAGGAAAATTGCAAGGTGCTTTTGTGCCTCTGATTTTCCCTGTAATTCCCACACCTGTAACCACCCACTAATGTGAACGTAGCCTAATACCCATAAACTTCCAGTAAACAGTTTATCACACACATATATATATATAAAATGATATATTGGTATGTTGTAACCATCCCCCCTTAAGTGCCTCTTCTTCAGAGTGAACAATTGTATATTATGTAATTGATCCTCATAGCTGAGGTCCTCCATCACCCTTATTAATTTTGTTGCTGTTCACTAAACTTTTTCTAATGCAAGTAGTCATTCCTGAGGACTAGTTACCAAAAGTGAACTGCATATTCCAGATCAGAGGGAACCAGTGTTTTGTAAAGAGTTAGAATAATTGATTTCCCTCTGGAATTTATGTCCTTTTTTACTGTATGGTAGTAGTCTGCTAGCTTTGTTAGCGGCGGCTTGGCATTGCTTGTTATTATTAAATCTGTAATCTGTGACATGTTTCTGGTGTATCAGTATGGTACTGACTCTACAGTATGTCTGTGGACATGTATCTGATATGTCATTATGGTACTGACTCTATGTCTGAATTGGTGTTTGCAGGCGTATTTCTGGTGTGTAAGTTTGGTACTTATTTTGTGTCCGCTGACATTTTTTATGTCCATAAGTATGGTACCTATTGTTTCTCCACAGGCATGTGTTGTAAATAAATGGATGATAAAAAAATAAGTAATTGATAAAAGGCTGTAACCTTCAGCAACCAATTAGTAAGCTGTTATGATGTGCAGTAACCTCTAGCAACCAATCAGTGAACAGTAGTAATCTACTGTAATCTCTAGCAACCAATCAGTGAGCAATAATGATGTGCAGTAACCTCTAGCAACCAATCAGTTGGCAATAATGATGTGCAGTAACCTCTAGCATCCAGTTAGCAGTAATGATGTGCAGTAACTTCTAGCAACCAGTTAGCAGTAATGATGTGCAGTAATCTCTAGCAACCTATCAGTGAGGGGTAATATTGTGCTGTAACTTTTAGAAACCAATCAGTGAGCAGTAATGATAGGGCAGTAATCTAGAGCAACCAATCAGTTAGCAGTAATGATGTGCAGTAACCTCTAGCAACCAATCTTGTAAGTTTGGTATTTATTTTGTGTCCGCTGACATGTTTTATGTCCATAAGTATGGTACCTATTGTTTCTCCACAGGCATGTGTTGTAAATAAATGGATGATAAAAGGATAAGTAATTGATAAGAGGCTGTAACCTTCAGCAACCAATTAGTAAGCTGTTATAATGTGCAGTAACCTCTAGCAACCAATCAGTGAACAGTAGTGATCTACTGTAATCTTTAGCAACCAATCAGTGAGCAATAATGATGTTCAGTAACCTCTAGCAACCAATCAGTGAGCAATAATGATGTGCAGTAACCTCTAGCAACCAGTTTGCAGTAACCTCTAGCAACCTATCAGAGAGGGGTAATATTGTGCTGTAACCTTTAGAAACCAATCAATGAACAGTAATGATAGGTAGTAATCTAGAGCAACCAATCAGTTAGCAGTAATGCTGTGCAGTAACCTCTAGCAATCAATCAGTGAGCCCGGACCAATCAGTGAGTATGGACCAATTTTATGTGTACATTATTAAAGTTTTACGAGATAAGCCTATCTGTGTGTTTGTTTGTTTGTTTTTGCGGATGTTGGGATGAAGATCGAAATTGTATGGGAAGACCCAAGAAAATATTTGCCCAGGGTCCAATCAATATTACAGACGGCCCTGCCTGCAACCTTAGCACTGGCCCACCCCGTAACCTTATGTGTAACCAGGGGTGGACTGACAACTCATGGGGCCCCCGGGCAATAGGGGACCATGGGGCCCCTGTGTCCTTGCCCAAACTCAAAAAAGCCTATGAAAAAGGTACCAGGGGCATCTCATGGGGCCCCCTACTGACCCCGGGCCCTCGGGCAGTGCCCGAGTTTCCAAATGGTCAGTCCGCCCCTGTCTGTAACCCCTACACATTAATCATTACTGAAACCCGAACTAACACTAATGCCACCTTGGAATCCTATCTATTACTGTCCCTCCATGTTCAAGTTATAGGAGGTAAGCCCCCATAGTTCTCTAATGATGAGTTTGCTATGAAGAACTGATGGGATTTTAAAGCCTACATATTCTTTTTTTTTTAACTGGTGAATTTGATCCTCTCTGTAGTTCCCCTTCAAACGATATGACATCTATGGGAATGGATACATTGTTTACTGATGAAACACACATTATACTCAGCCACTGGAATCAGCATTTTTCAATTTGTTCAAACCTGGAAACTTGTGAACGGGAACATTGTGCTGCATTAATTGGTGCTATGTGCACAGAAGGGGGATTCAAAGTGAGATGGGTGATGACATGCAAAAAATTCAGTAAGGACTTGTGAAATACTAAATTAGCCTATTTTAGCAGATGCTAACTTTCTGTCCCTGAGCATTTCATAGCTAATACCTTTCACAAAGTTTCTGAGAAAAGTGTCATTTTTTTCCATAATGCCATTTCACTGGGGGGAGAAAATGGAAAACTTAGCAATTTAGCTATGGTATGTCAAAAATGATTTCAAGAAAAATTCTAACTCCTACTGTTTTCTGAAACCATACAAAAGCAGAAAAACAATCAAAATAGGCTGTCTGACACCCATCTCTGGTCAAATGCAGGTAAAGCTGAATTCCAGATATGGCAATTTTTACATAGTTACATTGGTCCAGCTTAGACCGATGTATGTATGTGCCATACCTTTGGAGTCCCCCTGCAAGCTGGAAATCACTGCAGTAGGCGCGGCTACTACAGTGATCACCGTTAGCTTCTGGATTAGCTGCATATTGAACCCAGGAGGTCACCACAGGTACCAATCAGATAACACTTTCAATTTTTCCAAAGAATATAAATTGTATTTACTGACTGGATGAGGTGGTGATCATCACCGCCCCACCTCTCCACCTTGTCTAATCGTGACATCATCGCCTTATCACTTCACCTCATCCAATCATGACATCACCGGCCCACTTTGTCTAATCATGACATCACCACCCCAACTCTCCACCTCGTCCAATTGTGATATCACTGCCTCACCACGTCACCTCATCCAATTGTGACATCACTGCCCCACCACTCCACCTTGTCCAATCATGACATCACCGCTCCACCTCTACACCTAATCCAGTCAAAGAAAGCTTTGTATAAAATGAGAGAATGCAAAATGTTCTCTGAATGGCACCCATTCCAAATAAGAGACCAATCATGACATCACCACCCCACCTCTCTACCTCATCCAATCATGACATAACTGCCTCAACACTCCAAATTGTCTAATTGTGACATCACCACCTCATCTCTCCATCTCATCCAATTGTGACATTACCTCCTTAGCACTCCACCTCATCCAATCGTGACATCACCACCCCTCCTTGTCCAATCATGACAACACCACCCCACCTCTCCACCTAGTCCAATAGTGGCATCACCACTTCACCACTTCACCCCTTCCAATTGTGATATCACCGCCCCACCTCATCCAATTGTGACATCACCACCCCACTTTTCCACTTTGTCCAATTGTGATATCACTGCTCCACCATTCCACCCTGTCCAGTCATGACATCACTGCACCACCTCTATACCTAGACCAGTCAAATAATGCTTTGCATTTATTGAGAAAATGCAAAGTGTTTTCTGAATGGTTCCCATGCCAAATGAGAGTCCAAACGTGACATCGCCACCCCAAGTGAGAGACCTTCTGTGTTCAGTAAGCAGCAGGCAGACACTTGGCACGGGACCTGAAATCTAGTGGAGATTACTGGAGTAGTGGTGCCTACTACAGTGGTTTTCATGAAACACAGTTCTGTGCAACTTGAGGTTCAGATGCACCGACAGCGTCTGTCTTAGAGAGCTTAATGTGATCTGGCCAGTCTGGACCCAATGGGGAGGATTCCATTGCAGGATGGTGTGTCCCTAGCCTGTCTCTACTCATCCAGAATTTCTCCGTGCCAATATCACTTTCCCTGACAAACGGGTGTTCTTTCCATATCCTATCTATTTTGAAAATGAGCACCAAAACCCTGGAGGCAGGCACTCAAAAAATCTCTGCTGACCCAAGATGGCTGCTAGGGGATCACCTGAATGCAGCGTAGCCAATCGGATTGTTGCCTCAGGAAACCACAGAGCAACCAGGTTTCTCCTGACTTCCTCTCCAGCTGCAGTACCGCTCTGGTCGAGTGCCACCTACAGTGGAGAAAGCGGACTGCACCTGCCTACACACGCATGACTGTTGGGAAATTCCAACATTGTCCAATATAAATATAAGAAATTATCTGTGCTGCCCTTCAGAGCCAAGCTGGACAGGAACCCCCACTTAAATGAACCAATCTCACCCCAAAATTTGAAGAACCTTGTGGTTCAAAACACAACAGATTTTCAATAGGGTTAACAAATGGTCAACATATTGTCCTTGATCCAACAGAGCAGCCTTCAATCTTCTTGGATAAACCTCCTGTTTCCTTCATTGTGCTCATGGTTTCCATTTTCCTGTAGGGTTCATTAGCTGTGGATCTGAAAACGTGGATGCGCACTGCTTCACCAAGCAACAGCTGTCTTTCCTCTGCACATTGGATACTTTGCAGTTCATGGCTGCCTCTACTTTTCTCCCGGATTCTTTGCCATTATAATTATGGGATGACCAGCGACTGCCTTATTTCACTTGTGGGTAGGTACAGTGTGGTGCCACGGCAGTAATTAAACAGTGCCTATCTCAAAGGGTGTAAGGTGGTCTGGCTGGTCTGGACCCAATGGTGAGGATTCCATTGCAAGATGGTGTGTCCCCTAGCCTGTCCCTACTCGTCCGGAATCTCTCCTTGCCACTATCACTTTCCCTGACAAACAATGTTCTTTCCCTATCCTATCTATTTTGCAAATGCACACCAAAACCTGGAGGTGGGCCCTCAAAAAGTCTCTGCTGATCCAAGATGGGTGGTAGGGGTCACCTGAATGCTGCTTAGCCAATCAGATCTCTACCTCAGGAAACCACAGAGAAACCAGGTTTCTCCTGACTTCCTCTCCAGCTGCAGTACCGCTCCGGTCAAGCGCCATCTACATTGGAGAAAGCAGACTGCATCTCAGGGGCGGACTGACCATTTGGAAACTTGGGCACTGCCTGAGGGCCCGGGGTCAGTAGGGGGCCCCATGAGATGCCCCTGATACCTTTTTCATAGGCTTTTTTGAGTTTGGGCAAGGACACAGGGGCCCCATGAGCCCCTATTGCCCGGGGACCCCATGAGTTGTCAGTCCGCCCCTGCTGCATCTGCCTACACACTCCTGGAAGGTGCACTTTAAAATGTTCATTTTAAACACATGGAAACCAGTAACCAGTATGATCAGGTTACTTCGGTGGTCTGTGACCAAAATCGCCAAACCAGCCAGAAGTAGTGTAGGCATTAGTTTATGCGGCTCCCTTAGCAAATATGCTGATTTGCTTTGCTTGGTTCTCCGAAGACACATTTTAATATTCAAAAATGGCATTTTCATTCATTAGACAATCGAAAGGCTGCCTGCACAGATTAACATAATAATTATACTACATCCCATTAAAATTCTTGAGAAATTTCAATCTTCCGTAGGTCAAAGGCGACAAGGACGATTGCTGTGTGGATGTGTGTGTGACTGGAGTGTTCTAAACACGACAATACTGGAAATGAACAGAATGCTTTTACAGGTGAGAATTGTTTATCCTCCATTATCTATTTATAGACAGAAAGGGAAGACAACTAACAAGGACATTGTCACCTAACAATAGCTCGACATGTGGAGCGCGTCGTTCAATAATTAGCAAAAAAGGTGCAGATTCACAGACGGCAGACAACAAAGAGTACAAAAGTATGACGAGGGAAGAGAAGAGGGTCCTACTCAAATGAAGTACAAGTTTAAAGCTCAACTCACGGGAAAAAAAAGGTAAAAATAATTTTTGATAGTATGTTTGCAGTTAAAAAAAGATTCTAAATGCAGGTAGTATAAGTACATACTGTTAGGCCTCTTATATGTGGCAACTGAGCCGGTATTTCGCTGCCCCCCCCCGACCACCCACCTAAAGAGGAAAATACAGCAAAAGGAGACTGCTCAGTTGACAAGGCTAAGGCAAATTTAAAGAATAGGTAAACCCAACATTTCCTATTCCTGATATGTGCCTGCTGTAACATGTACTAGTATGGAAAATTATCCTGTTCTCTTTGTATTGCTTCCTTTTTGTGAGGTACCTGGTGATCCTGCCAGTTCCTCCGATTTCCAAATAAAAACTGACCACACTAGGCATGAGGGCACGCCCTGGTCAGTTTTCTAGCTGTGCTGAGAGCTCACCCTGCTCTCTTCCAATGATCAGACTTGTGCGCACAATCCTCTCCTGCACAGCCATTCACTGGAAAAAAACAGTTTGCTCACTTTTAACCCCCCTGGTGGTATTCCCGAGTGTAGCTCGGGGTAAAGTTCCAGCACCACAAGCGGTCACCCCGAGCTACACTCGGGAATACACTGCTGCGCTGCTCCGGGATTCCTTCTGCACTTACCTTGTCCTTCACTCCCGCGATGTCCCCCCTGCAGCGTCCCCTGTAATCTCCACCAGCCGATCTGTCTTCCGGGTTACGTTCCCTACGACGTCAAAAAAGTCTCAAAAAGTGACATTCACTAAATTCACTAAAATCACATAGTATAACATTCCTGTATCAAACCATTTCACATACATTTTGTCCCTAGTGCTTTGTCCGGCGCCCTGCCTGCATTTTTACTGTTCTTTCTGCCTGGAAACTGAGAAAAGTCCATGGCGTCCAAAAAGCGTCCCTTTAGGTCAAAAGCGGTTTTAGACCGGCTAGAGAACAGCGATAGTAAATCAGAACCACTTGCAGAATTGAGTGATAATGATTGGTGGGGGAAATTTCGTCATCAGACACTGAAAACGATTTTGCGACTTTGCTCAGTGATGTGCGAACTTGGCGCTATATTTCACATTTCAGTGTTTTTGGTTTGATAATATTATTGAATTACATTATTATATTATTATTTATGGTTATTTATTAAATTATAATTTATGATTTTGTGTTTCAAATTTTATCATACCCGGGATGTTTACTAGACTCTTGTTCGGACAGATTTCAGAGAGTTATTCCTAAAAATTACAGGCCTACAATAAAAAAATACATATTTCCATGCAAAAAAGTGTACCACCTTGAGCACAGAAATATGGAAATAATCAGACTTCTAGGGAGGCTACAAAAAAAAGGGAAACAAGGTGTTTATAATTTTTTTATATCTATACACAAATGTTTTCCCTTTCATTTCTATTTTAACCACTTCAATACTGGACACTTTCACCCCCTTCCTGCTCAGGCCAATTATCAGCTTTCAACGTTGTCACACTTTGAATGACAAGTGCACGGTCATGCAACACTTTACCCAAATGACATTTTTTATCTTTTTTTCACACAAATAGAACCTTCTTCTAGTGGTATTAAATCACCAATGGGTTTTTTATTATTTGCTAAATAAACAAAAAAAAAGACAGAAACTAAAAAAAAAAGTTAAGTAATCTTTCTTCATAAATTTAGGCCAAACTGTATTCTGCTACATGTCTTTGGTGAAAATAACCCAAATCAGTGTTTATAATTTAGTCTGTAGGAAAGTTATAGAGTCCACAAGCTATGGGATATACAGTATATCAAAAAATTGATCAATCCTGATGTACTGAAGGTCAATCTCATTTTTTGAGGCCAGAAAATGCCAGGACAGTACAAATATTCCCCCCGTTTTTGGAAAGTGGATAGCCCAAGGTATTTAGTAAGGGGCATGGATAGTTTTTTTGAAGTTGTATTTTTTTTTGTCACCATTTTTGGAAAATGGAGAAATCATAATGTAATCATATTGGTAACTGGTGTGGTGGTGTTCAGAAACAATGACAGGTGACATTATAATAATACATATATTGAAAAAAAGTGTATATATATATATATATATATATATATATATATATATATATATATATACACACGTTTTTTCAATTAAAAAATATTGTTTTTTTTCTGCATACTGTGACCAGAGCAATACGGGGTGTTTTTAAGGTGATAAACACTGTTAAAAGCAACCATTTTGTTTTTAAAAAATCCATTAATCCAGTGTGTAATATTGTGATTAGCTGTGATTGGCCACAGCTAATAACATAGTACAGATGGGCTGTGATTGGCCCTGTCTGTACCATGTGATCACTGTGACCAATCACAGCTAGCAACACAATTGTACACAATGAATGGCACGAAAGGAAGCCATCCATTGTGTAAAATTGTCATGTGATCTGCTGTGATTGGTCACAGCAATCATATGGTGCTGGCAGCGGCCCAGTACACTGATCTGTCATCCACTGGACACAGTGGGTGCCAGATCGCAGCTTGGTCTGAGGTGCAGTCCAGGGAGGATGTCATATGACATCCACCCAGGATAACAGTGCTCCCTCATGGCAGTCATATTACAATAGGCCCGACAGGAAACAGCTAAAATGTTGGCATCACCGGTACACAAATATGCAGCCTTTTTGAAGGTGAGCCTTAATGCCAAGAGGCCGCATATTTGCATGTACCGAGAGCGCGTACCTTGCAATCTTCTAGCACTGTTGCCGGTAGTCATGTGACTGCTGTGACAGCCAATCACAGCGGTCATATGATCATAAACCCAACCCTACTTTCTGGCATCATAAACCCCTTAAAGGACCGGGAGGAGCAGTGCCAAGGGGTTAAATTGCATCATGGATACTTTTTTTAGGAGTATTCTTTAACATCCATTTTGGAAACATTATTTTAGTTGTGTATGATGACGTGAAAAAGCTACTGAAATGAAAATGGAATGAAAAGTAGACTGAAAGGTTAGATAATATTTAAAAGAATAGCAGTGATTGTTCTTATTAAAGAGATTTACACTGCCGTCATCTCCCTGATGCTATGCAAGGTTACCAACAAAGACAAACAATGCAATTACAGCAGATTAATACAATACAATAGAATGCAAAGCAATACAAAAAAATACAACATAATGTAATACAATACAAATAATACCATACTAGACATCTCTGCTCCTACAAAGCTAACAACCTGGCAGTGGAGTTTTAAAAACAAGAGGTATAAGGATTAGTAAAGACATGTAAGGTGACAGGGCTGCCTTGTGGGTACAAATGAGTACAAAAGTAAGGGCATGTGAGTGCCAGAATACCACATAATCAGGATGTGGGGCATTATGCAAGTTCTTTGTTCCATGTAGCTGTAATTATCCTAATATCCCTAGGTTGAAAGATCTGTTATCTTTGAATATGAACTCTATGGTCTATTTAAATAAATACATTGTTCTTCTGTGCAAAAGTGTAACTAGAACCTTCAGGGTCCCCGTGCAAGAAACAATGAAGGGCCCCCTGACTGGGGGCCCTTCCCTCCGAGCCCAGTGGCGGACCACCAGGGCCATCCTATACGTGCGACCTTTGAAACCCTGGTAGTTCCACCAGAGGTGTCAATTTTTTTTTTTTTTACAATATTCTTTTTTTACAATTCTTTAGGAGCCCTGTTGGGGGACATTGGTAAGATAACAGTGGTCTAAACAGACCTTTTTGATGTTTCACCTTTGAGATGGAGAAAGAGACTGAGGATACAGCCCTCAATCTCCATCTCTGCAGCCTAAGCTGCACTGAATAAATGGCCAGAATTAGCTTTGCACAGAGCTTCCTGTTCATTCACAAACTGAAGCATAGTAAACAGTTTGTTATGCTTTACTTATATATGGACAGTGTCATTGATAGGCACCGATCACTGACTCTGTCATTTCAAAGAAGGAAGGGGCTGGTAAATTACATATTTACCGGTCCCTACTCCACTCTCCTTCCTGACAGATCCCCCACAGCAGCCGGCTGGTGATGAAAGGGGGGAACTTGGCAGCACTGCAGGGGGAAAAAATGGGGCCAGAGATGGTACAAGGAGGACTAGAAGAGAGGACGGGGGACTGGAGAACATCAAGGGACCAGGGAAGAACACAGGGGCTGGAGAACAGAAGGAAACTAAGAACAGCATGGGACTGGAGAAAAGCATAGGGCCAGAGAACAGAAGGGAATTGGAGAACAGCAGGGGACTGGAGAAGAGCAGGGGGCCAGAGAACAGATGGGAATTGGAGAACAGCAGGGGACTGGAGAAGAGCAGGGGGCCAGAGAACAGAAGGGAACCGGAGAACAGCAGGGGACTGGAGAAGAGCACGGGGCCAGAGAACAGATGGGAACCGGAGAACAGCAGGGGACTGGAGAAGAGCACGGGCCAGAGAACAGATGGGAACCGGAGAACAGCAGGGGACTGGAGCAGAGCAGGGGGCCAGAGAACAGATGGGAATTGGAGAACAGCAGGGGACTGGAGAAGAGCAGGGGGCCAGAGAACAGAAGGGAACCGGAGAACAGCAGGGGACTGGAGCAGAGCACGGGGCCAGAGAACAGATGGGAATCGGAGAACAGCAGGGGACTGGAGCAGAGCACGGGGCTAGAGAACAGATGGGAACTGGAGAACAGCAGGGGACTGGAGCAGAGCACGGGGCCAGAGAACAGATGGGAATCGGAGAACAGCAGGGGACTGGAGCAGAGCACGGGGCCAGAGAACAGATGGGAACTGGAGAACAGCAGGGGACTGGAGAAATGCACGGGGCCAGAGAACAGAAGGGAACCAGAGAACAGCAGGGGATTGGAGCAGAGCACGGGGCCAGAGAACAGATGGGAACTGGAGAACAGCATGGGACTGGAGAAATGCACGGGGCCAGAGAACAGAAGGGAACCAGAGAACAGCAGGGGACTGGAGCAGAGCATGGGGCCAGAGAACAGATGGGAACTGGAGAACAGCAGGGGACTGGAGCAGAGCACGGGGCCAGAGAACAGAAGGGAACCAGAGAACAGCAGATGAATGGAGAAGAGCATGGGGCCAGAGAACAGCAGGGGTTTGGAGAAGGGGGATGGGAATTCAGGAGAGAGCACAGAAGTTGCTGGGGAAGATCACAGGAGAGAGCAGAGGGGCCTGCGGGCAGCAGAAGGAAGCTTAACAGGAGGGATGGCATATAGAGGAACCAATTCCCTCCATGTTCCTCCTGCAGCCCCTGAATGCCTACGGGAGGGAGAGGAGAAGCAGGCATTCAGTGGCCCCACGGCAGATACGCCCCTGTTTGGGATAAAGGTTTTACATAAATAAAAAAAAAATGATCATTGTAAGTACTCTTGTCATTGTTGGTTTATCATCCCTGTAGCAGCAGTACAGGAGCAGCTGCAGATGGCACGCTGGCAGTAGTGCAGGAGCAGCTTGCGGATGACATGCTGACAGTGGTGCGGGAGCAGCTGGCGGATGACATGCTGACAGAGGTGCAGGAGCAGCTGGTGGATGACATGCTGACAGAGGTGCAGGAGCAGCTGGTGGATGACATGCTGACAGAGGTGCAGGAGCAGCTGGCGGATGACATGCTGACAGAGGTGCAGGAGCAGCTGGTGGATGACATGCTGACAGAGGTGCAGGAGCAGCTGGCGGATGACATGCTGACAGAGGTGCAGGAGCAGCTGGCGGATGACATGCTGACAGAGGTGCAGGAGCAGCTGGCGGATGACATGCTGACAGAGGTGCAGGAGCAGCTGGTGGATGACATGCTGACAGAGGTGCAGGAGCAGCTGGTGGATGACATGCTGACAGAGGTGCAGGAGCAGCTGGCGGTTGACATGCTGACAGAGGTGCAGGAGCAGGTGGCGGTTGACATGCTGACAGAGGTGCAGGAGCAGCTGGCAGATGGCATGCTTGCAGAAGTGTGGGAGCCGAATACCGGCAAGGATCAGCTGGTTCGGTTGCAGGAGGCAGAGTAAGGTAAGACAGTCGGGGTCGGCAACTAGCAGGCAGGACAAGCATAAATAGTAGGCATAAGAATAGTCAAAGGGCAGGCCGGAGGTCGGTAAAGGCAGCGTTCAGGCAGGGTCAACAAAGGATCAGATCGGCAACAGAATCACAGGTAACAGGATGCACGGGTGCTTAAAGTGTTACTAAACCCCGGACCCTGCATTCACTATATCTGATCTCCTACAGTACACAGAACAGTACTTGTCTGTTAATTCATCGGATTTATTTATATATATATTTTTTTTTTATGTTTTATTTAAATATATAAAATATATATATATATATATATATATATATATATAAATAAATCCGGTGAATTAACAGACAAGTACCCACAGAACATGGGAATGCAATTATTTTTAGTAAATATAAACTGCTGAATACCTTTTCTCATCAGCAGTTAGATCAGTCTTGTGACTTCAGCAGAGCATTGGTTAAAGCTTGTAGGAGGAGTTTTCTTTCTGCTCTAGCAGGATGTGAAACCTCTGACCCTCTGTCTGGACAGTGCTAATTGGCTTTGTGCTGATCACATGCACTCTCCCAAAAAAAAAGAAACCTCTCTAGCAATACACACCAAAATGTGCATGTGCATGTGACCAGGGGTTTAGTCTGTATCAGGTGGTCATTTCAATAAGAGGAGGAGCGTAAAAGAAAGGATCAAACAGTCTTTTTACACAGTGCAGAGGATTAACCCCTTAGGTTCCACAGTGGTTATAACAAGTATGCTTTATTGCATCTACAGACTGATTTTACTGTTGTGGGTTTAGTAACACTTTAAATGTAATAGACCAAGAGGCACTAATGCAAGGCACGAGCCCATCTTAAATAGGCCGCTTGGCGCCAATGCAACAGCGTTGATGTGCACTTGCGTACGTGATCGCCACATGCTAATCGGCCACAAGCAGGGCTTACAAGGGTTCTGCTCCTGTGCGTAGATATGCACATTCCCTGACAGATAGTTTTTAAAACCAGCTGCTGAAACATTTTTCTGGAGGAAAGAAGTGAAATGGTCAATCTACAAGTCCATTCATTATATCCTGTAAAACACATTGGAAAGTTGACTTTGGACTTCCAAGATACAATAAACACTTATGGACTCCCAAATCTTTGGTGTAGCACTCTTGTTTTCTCTGCACATTTTTTGTTTTCAATCAAGACACTAGACATGTGCATTGCGTTCTGTTATGAATTGAAATCCGGATGAAATTTTTGTTATTCAGAGATTCAAATGTATACAAAACTCCAAATCACAATAGCAAGGAATTTCAATGAGTCCGAAATAAATTATGAAACCAAGTTTACTTGTATTTATTTATTACATTTGGATGACATGGTGTTTGTAGACATAACGAATGATCCAAATGGATTCAGATCCATTTCATGTTCATTTTGCATGAACATTTTCATTGTTATACAATGCACTATATATGAAATGGAAACATATTGCAATAAATACAGTAAGGTATAAAAGAGAACTAAGATGTTTCCTACTTATTGTGTTTGGGTTGGATGAAGGGGGATCCATCATGAATCTCCAAATCATAACAGCAAATTAATCTGAAATGAATTTATTACTTTTGGATGCATGCTACTCCAGTGGATAACGTCCAATCAGCTCATTACATTTCTCTTTGTGGCTTGGACTAGCAGTACTCAAAGTTCATAAAGTAAGCTCCCGAAATACTGAAATAACATGGTAAAGTGAATATAGCCACTCTTCTAAAATAGCCTTCAAAAATACAATTGAGTACTGTCCGTGATACTTTTTTTATTTGCACTAACATACAATTTTGAGGACAAGTTTTCGGGGAATGTCCCGTTCTTCAAGGTCTAAGCAGTACTACTCACAAAGTTAGCAGAATGTTAGAAGAGATGAAAGAAAAAAAAAAAGAAAAAAAAAAAGAGGAGGCTAGAGATAAGATGCAGTCAAAGCGAGGGGGGAGGGGAGGATACTACACTCACACAGAGGGAGTCAAGCTACAGCTAATAGTCATAAAAATGTTGGATAATGATTGAGGAATCCCATGTCCAAATTACTACAACATTGATTTGGAACAATGAATATACAAAACAAATCCGAATATGCAAAATTAATTCCAAAAATGAATCATTCTAACACAATGAATCTGACGAAACAAACTGATTTACCTAACAAATACATCTGAAACGACACAAATTTTTCCATCATGCACATCTCTATGGAGGACCTTTTGTCTTTAGATTCTACAATGTGGACTTACTGTCAGGGGCGGACTGACCATTTGGAAACTCAGGCACTGCCTGAGGGCCCGGGGTCAGTAGGGGGCCGCTTGAGATGCCCCTGGTACCTTTTTCATAGGCTTTTTTGAGTTTGGGCAAGGGCACAGGGGCCCCATGATCCCCTAATACCCGGGGGCCCCATGAGTTGTCAGTTCGCCCCTGCTTACTGTATCTTCACAATGAGAAACCAAAACAACTTTGGATCCAGAACCTCCTAGCCTCACGTCTTGAATTCAAAAACCCAAAATGGAAATGGATGATGAGCAGTCAGAACATGCAAGATCAGAAAGCAAACTGGACTTCCACAAGGCAACTAGGGGATGCAATTTTAAAATCCTTTTCCTTGTAAAATTAAGTAAAATCGTATTTATTATTATGGAACTGAAACCTATATTATCCGCATTTTACTTTTCTTTCCCATACCGTTTCAATGCATATGTTAGTAAAAAAATGTTTTTTTAAACATACAAAAGAGGAAGAAGTAGGTATAATTTTCATTTTGTATTGCTGGACAAAAGGTCTACAATACTTTTTTTTGTTCTTCTCTGTGAAATGATTACTAGTTGCTAAGGAAACAACCATTTATATTCTTCTGGTGAAAAAAATATATGTTTCCTTCAGAGAGGAAGTTTAATAAAGAGCAAATTGTTAGCAGCACATACTGTAAATATGGATACATCAAGAAGATCAACATCCAACAATGCTATGTGGTGCTCCAAACTATTGATATTCTAATTTAACACTTAGGTTTCTAGGTAGGCTTAAGAGGAAAAATTGGTATTGAGTAAAATGGACAAGTTATACACTTTCTTAAAAGTAAATATCAACCAAAACTGACCAACAGCATGTACATAAGGGGTGAAGCATACTGTCCCAGAGGTCCAGGTATTTAGCTAAGCAGAACTGTAGGACACTGGACCACTACCCTCCAGAGAAAGCATTGTTGCTGGTAATCTGGAGTTTGGGGACACCATATCTTGCCAATTTTAAAGATGGAGATAGGGTGTTTCCAATTCTGCCAACTGAGATCTAGAGATGCGCATGACAAAAAATGTTTCTAGTTTTGTATTCATTCATTAACCACTTCAAGTCCGGACACTTTTACCTCCTTCCTGTCCAGGCCAATTTTCAGCTTTCAGTGCTATCACACTTTGAATGACTATTGCACGGTAATGCAACGCTGTACCCATATGAATTTTTTTGAGGAAGATAAAACTTTATTTTGGTAGTATTTATTCACCACTGGGATTTTTTTTTTTTTGCTATATAAATGAAAAAGTTGAAAAATTTTGAAAAAAGTGGGGTTTTTTTTGCAAATAAATAATCTTTCTTCATAAATATTGGCCAAAATTTATTCAGTTATCTTTTTAGTTAAAAAAATAACCCAAATTAATTTATAACCAAAAATTATAATTTTTCAAAAAAATGTTTTACATTTTTATTTGATTTCTTTATATTATTTATTTATTTATTTTTAAACATACTATCACCCTAGCAGTACAGTGTCACCATAGTGACACTATACTACTTGTAGGGAGTGATGAAGATTTTTTTTTTACACTGATTGCTTTTATACCCTTAAAGGCTGTAAAAGCAATTATTATTATTATACAGTATTTATATAGCGCCACAGGGTATGCTCAGCGCTGTACAGTAGCAAGGGGGACATAACATGAGACAAGACAGTAACAATACACTACACGAGGGGTTCGAGGGCCCTGCTCTTTCGAGCTTACAATCTAGGAGATCATTTTTCCTTCTCTCTGACCACATTCTTGCAGCCATTGAGAACTACTGTGTGAGCTGTGATTGGTCACAGCTTGTCACATGGTACAAGGCTGTTGTGAATAGCCTTGTACCATGTGATCTCTGTGATCAGAATTCACAAGTAGTAAGCATTGATGTCAGAAGTGACATCTTGTTTACTACTGTTCCTGTGATCACTGATTAGCTAATCAATGATCACATGAATTGGGACCTCACACAGAGGTCCCATACAGCGATCGGAGGACACAGCGGGCACTGGAACCGCGGTGCCGCGCGCTCCCAAGGAGCGCGCACAGGCTGTAAATGCAGGCTCTGTTTATGAACTGCAACCCGCTCCTGTACTGCGGTGGTTAAGCTAATAATTTTGTTTCATCATATTCGTTATGTTAGAATGATTCATTTTTGGGATTTGTTTCATATATTCAGATTTGTTTTGAATGTTCAGAGTCATTTAATATATTCCGATTCCGTTGATATATTTTGGAAGATTGACTATATTCATTTTAACATGTTAATTCGTTATTTTGGGAGATTACTTCTGCACTATGAGTCTTCCCTGCTAGTCCAACCCACAAAGAGAAATGGAGTGATCTGATTTTTTTTTTTTTTTATAATAATGAAAAATGTTAATGCAAAATAAAAACGGATCTGAAAGAACAAATAAACAAAATTAATTTCAGATTCATTCGTTATGCTATGATTTGGAGATTCTGATGGATCCACCTCCATCCAACCCAAGCACAATAAGTAGGAATCACTATTTTATTTCAAGTTTATACCTTACTGTATTTATTGCAATATGTTTCCATTTCATATGAAGTGCATTTTTAATAACAATGAAAAATGTCAACAGAAAATAAAAATTAAATGGATCCAAATGAACGAATGGAACAAAATGAATTTAGGATGTTGTGTTGTTACGTTATTTTTGATTTCTCAAACATTAACAAAAGGCCCAAACTATCGCATCATGTCATGCAAGTGAAACAAATACACTCAAATTAATTCATTGTTTTGTTATAATTTAAATCTGATTCCTTGAAATTCGTTACTGTTGTGATTTGGAGATTTGTATACATCAGAATCTCTGAATTACAAAAATCTTGTCTAAATTTCGATTTGTAATGTAAAAAAAAGTGCACGTCTACTGAGATCTAACCTTTTTAGGGTGGGGGATGGAGGAAATAAAAAAAAAAAAAAAACGATTGCTAGGGAATGTGAAATTGAGATGGGTTTTGGTGATTGGTTATGGTTCAGTGGGCTCTAAATGGTTCCTGAGGGTTACAGGAGCTCCTCAACTCTCCTGTGCCTGTACACAAATGGCCTCTCATTACCTGGTGACATGACTTTTCACAATATTTCAATCACTGTCTTTTATAATGACTGTCCTTCTGTTGTCTGCCTATTGTAGGATTGCCTATTTTTTATATGTGTATTGTATTTTTTGCCTATTTTTTCCTTGTATATTGGCCTCACATTGGCATCACATATTGGCATTGGTTTTCCAAGCAACATGGTAATTTTTACATAGAAGTAGATCTACACAAGCCTAATAATAGTGAAATAGGGAGCTAATTTTGTCAAAATCGCTTCGCTCATCCCTAGTCATCATGATATCATCCTCAGTGCCATGGTCTTCTTCTTTCAGCCCAATGTAGATAACATGACTGGTTTGATCTTCCCATTGGGGTTGATTCACTAAAAGCAAATAGGCTGTTCACTTTGAAAAAAAAAGTTGCCCCAGAGCTTAGTGAATTTATTGAAATTTCACTTTGCAAAGAATACCCAATTGTGTAGAAGGATATGTGCGCATGATTGGACGATGGAAGTCAAAAGAGCATCACCTCTTTTACTAAGCTCTGATGCAACTTCCATTGCAAAGTGAACAGTCTATTTGCTTTTAGTAAATCAACCCAATTGAATAAAATGGAGAAAAACCAGGCAGCACATGAGTTATGCTCACACATAGTTCTGTCTTCCGGACAGGGGTGGACTGACAACTCATGGGGCCCCCAGGCAATAGGGGATCATGGGGCCCCTGTGTCCTTGCCCAAACTCAAAAAAGCCTATGAAAAAGGTACCAGGGGCATCTCATGGGGCCCCCTACTGACCCCCGGCCCTTGGGCAGTGCCCGAGTTTCCAAATGGTCAGTCCACCCCTGCTTCCAGACAAAGTGGTCTAGGAGGCAATGGTGACCTCCTGTTTACTTAATCTGTTGGTTGTCAGTATTCTTTCCCCAACTGCAACAGAAGAGATCTTCTATTCTCTAAATTTGTGTTACGCATCATGATCTAGGCGCTGTTAATCTCACCATGGGATTTTCCCCATGTTAAACTCCTGACAGTTTCTCGGGGGCTCTGTTGGTAAGATCTACTGAGTTTTGGGGTTTACACACTGCCTGTACTTTCTTTCTTGAGTCTTTGACCCAAAACAAGCATGAAAATCAGGGTTTTTTTAGTTTACTTGCATATTTGTTCCAAATCAACCAAGTGACTATCAATTTTCAATCAAGAACAAGATCAGCAATGGCAGTCCATGACAGGTCCCCTTTTTTCCTATTAGTGTGTCTAAAAATTGGAAAGGACATTTGTCCATTTCAAATAACTAATTTCTCCACTCATTTTGACTGAAAATATATTTGTTTTTTTTTCCAAAAAAGCAAAAGCTATTGCCCATAAGTAGGTTTTCCAGATTATAATTAAGTCCATAGGTTAGGACTTGAAAAACGTGAGAGCAATAAATTATTAACGGCTTTAGGACAAAACTGTAGCCTCACATTTATTTTAGACTGGTGTTGCCCAAAGCAAAATTCTCTCAGATACAAATAACATGATTACATATTGAATTTCTTTTGAACAGATCAAATAATAAAACATGCACTGGAAACAAAAACAAGGTTAGGGCACTAATTACCCAGCTTGTTAACATTGCCTTTTTACAACACTTGTAAAACACTTGAAGTACATTACAAATTGCCCGGGATGTGTTCTTCTACATAACAGACTCTGATACTTTTCATATTCATAAAGTAGACCCTCTGTACCAGCCTTTCTCAGCATGGGTTTCATGGAGTCCTAGGGTTCCCTCAGAGGTTGTTCTGAGTTCCTTGAGCAATCAGCAATTTCTGCCTATCAGATAAGTAACCTCTGAAACTAATAATCTTTTTGACTATTTTTAAGGGGTAGAGGGAATAATTACCATGACATCTTCTCATCTTCCCATTACCCATCAGGCTAAGGTACCATGAGCTGTAGATATTGTAAGGGGCAGGGGTGGACTGACAACGCATGGGGCCCCCGGGCAATAGGGGATCATGGGGCCCCTGTGTCCTTGCCCAAACTCAAAAAAGCCTATGAAAAAGGTACCAGGGGCATCTCATGGGGCCCCCTACTGACCCCGAGCCCTCGGGCAGTGCCCGAGTTTCCAAATGGTCAGTCCACCACTGGTAAGGGGTACTCTCTTCAAGACCATACAATTATTTCAAAGGTTCCTCCATGTTAAAAAGGTTGAAAAAGACTTCTCTGTACTGTTCAAATTTTC
Source organism: Staurois parvus (assembly GCF_062004578.1). Classification (NCBI taxonomy): domain Eukaryota; kingdom Metazoa; phylum Chordata; class Amphibia; order Anura; family Ranidae; genus Staurois; species Staurois parvus. Next base: position 3,436,695 of record NW_028317799.1, on the reverse strand, counting down.
AAAACTTCCTCTCCCTCTCTCTCTCTCTCTCTCAAGGTGCTCATTGCCCTCTTTCAAGAGTTTTCGCCATTTTTTCCCCCCATTTCTTTGCATCTTTTACATCCATCCATGCCATCCATTGTGTCCATGCCATCTATTGTGTCAATGCCATCCATTGTGTCCATACCATCCATTGTGTCCATACCATCCATTGTGTTCATGCCATCCATTGTGTCCATGCCATCCATTGTGTCCATGCCAACTATTGTGTCCATGCTAAGTCTTCTTCTCATCTCAGTTAAGAGCTTCCTTTTTAAGCAAGTTTCTGCAAGCTCAGTTAAAGTGTATCTAAAGCCAAACTTTTTTTTATTTGTGCCAGGGAAGGCTTGCCCATAATACAGGTGAAAGTTTGTGGCACATAAATATGTGTATGCGCACACCAGCAACTGGCCAGGTGGATGTGCATGGACTTGGGCACGCAGGCGAGTGCCTGTCACTAATCCTAGTGCCAAATGGGCTATTTAAACAGGCTGCAGTATTATCTCATTGCTGTTTGGTCTACAGCTTCCGTGTTTTGTTCTTGATTCTTGTGCCTGACCGGGGGCACTCTTTATGTCTGGAGTAAAGGAAATTTAATCTCCAAACACGGAAAAGTTTCTTCACAGTGAGAGCTGTGAAAATGTGGAATAGACTCAAGAGTTGGTTCTGGCCAGCTCAGTAGATTGCTTTAAAAAAAGTCCTGGATTCTTTCTTGGATACACAGAATATAACTGGATATAACATTTATAGGTAAAGTTGATCCAGGGAATATCCGATTGCCTCTCGGGGGATCAGGAAGGAATTTCTTTCCCCTGCAGGAGCAAATTGGATCATGCTTTGCTGGGTTTTTTTGCCTTCCTCTGGATCAACTGTGGATATAGGATTATAACTTTCTTTTTTTTTAATGGTTGAACTGGATGGACTTTTGTCTTTTTTCAGCCAGACTAACTATGTAACTTGATCCACGGAGTATCCGATTGCCTCTCAGGGGATCATGAAGGAATTTTTTCCCCTGCAGGAGCAAATTGGATCATGCTTTGCTGGGGTTTTTTTTTGCCTTCCTCTAGATCCACTGTGGGTACAGGATTATACCTTTTTTTTTTTAATGGATGAACTGGATGGACTTTTGTCTTTTTTCAACCAGACTAACTATATAAATCATCACTATATAAATCAATTCTGATACTGGCTCAGCTGGTGCCTGACCTCCACTTGTCTGCTCCCTGCCCTGACCCTGGCTTGTTTTCGGATTCTTCTTCTGCCTCCTGTTTCCGTCTGATTGATCCTCCGCTGCTGACTTGGTGGTCAGCGATTATTCTGCTTCCTACCATCTCTGCCTAATCTACCTGACTTACCGACACGGCTCATCTAACCTTACATCTTTAGTCTTGCAAGCAGGGGCGGACTGACAACTCATGGGGCCCCCGGGCAATAGGGGTTCATGGGGCCCCTGTGTCATTGCCCAAACTCAAAAAAGCCTATGAAAAAGGTACCAATTATTATATAACATATATTAATTAATTAAATTTTTTTAATTCAAAACAACATGACCCTATAATCTTGACGGTGAGGGGTGGTATTCTGACACTGAAGGATATGAAAAAAAGCATTGCATCTGTAGAACTGTTTATACAGACATGGGTTATATAGTAAATGTATACAAGGTCAAGATTATGATGTCTAACCTCTTATATAATGGAATGCCGTCCCTTTTCTAACTTTTGCTCTCTATTCTTCATTTTCTGTGAATGTTAATGAGCGTTGTATGGTATGGTCATTCATTAAACCCAAAGATAATCAACTGAGATTTTATTACCCAGCTGGGATACTAAGCACATTAGACGTTGCACTTAAAGGGTGATAACTCCTCAGTTTGACCCCATTTTAATTAAATAGTTGACGTGGATCTCAAAGCTGTACATATATAGTCAGAGATTTATTAAGTGCCTAAGCAAGCAATTAAGGTATAGCTGGATACAGCCATCAAGCCAAGTGAAAAGTTGCTATAAGGAAAGATTGTTCATTGGCCAATCTGAAGGCTTATGTACCTCTGGTTCATAGGGAGACTAGACTGATCTTATTTATTTATTTATTTCAGTTACTTATATAGCGCCATCAATTTACGCCGCGCTTTACATATATATTGTACATTCACATCAGTCCCTAACCCTCAAGGGGAGCACAATCTAATGATCTTGCATTTAAATGAAAAAAAAAATGAGACAATTTAAATTTTAGAAAATAATCCTATTATGTGTTAATTTATAATAAACATACATTTCAACATTAAACTGTTACTAAACGCCTGACCCTGCATTCACTATATCTGGTCTCCCCAGACCCTGCATTCACTATATCTGGTCTCCCAGGACCCTGCATTCACTATATCTGGTCTCTCTGGACCCTGCATTCACTATATCTGGTCTCCCAGGACCCTGCATTCACTATATATGGTCTCCCCGGACCCTGCATTCACTATATCTGGTCTCCCCGGACCCTGCATTCATTATATCTAGTCTCCCAGGACCCTGCATTCACTATATCTGGTCTCCCAGGACCCTGCATTCACTATATCTGGTCTCTCTGGACCCTGCATTCACTGTATCTGGTCTCCCAGGACCCTGCATTCACTATATCTGGTCTCCCAGGACCCTGCATTCACTATATCTGGTCTCTCTGGACCCTGCATTCACTGTATCTGGTCTCCCCGGACCCTGCATTCACTATATCTGGTCTCCCAGGACCCTACATTCACTATGTCTGGTCTCCCCGGACCCTGCATTCACTATATCTGGTCTCCCAGGACCCTGCATTCACTATATCTGGTCTCTCTGGACCCTGCATTCACTATATCTGGTCTCCCAGGACCCTGCATTCACTATATCTGCTCTCCCCGGACCCTGCAGTCACTATATCTGGTATCCCAGGACCCTGCATTCACTATATCTGGTCTCCCCAGACCCTGCATTCACTATATCTGGTCTCCCCGGACCCTGCATTCACTATATCTGGTCTCCCCGGACCCTGCATTCACTATAGCTGGTCTCCCCGGACCCTGCACTCACTATATCTGGTCTCCCCGAACCCTGCACTCACTATATCTGGTCTCCCCGGGCCCTGCATTCACTATATCTGGTCTCCCCGGGCCCTGCATTCACTATATCTGGTCTCCCCGGACCCTGCATTCACTATATCTGCTCTCCCCGGACCCTGCAGTCACTATATCTGGTCTCCCCGGACCCCGCATTCACTATATCTGCTCTCCCAGGACCCTGCATTCACTATATCTGGTCTCCCCGGACCCTGCATTCACTATATCTGGTCTCCCAGGACCCTGCATTCACTATATCTGCTCTCCCCGGACCCTGCATTCATTATATCTGGTCTCCCACAGTACACACAACATGGAAATGCAATTATTTTAATAAATATAAACTGCTAAATACCTTTTCTCATCAGCAGTTAGAGCAATCTTGTGACTTCTATCAGTGCCCAGCTAAACACTGGTTAAAGCTTGTTGGAGGAGTTTCATTCTGCAGTAGGAGGATGCAGTACCCCTGACCTCTGTTTGGACAGTGCTGATTGGCCCTGTGCTTTTCACATGGACTCTCCCAAGAAAAAAAAAACTATCTAGCAATACACACCAAACTAAGCATGTGCAGAGTGACTCCGCATGATATGTCTTATCAGGAGATGAGAGGGCCAACGAGAAGATGGGGAGGATCAGAAAGGACAGGATCAAACAGAATTTTTACACGATGTAAAGGATTAACCCCTTCGGTTCCACAGTGAGGATATCAAGCATGCTTTACTGCATATACAGACTGATTTTACTGTTGTGGGTTTAGTAACACTTTAATGGAAGACTCCACACTTAAAAAATGATATAACCTATATAATTGTTACATAAGTCATTTTGCAATTTAAAAGTTATAGTGGTTGTAAAGCTCAGACTTGAAATATGAACAAAGCATATCCCTCTATAGTGTGTACTTGTCTCAATCCAGAGCACTGGACAAGTACACATTTCAGCCTGCTGCCTTCCTCTGCTATCAGTATAAGTAATTTCTGAGTTTTCCTAAAACCAAGGAAAAATGGTAACAAGGGAGGGAACTCCAGCAGATTGACAGCCTTAACTCTGCTCCTGTGAGCTGTGTGAAGGGGTGTGTGTCCCTTCCCTCCAATCAGCTCTCAGAGCTCTCCTCACTGAGCATAACTTCAGATCTCCACCCCCTGCTTTTCAGAGCTGAGAGATTCTGTGTAAATTCTGCACTTTGATTGGATGTAGGGGCAAAACGGCTACAGATAAACAGGTACAACTTATGTAAAAGGATTTGTTTCATCTCTGTGTATCACCTGAGGCCATTCACTTTACGGAGTATATGGGAGGGTTTACAACCACTTTAATTAAACCAACAAACATCAAGTAATGTGTGCCAGCTTACCAGTCGCTAGATATGGTAGCTTCCTAAGCTTTTATTGTTCAGGCCACTTTATTAGGTACACCCGTTCAATTGCTTGGTAACACACATTGCTAATCAGCCAATCACAAGGTAGCAACTCAATGCCTTTAGGAATCTAGACATGGTGAAGATGACTTGCTGAAGTTCAAACCGAGCATCAGAAAGGGGAAGAAAATGGATTTATGTGACTTTGAACGTGGTATGGTTGTTGGTGCCAGGCGGGCTGGTTTGACCATTTCAAAAACTGCTGATCTACTGGGATTTTCACACCCAACCATCTCTAGGGATACAGAGAATGGTCCCAAAAAGAGAAAATATCCACTGAGCAAGTTGTGTGGACAAAAATGTCTTGTTGATGTCAAAGGAGTATAGGCAGACTGGTTTGGAATGATAGAAAGACAACAGCAAATCATGTCAATTTGGACCAAAATCTCTAAGGAATGTTTCCAACACCTTGTTGAATCTATGCCATGAAAAATTAAGGTAGTTCTGAAGGCAAAAGGGGGTCCAACCCAGAACTAGCAAGGTGTACCTAATAAAGTGGCCTGTGAGTATACTGTATATCAGTGGTTCTCACCCACTGGGTTGCAGCCCACTGAAGAGTTGTAGCAAAATTCTTAACCTCACACAGAGCCTCCTGACTCCAATATTGCCCCCCAAACCTCCCATAGTGGCCCACAGGGTCCCAAGGCCCTCTGAGAGCCCTCAACCACCATAGTGCTCTCCCAGCTTGCTGGGTCTCCAACCCTCTATAGTGCTCCCAACCTTCTACAGTGCACGTCAGCTTCCTCCAAAAACCTCATAAGCCCACAGGGCCACCAAGTGTGCTGAAGAGTCTCCTAACCCCCACCCACAGTGACACCCATCCTCATCCAGAGCCTTCAGCATTTCAATACAGGTTTTGTATTCCCATACTTGTATATTGTGAGTACAATCCTTATATTTTACTGTTGGGGCATGGAAGGACATAGAAGGTCATGGAAGAATTTAATAAACCCTGGTCCCAACAAGACTGAGAACCTCTGCTCTATACAACTTTTACTCCACCTGCTTTCAAAGGGAGCAAACCTAGCCTGGAGAAAACCTTGATTTGTTCAATCATTTTGAATATTGAAGGGAATTGGTAATTAGATATTCTTTGGTGGCAATTAGAGATGAGCGAATCGAAGCATCCGAAGTGGAATTCGAGTCGAATATCGGAAAAATTTCGATTCGTGCCGAATCCGAAAAACAGCCTAATTCGTACGCGCGAATCGAAATTTTTCCGAAAATGGCGGCTGACATGTGCGGCGACGGAGCGGGGATGTCGGGGAAGGCGCGCAGACAAGGCGCGCTGCCCCATAATGCATTCCTCAACGACATGTGATCGCATCAGCCAATCAGCAGCCAGCCAGCCAGCACTGTGTAATGGTCGAGGTATATATAGCGGCCATTTTGGAAATCTTCATTTGCCTGCAGTCATTGAACAGAGGCAGACCGCTCTGTACTAGGGACAGGGACAGAGTTAGGGCCACAGAAACGAGAATTGGGGACAGAGAGAAGTTACTTAGGGACAGAGAACCATTACTCAGGGACACAGACTTGTTAATGAGGGCCACAGAATCGTTATTTAGGGACAAAGAAACGCTAGTTAGGGCCACAGAATTCATACTCAGGGACAGACAGAATTGTTACTCAGTGCCAGAGAATTGTTACTTAGGGCCACAGAAACGTTATTAGGGCCACAGAATTTTTACTCAGGGACAGACAGAATTGTTACTGAGTGCCAGAGAATTGTTACTCAGGGACAGACAGAATTGTTACTGAGTGCCAGAGAATTCTTAGGGCCACAGAATTCATTCTCAGGGACAGACAGAATTGTTACTCAGGGACAGACAGAATTGTTACTGAGTGCCAGAGAATTGTTACTCAGGGACAGACAGAATTGTTACTGAGTGCCAGAGAATTGTTACTCAGGGACAGACAGAATTGTTACTGAGTGCCAGAGAATTGTTACTCAGGGACAGACAGAATTGTTACTGAGTGCCAGAGAATTGTTACTCAGGGACAGACAGAATTGTTACTGAGTGCCAGAGAATTGTTACTCGCACAGACACAAAATTGTTACTTGCACAGACACAGAATTGTTACTCGCACAGACACAGAATTGTTACTCAGGGCCACAGAATTCATACTCAGGGATAGACAGAATTGTTACTGAGTGCCAGAGAATTGTTACTCAGGGACAGACAGAATTGTTACTGAGTGCCAGAGAATTGTTACTCAGGGACAGACAGAATTGTTACTGAGTGCCAGAGAATTGTTACTCGCACAGACACAAAATTGTTACTTGCACAGACACAGAATTGTTACTCGCACAGACACAGAATTGTTACTCAGGGCCACAGAATTCATACTCAGGGACAGACAGAATTGTTACTGAGTGCCAGAGAATTGTTACTCAGGGACAGACAGAATTGTTACTGAGTGCCAGAGAATTGTTACTCAGGGACAGACAGAATTGTTACTGAGTGCCAGAGAATTGTTACTCGCACAGACACAAAATTGTTACTTGCACAGACACAGAATTGTTACTCGCACAGACACAGAATTGTTACTCAGGGCCACAGAATTCATACTCAGGGACAGACAGAATTGTTACTGAGTGCCAGAGAATTGTTACTCAGGGACAGACAGAATTGTTACTGAGTGCCAGAGAATTGTTACTCAGGGACAGACAGAATTGTTACTGAGTGCCAGAGAATTGTTACTCAGGGACAGACAGAATTGTTACTGAGTGCCAGAGAATTGTTACTCAGGGACAGACAGAATTGTTACTGAGTGCCAGAGAATTGTTACTCGCACAGACACAAAATTGTTACTTGCACAGACACAGAATTGTTACTCGCACAGACACAGAATTGTTACTCAGGGCCACAGAATTCATACTCAGGGATAGACAGAATTGTTACTGAGTGCCAGAGAATTGTTACTCAGGGACAGACAGAATTGTTACTGAGTGCCAGAGAATTGTTACTCAGGGACAGACAGAATTGTTACTGAGTGCCAGAGAATTGTTACTCGCACAGACACAAAATTGTTACTTGCACAGACACAGAATTGTTACTCGCACAGACACAGAATTGTTACTCAGGGCCACAGAATTCATACTCAGGGACAGACAGAATTGTTACTGAGTGCCAGAGAATTGTTACTCAGGGACAGACAGAATTGTTACTGAGTGCCAGAGAATTGTTACTCAGGGACAGACAGAATTGTTACTGAGTGCCAGAGATTTGTTACTCGCACAGACACAAAATTGTTACTTGCACAGACACAGAATTGTTACTCGCACAGACACAGAATTGTTACTCAGGGCCACAGAATTCATACTCAGGGACAGACAGAATTGTTACTGAGTGCCAGAGAATTGTTACTCAGGGACAGACAGAATTGTTACTGAGTGCCAGAGAATTGTTACTCAGGGACAGACAGAATTGTTACTGAGTGCCAGAGATTTGTTACTCGCACAGACACAAAATTGTTACTTGCACAGACACAGAATTGTTACTCGCACAGACACAGAATTGTTACTCAGGGCCACAGAATTCATACTCAGGGACAGACAGAATTGTTACTGAGTGCCAGAGAATTGTTACTCAGGGACAGACAGAATTGTTACTGAGTGCCAGAGAATTGTTACTCAGGGACAGACAGAATTGTTACTGAGTGCCAGAGAATTGTTACTCAGGGACAGACAGAATTGTTACTGAGTGCCAGAGAATTGTTACTCAGGGACAGACAGAATTGTTACTGAGTGCCAGAGAATTGTTACTCGCACAGACACAAAATTGTTACTTGCACAGACACAGAATTGTTACTCGCACAGACACAGAATTGTTACTCAGGGCCACAGAATTCATACTCAGGGATAGACAGAATTGTTACTGAGTGCCAGAGAATTGTTACTCAGGGACAGACAGAATTGTTACTGAGTGCCAGAGAATTGTTACTCAGGGACAGACAGAATTGTTACTGAGTGCCAGAGAATTGTTACTCGCACAGACACAAAATTGTTACTTGCACAGACACAGAATTGTTACTCGCACAGACACAGAATTGTTACTCAGGGCCACAGAATTCATACTCAGGGATAGACAGAATTGTTACTGAGTGCCAGAGAATTGTTACTCAGGGACAGACAGAATTGTTACTGAGTGCCAGAGAATTGTTACTCAGGGACAGACAGAATTGTTACTGAGTGCCAGAGAATTGTTACTCGCACAGACACAAAATTGTTACTTGCACAGACACAGAATTGTTACTCGCACAGACACAGAATTGTTACTCAGGGCCACAGAATTCATACTCAGGGACAGACAGAATTGTTACTGAGTGCCAGAGAATTGTTACTCAGGGACAGACAGAATTGTTACTGAGTGCCAGAGAATTGTTACTCGCACAGACACAAAATTGTTACTTGCACAGACACAGAATTGTTACTCGCACAGACACAGAATTGTTACTCAGGGCCACAGAATTCATACTCAGGGATAGACAGAATTGTTACTGAGTGCCAGAGAATTGTTACTCAGGGACAGACAGAATTGTTACTGAGTGCCAGAGAATTGTTACTCAGGGACAGACAGAATTGTTACTGAGTGCCAGAGAATTGTTACTCGCACAGACACAAAATTGTTACTTGCACAGACACAGAATTGTTACTCGCACAGACACAGAATTGTTACTCAGGGCCACAGAATTCATACTCAGGGACAGACAGAATTGTTACTGAGTGCCAGAGAATTGTTACTCAGGGACAGACAGAATTGTTACTGAGTGCCAGAGAATTGTTACTCAGGGACAGACAGAATTGTTACTGAGTGCCAGAGATTTGTTACTCGCACAGACACAAAATTGTTACTTGCACAGACACAGAATTGTTACTCGCACAGACACAGAATTGTTACTCAGGGCCACAGAATTCATACTCAGGGACAGACAGAATTGTTACTGAGTGCCAGAGAATTGTTACTCAGGGACAGACAGAATTGTTACTGAGTGCCAGAGAATTGTTACTCGCACAGACACAAAATTGTTACTTGCACAGACACAGAATTGTTACTCGCACAGACACAGAATTGTTACTCAGGGCCACAGAATTCATACTCAGGGACAGACAGAATTGTTACTGAGTGCCAGAGAATTGTTACTCAGGGACAGACAGAATTGTTACTGAGTGCCAGAGAATTGTTACTCAGGGACAGACAGAATTGTTACTGAGTGCCAGAGATTTGTTACTCGCACAGACACAAAATTGTTACTTGCACAGACACAGAATTGTTACTCGCACAGACACAGAATTGTTACTCAGGGCCACAGAATTCATACTCAGGGACAGACAGAATTGTTACTGAGTGCCAGAGAATTGTTACTCAGGGACACCTAATCGTTGAATTAAATAGTATGTCAGACAACATGCAGAGGAGTGGCAGAGGAGGCAATGTTTTAGGAGCGAGCAGACGTGGCAGCAGAGGAAGGGGTCGAGGCAGCAGTATTCGCAGCCAGAGGCCAGTGCTCCCGGTGTCATCCAGCGGTCGTGTCTCCACCGACAACCCTGCCGTCATTGATTGGTTGGCTCGGTCGTCTTCCTCTTCCCAGGTCACCTCTGACACCTACAGCCAACGGTCGGTGGGTACGTCAGACACAACCGTTAGTTGGCATGGCCCGGGACCAAGCCCACTGAAATCACGTGTCCTCTACCTGCCCCTGTCCTTTGCTGTTCCCTCACCAAGCGAAGTATCGCATGCTGTGGGCTCAGCCCCACTGTACAGTGAGGAAGAGCTAACAGAGGGCGGTCAGGAACGGGGGGAGACATCGGCCTTTTCAGCAGCCAAGCGAACAAGTACTGGCGAGGAGAGTGGCTCGGTAGCCGGTCTAGAGACAGGTCTGTCTCCTGACCCAGACGCAGCCGAGGGGGCTAGTAGTGAGGCGGAGACCCTACTTGATGATGAGGAGGTTGATCGCACTTGGCAGCCTCGTCGTCATCAGGCAATTTCTTCCGCATCATCAGGAGAAGAGGGTGGCAGCTTGGCAGCGAGCAAAACAGTCGGTGGGTTGCCCAGGAGACAGCAGCAGGGTCGCATCAGTGTCAGTGGAGCCAAACGTCCACGGAGTAGAGCACCAGCTCCACTGCAGCCTACCACCACGGCCAGTAGTGGTGCCGTTGCGCACGGAGGAAGTAGCAGTCAGCCAGTGAAGAGTAGCGGGGGCAAAGTTTCCTACTCGGTGGTGTGGCAATTTTTCCTCAAGCCGCCCGAGGAAGTAAACGTAGCCGTATGTCGACTATGTGGCCAGAAATGCAAGCGTGGCCAGGGGGCCCATGTTGGGACTACAGCGTTGCGTCAGCATATGCAGCGTCACCATTCGGTGGCCTGGGAAAACCGTGATAAACATACGGCGGTTCTGCCTGCCCCAGCCCCCGCTCCATCACCCGCTCCGTTACTTGCTCCGTCACCCGACGTCGTCAATCGCCCTCTATCAGCCAGTCAAGGCTCCAACACCTCTGCTGAGGGGAGTTGTCGCTCATTGGCATCTTCCGCTCGTTCAGATGCTCCTTCTCCTGCTACTCCTCTTCTCGGATTCCGTCAACAGTCTTTCTTGGAATCCGTATCCAAGAGACAACAGTTTGCGAGCACGCACCCGACGGTGCAAAAGCTGAACGTCCTCCTGTCCAAGTTGCTGGTGCTGCAGTCCCTCCCTTTCCAACTGGTGGACTCAGCACCTTTCCGAGAAATGATGGCTTGTGCCGCGCCGCGGTGGAGAGTGCCAAGCCGTCATTTCTTTGCCCAAAAGGCAGTGCCAGCCCTGCATTCACATGTAGAAGAGATGGTGGGCCAGTCTTTGAGCATGTCGGTCTCTGCCAAAGTGCACGGCAGCGCCGACGTGTGGAGCTGTAACTACGGTCAGGGACAGTACATGTCATTTACGGCCCACTGGGTGAACGTGGTGCCGGCACAGCCGCACCAGCAACTTGGACAGGTCACGACGCTTTTGCCTCCACGTTTGCACGTCCTTGGTCCAGCAAGCATGTCCGCCTCTACCACCTCTTTTTCCGCCGTGTCCTCAGCCGCCACCCCCGTGCCAAGTCCCATTACCCGACCGGCATATCACATGTGCAGGGCGCAACGGTGTCACGCTGTGCTGCACCTGGTATGCCTTGGCGAACGTAGTCACACAGGGGAGGAACTGCTGAGTGTAATGAACAGAGAAATCGACAGATGGCTGTCTCCGCGCAAACTAAAAATCGGAACCATGTTGACTGACAACGGAAAGAACATGGTGTCTGCTCTGCGTCAAGGAAGGTTGTGCCATGCGCCATGCATGGCTCACGTGTTCAATCTGGTTGTCAAGCGGTTCCTAAAATCCACCATCCCACTGCAAGACATCCTTAAAATGTCACGTAAACTGTGCATGCATTTCAGCCATTCCTACACCGCAAAGAACACCCTCATTGAGCTGCAGCGGCAGAACGGAATTCCACAGCATCGCCTGATCTGCGACGTTGCAACAAGGTGGAATTCAACCCTACACATGTTAGACCGCCTTTACGAGCAGCGAAAGGCCATCACCGATTTCCTGATGTTACAAGCGGATAAAGGTACTCCCCTGTGTAACTTAGATGTCAGCCATTGGCAGCTCATGCGTGACACCTGCCGCTTGCTCAGGCCCTTTGAGGAGGCCACGCTATTCGTGAGTCGGCAGGACTATGGGATGAACGACGTCATTCCTCTGTTGCACGTCCTGGAACAAATGCTGTTAACAATGGCTGGTCAGGGTGCGGTAGACGTGGCGCACAGATCTCAACGCCACATGACCCCTGTGGGGGCAGGACAGGAAGAAGAGGAGGAGGTAGAGGAGGACATTTGTGCTCAGGAATTATTGAGTGAAATGGGTGGTTTTTCCACTCAGCGGACAGGAGTGGAGGAGCAGGAGCATCTGGTAGAGGAGGAGGAGGAGACAGAGGACCCAGACGCACCGTGGCAGTATGCTGTGGAGATGGAGGCAGGGAGTCCCTCGCATTCCTTGGCACAAATGGCCCATAGCATGCTCGGTTGCTTGCGTAGCGACAGCCGAATAATAACCATCAGACAGAGGGATGACTTTTGGCTGTCCACCTTGTTGGACCCTCGCTACCGGTCCAAAATGGTGGCCTTTTTCACACCTGCTGAGAGGGAGGCCAAAATTACGTACTATAAAAACCACCTATGTAGTCAGTTGGTCTCTGCCTTTGTGCGCCAACGTCCATCCTCAGACACTGTGGGCCCTGTGCGCTCGCGTTCCGCTGGCATGGCAGCAGGGGAGGGGTGGGGTGGTAGGAGCAGTGGCAGCTCCACCAGCAGCGGCTGCCTCAGTCTGCAGTCGATGATGAGTAGCTTTCTTCACCAGCGCAGTGAGGAAACTACTAACCAGCCGCAGCAGCAGCAGCAGCATCAGGTGGACCTGGAGCAGGAGCTCAAACAACAGGCTTGGGCCTACTTGGACAGCACCCTGCCAACCGAGGTAGACAATCCCCTTGACTACTGGGCAACGAAACTTGACCTTTGGCCCCAACTAGCTGAATTTGCCCTTGAAAGGCTGTCATGCCCGGCCAGTAGCGTGGCATCGGAGCGCGTGTTTAGTGCGGCAGGAGGTATTGTAACTCCGCGGAGGACACGACTGTCCACCCAAAGTGTGGAGAGACTCACGTTTGTGAAAATGAATCAGGCGTGGATTAGTCTGGATTTCAAACCACCAGTTCCTGACACAACTGACTAAATCCGCCATGAATCATGCCTCAAACATGTGCCACTTTCAGGTCTCCTCACACTGCTGGTGTGTTTAATTTTTTGACATAGGGTGCTGGCAGATTACGGGCCTCCTATAGCTGCTGCCAGGCCCCTAATCTGCCATAGGCCCCTATATACCGCCTCCTCATGCTGCTGCCAAGTCCAGAGTCTGTCATGGGTCCCTGTATGGCCTCCCATTGCTGCTGTCTCCATCGCCACACTCTGCTGCCATGTGCCACTTTCAGGTCTCTTCACACTGCTGGTGTGTTAAATTTTTTGACATAGGGTGCAGGCAGATTACGGGCCTCACATAGCTGCTGCCAGGCCCCTAATCTGCCATGGGCCCCTATATACCGCCTCCTCATGCTGCTGCCAAGTCTAGAGTCTGTCATGGGTCCCTGTACGGCCTCCCATTGCTGCTGTCTCCATCGCCACACTCTGCTGCCATGTGCCACTTTCAGGTCTCTTCACACTGCTGGTGTGTAGAATTTTTTGACATAGGGTGCTGGCAGATTATGGGCCTCCTATAGCTGCTGCCAGGCCCCTAATCTGCCATAGGCCCCTATATACCGCCTCCTCATGCTGCTGCCAGGTCCAGAGTCTCTCATGGGTCCCTGTACGGCCTCCCATTGCTGCTGTCTCCATCGCCACACTCTGCCATGTGCCACTTTCAGGTCTCCTCACACACTGCTGGTGTGTAGAATTTTTTGACATAGGGTGCTGGCAGATTATGGGCCTCACATAGCTGCTGCCAGGCCCCTAATCTGCCATGGGCCCCTATATACCGCCTCCTCATGCTGCTGCCAAGTCCAGAGTCTGTCATGGGTCCCTGTATGGCCTCCCATTGCTGCTGTCTCCATCGCCACACTCTGCTGCCATGTGCCACTTTCAGGTCTCTTCACACTGCTGGTGTGTTAAATTTTTTGACATAGGGTGCAGGCAGATTACGGGCCTCACATAGCTGCTGCCAGGCCCCTAATCTGCCATGGGCCCCTATATACCGCCTCCTCATGCTGCTGCCAAGTCCAGAGTCTCTCATGGGTCCCTGTACGGCCTCCCATTGCTGCTGTCTCCATCGCCACACTCTGCTGCCATGTGCCACTTTCAGGTCTCTTCACACTGCTGGTGTGTTAAATTTTTTGACATAGGGTGCAGGCAGATTACGGGCCTCACATAGCTGCTGCCAGGCCCCTAATCTGCCATGGGCCCCTATATACCGCCTCCTCATGCTGCTGCCAAGTCCAGAGTCTCTCATGGGTCCCTGTACGGCCTCCCATTGCTGCTGTCTCCATCGCCACACTCTGCTGCCATGTGCCACTTTCAGGTCTCTTCACACTGCTGGTGTGTTAAATTTTTTGACATAGGGTGCAGGCAGATTACGGGCCTCACATAGCTGCTGCCAGGCCCCTAATCTGCCATGGGCCCCTATATACCGCCTCCTCATGCTGCTGCCAAGTCTAGAGTCTCTCATGGGTCCCTGTACGGCCTCCCATTGCTGCTGTCTCCATCGCCACACTCTGCTGCCATGTGCCACTTTCAGGTCTCTTCACACTGCTGGTGTGTTAAATTTTTTGACATAGGGTGCAGGCAGATTACGGGCCTCACATAGCTGCTGCCAGGCCCCTAATCTGCCATGGGCCCCTATATACCGCCTCCTCATGCTGCTGCCAAGTCCAGAGTCTGTCATGGGTCCCTGTATGGCCTCCCATTGCTGCTGTCTCCATCGCCACACTCTGCTGCCATGTGCCACTTTCAGGTCTCTTCACACTGCTGGTGTGTTAAATTTTTTGACATAGGGTGCAGGCAGATTACGGGCCTCACATAGCTGCTGCCAGGCCCCTAATCTGCCATGGGCCCCTATATACCGCCTCCTCATGCTGCTGCCAAGTCCAGAGTCTGTCATGGGTCCCTGTATGGCCTCCCATTGCTGCTGTCTCCATCGCCACACTCTGCTGCCATGTGCCACTTTCAGGTCTCTTCACACTGCTGGTGTGTTAAATTTTTTGACATAGGGTGCAGGCAGATTACGGGCCTCACATAGCTGCTGCCAGGCCCCTAATCTGCCATGGGCCCCTATATACCGCCTCCTCATGCTGCTGCCAAGTCCAGAGTCTGTCATGGGTCCCTGTATGGCCTCCCATTGCTGCTGTCTCCATCGCCACACTCTGCTGCCATGTGCCACTTTCAGGTCTCTTCACACTGCTGGTGTGTTAAATTTTTTGACATAGGGTGCAGGCAGATTACGGGCCTCACATAGCTGCTGCCAGGCCCCTAATCTGCCATGGGCCCCTATATACCGCCTCCTCATGCTGCTGCCAAGTCCAGAGTCTGTCATGGGTCCCTGTATGGCCTCCCATTGCTGCTGTCTCCATCGCCACACTCTGCTGCCATGTGCCACTTTCAGGTCTCTTCACACTGCTGGTGTGTTAAATTTTTTGACATAGGGTGCAGGCAGATTACGGGCCTCACATAGCTGCTGCCAGGCCCCTAATCTGCCATGGGCCCCTATATACCGCCTCCTCATGCTGCTGCCAAGTCTAGAGTCTGTCATGGGTCCCTGTACGGCCTCCCATTGCTGCTGTCTCCATCGCCACACTCTGCTGCCATGTGCCACTTTCAGGTCTCCTCACACTGCTGGTGTGTAGAATTTTTTGACATAGGGTGCTGGCAGATTATGGGCCTCCTATAGCTGCTGCCAGGCCCCTAATCTGCCATAGGCCCCTATATACCGCTTCCTCATGCTGCTGCCAGGTCCAGAGTCTCTCATGGGTCCCTGTACGGCCTCCCATTGCTGCTGTCTCCATCGCCACACTCTGCCATGTGCCACTTTCAGGTCTCCTCACACACTGCTGGTGTGTTACATTTTTTGACATAGGGTGCAGGCAGATTACGGGCCTCACATAGCTGCTGCCAGGCCCCTAATCTGCCATGGGCCCCTATATACCGCCTCCTCATGCTGCTGCCAAGTCCAGAGTCTGTCATGGGTCCCTGTATGGCCTCCCATTGCTGCTGTCTCCATCGCCACACTCTGCTGCCATGTGCCACTTTCAGGTCTCTTCACACTGCTGGTGTGTTAAATTTTTTGACATAGGGTGCAGGCAGATTACGGGCCTCACATAGCTGCTGCCAGGCCCCTAATCTGCCATGGGCCCCTATATACCGCCTCCTCATGCTGCTGCCAAGTCCAGAGTCTCTCATGGGTCCCTGTACGGCCTCCCATTGCTGCTGTCTCCATCGCCACACTCTGCTGCCATGTGCCACTTTCAGGTCTCTTCACACTGCTGGTGTGTTAAATTTTTTGACATAGGGTGCAGGCAGATTACGGGCCTCACATAGCTGCTGCCAGGCCCCTAATCTGCCATGGGCCCCTATATACCGCCTCCTCATGCTGCTGCCAAGTCTAGAGTCTCTCATGGGTCCCTGTACGGCCTCCCATTGCTGCTGTCTCCATCGCCACACTCTGCTGCCATGTGCCACTTTCAGGTCTCTTCACACTGCTGGTGTGTTAAATTTTTTGACATAGGGTGCAGGCAGATTACGGGCCTCACATAGCTGCTGCCAGGCCCCTAATCTGCCATGGGCCCCTATATACCGCCTCCTCATGCTGCTGCCAAGTCCAGAGTCTGTCATGGGTCCCTGTATGGCCTCCCATTGCTGCTGTCTCCATCGCCACACTCTGCTGCCATGTGCCACTTTCAGGTCTCTTCACACTGCTGGTGTGTTAAATTTTTTGACATAGGGTGCAGGCAGATTACGGGCCTCACATAGCTGCTGCCAGGCCCCTAATCTGCCATGGGCCCCTATATACCGCCTCCTCATGCTGCTGCCAAGTCCAGAGTCTGTCATGGGTCCCTGTATGGCCTCCCATTGCTGCTGTCTCCATCGCCACACTCTGCTGCCATGTGCCACTTTCAGGTCTCTTCACACTGCTGGTGTGTTAAATTTTTTGACATAGGGTGCAGGCAGATTACGGGCCTCACATAGCTGCTGCCAGGCCCCTAATCTGCCATGGGCCCCTATATACCGCCTCCTCATGCTGCTGCCAAGTCCAGAGTCTGTCATGGGTCCCTGTATGGCCTCCCATTGCTGCTGTCTCCATCGCCACACTCTGCTGCCATGTGCCACTTTCAGGTCTCTTCACACTGCTGGTGTGTTAAATTTTTTGACATAGGGTGCAGGCAGATTACGGGCCTCACATAGCTGCTGCCAGGCCCCTAATCTGCCATGGGCCCCTATATACCGCCTCCTCATGCTGCTGCCAAGTCTAGAGTCTGTCATGGGTCCCTGTACGGCCTCCCATTGCTGCTGTCTCCATCGCCACACTCTGCTGCCATGTGCCACTTTCAGGTCTCCTCACACTGCTGGTGTGTAGAATTTTTTGACATAGGGTGCTGGCAGATTATGGGCCTCCTATAGCTGCTGCCAGGCCCCTAATCTGCCATAGGCCCCTATATACCGCTTCCTCATGCTGCTGCCAGGTCCAGAGTCTCTCATGGGTCCCTGTACGGCCTCCCATTGCTGCTGTCTCCATCGCCACACTCTGCCATGTGCCACTTTCAGGTCTCCTCACACACTGCTGGTGTGTTACATTTTTTGACATAGGGTGCAGGCAGATTACGGGCCTCACATAGCTGCTGCCAGGCCCCTAATCTGCCATGGGCCCCTATATACCGCCTCCTCATGCTGCTGCCAAGTCCAGAGTCTGTCATGGGTCCCTGTATGGCCTCCCATTGCTGCTGTCTCCATCGCCACACTCTGCTGCCATGTGCCACTTTCAGGTCTCTTCACACTGCTGGTGTGTTAAATTTTTTGACATAGGGTGCAGGCAGATTACGGGCCTCACATAGCTGCTGCCAGGCCCCTAATCTGCCATGGGCCCCTATATACCGCCTCCTCATGCTGCTGCCAAGTCCAGAGTCTCTCATGGGTCCCTGTACGGCCTCCCATTGCTGCTGTCTCCATCGCCACACTCTGCTGCCATGTGCCACTTTCAGGTCTCTTCACACTGCTGGTGTGTTAAATTTTTTGACATAGGGTGCAGGCAGATTACGGGCCTCACATAGCTGCTGCCAGACATGTAATCTGCCATGGGCCCCCGTACCGACTCCTCATGCTGTGACGTTGCAACAAGGTGGAATTCAACCCTACATATGTTAGACCGCCTTTACGAACAGCTAAAGGCCATCACAGATTTCCTGATGTTAAAAGCGGATAAAGGTACTCCCTGTGTAACTTAGATGTCAGCCATTGGCAGCTCATGTGTGACACCTGCGCTTGCTCAGGCCCTTTGAGGAGGCCACGCTATTCGTGAGTTGGCAGGACTATGGGATGAATGAGGTCAAATCGGCCATGGGCCCCCGTACCGCCTGTTCACGCTGATGCTGGTCCCACAGTGTGACCTGGGTCCCTGTACGGCCTTCCATTGCTTCCACTCTGCCATGTGCCACTTTGAAATCTCCTCACACTCCTGCGGTTGTCCATTTTGTCATAGGTTGCTGGCAGATTACAGGCCTTCCATAGGTGCCACCAAGCCCCATATCGGCCATGGGCCCCCGTACCGCCTGGTCACGCTGCTGCTGGGCCCATAGTGTGACCTGGGTCCCTGTACCGCCTCCCATTGCTCCCACTCTGCCATGTGCCACTTTCAGGTCTCCTCACGCTCCTGCTGGTTTCCATTTTGTCATAGGTTGCTGTATGGCCTCCCATTGCTGCTGCCTCCACCGCCACACTGTGGCTCCAAACACTGGTTTTGGCCCCGTGACTGGCCAAAGGAGTGAAGTGTGCAGTGATTCTAAGATCGACGGCACTCATCTGCATGTCATACTGACAGACAGTATTATTTCTCTTCCCCAGCAGACTCCAAGGGCATTTAAATTAAAGGTACAGTGTTCTGCACTAATATTAAGTCTCTCTGAAGCCTAGAAACACCCTTTTTTAAGTTAAATTCACAGCGAATTTATTCGACTCGAATCGAATATTGTCCACGAATTCGCCGAATCAGTCGAATCGAATTTTTCATTTCTTCGCTCATCTCTAGTGGCAATGCCTTTCTTTTCCTGTGTTAGACATACGACTGAAAATTGAGGTTAACTTCCTTCTTAGGCCATTATTACCAGAACAAATGTCTCCTTTAGAAGATGTAGAAGATTTACCCTCTGCTCCTGTGCCCTTGACAACTCTAAAAGAAAAGTTTTGTCTTAAGACATACTGAAACTTTAACAAGGAACTCCTAAATGACCCGACCATTGGAACATGGTGAGGTGGGAGTAATGGCGTGCTTTCTACTTTGTACTTCTGATCTAGTCATCTTTGTCTACGAAGTTTGAATCATAGCACAGTTCTGCTTTTTGCAGACTTCTCTGTAACCTGAATTAGTTGTCATCTTTCTATACTGCACGTCCACGGAGATTTTCCTGGAAATGCAATATCAGTCTGAAGCTAAGAAAGCTGCTTTTATATGGAAGCTTCATCATTCTGGTCTCCAGGGATTACTGAAAATGTATGTTTTCCACACTTCTAGGAAAGCATTGTTTTACTAATTAGTGTGACAGTTCAGTAGAAAACACATGCTAATTATGTCACCTGTAGTGACCATAACTGGAACTGAGCATCTCTTTGCATTAATCCAGGTGCAGGAGCATCATTATTTTACCACGGTATAACCATAATGATTGGGAGTCGTTATTATTCAATGCTAAACTCCAAGCTAACAGCTAAATACACATAGATGGGAGCCGTTTTACCTGCCAAAAGATGTGTATTTATTTCAATCCTTTCCTGAGATTTAATAAGCTCTGCCACATAGCATAGGTCAAGGGAGCACTGGATTTTGCCCTTCTTTTGCTGTTTTTGCAGCCACTGCCACAAAAATGCCCGGTGAGGTGTGTCAAGGTGTTGTCAGGCATATTGTAACCAAGCTTTTTTGTTGCATTGGCACAGTAAAGGCTTCTTTCTGGCACCTTGACCATGCAGCTCATTTTTAACCTCTTCACTCCGGCCACACACAAGTGTGCAGCCTCCCGGCGTCTGGGCCTAGATGCTGAGTGGCCACACATTTGTGTGCAATTAAGAAAAACATATGTGCTGAGAGCGTGTGCCCTGCGTGCTCTCAGCACGCATGTCCAATACTCACGGAAAGGTCCCGATCTCCTCTTTCGATCGGGACCTTTCCTGATCATGTGACCACCATGATGGTGTGTCACGGCAGTCACATGACCCTAAACCCTGCCCCGCCTCCTGGCTTCTGAAACCCTTAATGGGCCGGGAGGCACCGGCACCAAGGAGTTAAGTATCATCGTATCATGCTCCTTAAAAAAAAAAACGCAGTCTTTTTCCAAAGCAGCCTGTATTTCTCCTGAGGTTATCTGTGGGTTTTTGTTTGTGTCCTGAACAATTCTTCTGGCAGTTGTGGTTGCAATCTGTCTTGGTCACCCTGACTCAGGGGCGGACTGACAACTCATGGGGCCCCCGGGCAATAGGGGATCATGAGGCCCCTGTGTCCTTGCCCAAACTCAAAAAAGCCTATGAAAAAGGTACCAGGGGCATCTCATGGGGCCCCCTACTGACCCCGGGCCCTCGGGCAGTGCCCGAGTTTCCAAATGGTCAGTCCGCCCCTGCCTTGACTTCTCATTTCTTAAAGCAGAGTTCTAGTGAAACTGTAAAAAAATAAAAGTCAGCAGCTACAAAAACTGTAGCTGCTGACTTTTAAAAAACAGCCACTTACCTCTCCCTCGATCCTGTGGTTTCCTCTCTGCAGCCCATTTCACCGCCCGCCCTGTGTTCCGGCATCTTCAGTTTGGGCACCCGCCTGTGACAGTTTGCGGCTTCACAGCTGGGTGCCCACTATGCATGCGCAAGTAGCTCTGAGCTTTCTGAATGGTCCCATAGTCTTCTGGGACCTGTCCCAGACTATGGGGAGGGAGGGATGGGGGGGGAGGACAACTTCCACTTCTGATTGCCAAGGCAATTGGAGCGGACGTGAGAGTGGCAACCTGTCAAGTTTGGGTACCTGCTCTCCCCAAAGGTAACAATCCTTAACAGGGAGCAGGGGACCAGTCCTTAAACTGGAACTTCCCCTTTTGAGTGGACCTCTGCTTTAATAAGTGACTGAACCGTACTGACTGACATATTCAAGGCTTTGGATATCCTTTTATATCCTTTTCTGTATTTATAAAGTTTCCTTACCTTGTTACTCAGGTCTTTTGACAGTTATTTTCTGCTCCCCAATGGCTCAGTGTGTGGCCTGCTCAGTGTATCAATGTGATAGCTAACTCATTGATTATTTACACAGAGACACTAATTGCAATTTAAAAAGTCACAGATGGGGGAAACTAAGCTTTAGTTGCCATTTTAACCTGTGTGTGTCACCTTGTGTGTCTTTTTCGATCGGGACCTTTTCCGATCACATGACCGCCGTGACGTCGAATCACAACGGTCACATGACCTTAAAACCCCGCCCCGCCTCCCAGCTTCTGAAACCCTTAAAGGGCCGGGAGGCGCCGGCGCCAAGGGGTTAAGGAGTATCACCATGCAATACATCACAGGTGTCAAGTCCCATGAGGCATTGCAAGATTGACAGTTACAAGCATGACTCCCAATGGAAGAGACATGATGGGACTTGTAGTTTCCTAACAGCTGGAGGGCTGCCATTTTGACATCCCTGCAATATGCAACTGGACAGATCACAGTCATCAAGAGTATGCTCCTGTCTATCTTTCTGGGCTTCAATGTTGCAATAACAGTAAAGGTTAGCAACCTGCAATTTTGATCAGCTGAACAAGTCTTTTTGCATAAATCCTAATTATTTTATATATGCCCATATAAACCAAAAATATGAGTAACGGAGACATGAGTGGGCTACAAGAATACATATACTACAAATACTAGCTGTGCCTTCTATTTCTGACTATTACATCTACAAAAGCCATAATTCTCTGCTGGGTGGAGAGGTCATCACTGGCTGACCTGTCTTATGATAAGAGAAAAATTATCCATCCTTTGCAAGCTCAATATTTCATCATCATTTAAATAAGTTACAGGCCCTCTCTGTTATTCCCAGCTCGTGTGATTTTCATTGCATTGGGCTACATAGGGAAAACGTTACGGAGTCTCAGACTCATTCCAATAATACAATTTAGAATAAATGTTAAAAACAAATCATCTATCAAACGAACAGTATAAATCCACATGATTATATTTCTCTATGAGGTGAATTTTATTAAGCATGAATTACCATGAAAAAAAAAAATCACTGATTTGATTAAGAATAATGGGCAGTATAGCTCTCTGCTGGGTTGGAGATATGACTGACAGTGTGGGCCTATCCCACATTTCCAAGTATGAAACTGAATGGAACAGTTCATAGCCTATGTGCAATTTCAGCACTTCCACTATTTTATTTAAAAAAAAAAAAAAGTTTTAAAAAGTTTTTTTTTATATTAATTTTCTTCAATACAAAAAGCGTATTTAATGCACACAAGAATAAAAAGAACTTCACCAATACATAAATTCCATTTGTATCATCTTATCCCCTGTCCCACCCTTCCTCCCCCCCTCCAATTACCCTAGTCCATATCCAAATTCCTAGTTTCTACCCCTTCTCGTGATTATCTATCTATATCTGTATCCCTTCCCTTCTATCTCCTTCTCTCTGTCAAGTACTCTATTAGAACTCCCTCTAATACTCTTCCACCTATGTTCCAGCCAGTTCCAGATATCTTTCAGATGTCTTGAAAATTAACCAGCTACTCCATGTTTTCCAAAATTTCTCTATTCTATCTTCCTCAGTATGACACAACTCCTCCATTCTGTAGATATTTTCCACTCAGTTATACTTGGTGGATCTCGGGCTAACCAGAATTTGGGAATCAAGCTCTTAGGCACACTGTATACATGATATAGTACCTTGTTCTTATGTAGTTTTACTAAAGGTTCAAATGTATAAAATAAAGATGTCCACTGGTCTCTCTGTACAGTAATCCCAAAAATTTCATGAATATATTGTAATATTCCCTTCCAGTAATCCTGTAGTTTCAGGCAATCCCATCAAATGTGTACCATTGTTCCCTTTTCCCCACATCCTCTCCAACATAAAGGTGAAACATCTACTTGTTCTTTATGTGCCTTATTCAGTGTCTATCCGTACATTTGTAAATCATTTCAACTGTGCTCATATTTGTCACCTCATGTATTAAATTTGAATATTTAAAAAAAAAAAAAAGCTTACATTTGTATGTCACAGTCCACTTCCAGATGGTATCTACCTAGATGAAATATTTAAATAATTACCGCGCTCTAATACCCTCAAAAAGTGCAATCAAAAAGTGCAAAGTGCTTATGAAATAAATATAAATAAAAATAATTAATATAAAGTGAACAAAATATTTAAATTACCGCGCTCTAATACACTCAAAAAGTGCAATCAAAAAGTTCTTATGAAATAAATATAAATAAATATAATTAATATAAAGTGACTGATGTAAAAATAAAAAAGGTATACAAATAAAATAAATTAATACAATAATATCATACTAACAAATCACTGTATGTGTTGTTAGTATGATATTATTGTATTAATTTATTTTATTTGTATACCTTTTTTATTTTCACATCATTCACTTTATATTCATTGTTTTTATTTATATTTATTTCATAAGCACTTTGCACTTTTTGATTGCACTTTTTGAGGGTATTAGAGCGCGGTAATTATTTAAATATTTTGTTGATAAACGCACATCATATGAGAGTGGGCATATTAACCAGCGACCTAATACTCATATTTTCCAAGCATACCCTCAGTGGCTCACAAGTTAATTTGTTTTTATCTACCGTATTTTCCGGCGTATAAGATGACTTTTTACCCCTTGAAAATCTTCTCAAAAGTCGGGGGTCATCTTATACGCCGGTATAAGGCATACTGACACTTTTTAGGGGGGCGGCGCGGTGCCACCGCTGCCCCCCCCCTTCCTAAGTACAGTACACTAAGTACAGGGGTGGGCAGGGGCTGTTTCTTACCTGGCTCCGGTCCCACGACGATCCGGTCCAGGAAGCGCGGCTGCTCCTTCAGTTCGGCCACTGGATGTTCGCGCGGCTGTTCGGCTCCGCCTCCTCACCGGTGATTGGCCGCCAGAACTGTAGCTCAGGAAAGGCACACAGGCGGCCAAACACCGGCGAGGGGGCAGAGCCGAGCGGCCCCGTGAAAATCGAGTACAGGAGCAGCAGGTAAGTGTTCAGTGTAGAGGTGCTGCTGCAACCACATATGCTGGCTGCAGCAGCACCATACTAGAACAGGGTCAGCAAGTGTAATTGGTGTCAGTGGGAGGAATAGTGCCCCATCATTGGTGTCACTGATACCAATGATGGAGCACTATTCCTCCCACTGACACCAATGATGGGGCACTATTCCTCCCACTGACACCAACGATGGGGCACTATTCCTCCCCCCCACTGACACCAACAATGGGGCACTATTCCCCCCCCCACTGACACCAATGATGGGGCACTATTCCCCCCACTGATACTAATGATGGGGCACTATTCCTTTCCCTGATACCAATGATGGGGCACTATTCCTGCCACTAATGCCAATGATGGGGCACTATTCCTGCCACTAATACCAATGATGGGGCACTATTCCTCCCACTGACACCGATGATGGGGCACTATTCCTCCCACTGACACCGATGATGGGGCACTATTCCTCCCACTGGTGTGCATTGGAAGAGGGGTAGTCTTATACGGCGAGTATAGCCCGAACACTACATTTTAGCAGGAAAAGTAGGGGGTCGTCTTATACGCCCAGTCATCTTATACGCTGGCAAATACGATACCTAGTTGAGATTCTGACAGGTCCCTTAGGTGAAAGCTGTGACTATTAAATAGGAGCTGCTGACTTCTTATTAAAGGTACGGGCTTTGGGTTACCAGTCTGATCCTAGCTTTATGCTGATGAAGGAGTCCTGAAACGTTGCCTTGCTGTAACTATGTGATCATTCAATAAAACTTTTGGACCCATATTGGTGATCCTCAGTGTACTGGTAACATTCTTCCTTGAGAAGCACGGGAGACATCAGCGGTTGGTAAGGCTTTGAAGGGTTCTGCTGATTCCTTACCATTAAATCGACAGCTGGAAGCTGTTGCAGCCACCCACTTGAAGGCCTGAAACGTTTGGCGTTCAGATGAACATCTGCAATTACATTTGGGCCAAACACTGAGCTCATCACTACCAGGTACTGACCTGAGTTTAGTTAGCGGCTCGGACAAGCAGATGTTTTGCTTGCTTTATGCAATGGACTTGGTATGCAAAGTTCTCATAGACACACGTAATAGAATTCTGCCTGTTCATAGACTTTCTAAAATGAAAACAGAGTTATTGTATGCAACAAATCCAGATTCAGACAGTTTTTAGCACACCAAAGACTGGGCGGATGAACAATAGCATACTTAGAAAAGTGAGCCACGCAGTTCAGGGTAAAACAACTGCACAGAAGGGAAGCACTAAGGACAGCTACACAAAGGGAAGAGTACCGATAGGCTGTAGTCATTATAACAGCTTGAAAGGAGATTTTTGTTTTTTTTTTTGGCTTTAAAGTTATACTCTAGTCTAACAGGAAAAGTGTATTCAGTTAAATTGACTCAGTGGATAAGATCTGTCTGTCGGGAGACTCTCGTTACTATCTTCCTATTTAACTTGTGCAGATAGCTGTAATGCAACATCAAGTGAACCTGTCACAAACATGGGGGGGATCAAACTGAGAGGATGAATTAAAAAAAATACATGAACATGGGTTATTTTATTTATTACAGGTACTTTTATAGCTCCATCAATATACACAGCACTTTACATCTATATTATACATTCACATCGGTCCCTAACCCTCAAAGAGCTTACAATCTAAGGTCCCTAACTTGCATTCATAGGCCAATTTAGATAGGAGCCATATAACCTACCAGCATGTCTTTGGAGCAGGGGTGGACTCACCATTTGGAAACTCGGCACTGCCCAAGGGCCCGGGGTCAGTAGGGGGTCCCATGAGATGCCCCTGATACCTTTTTCATAGGCTTTTTTGGGTTTGGTCAAGGATACAGGGCCCCCATGATCCCCTATTGCCCAGGGGCCCCATGAGTTGTCAGTTCGCCCCTGCTTTGGAGTTTGGGAGGAAACCCACCCAAGCACTGGAAGAACATGCAAACTCTAGGCAGAGAGTGCCATGGTTGGGATTCAAACCAACAACCATAGAGCTGCTAGGTAGAAGTGCTAACCACTTAGCCATTGTATCCAGTTAATCATTGGCTTTCATGAAGGGCTGAATGGTGATGGAACCTTAGGTGGATACTACTTGGTTTGATCAAAAACCTGTTACTTATCCCAATAGTGCATTTGAGTCGTATGTAGGTTGCTTCTGTACGCTGAGGATCTTCTTAAGAAACCTCGGGTTATAAACAGGGGCGGACTGACCATTTGGAAATTCGGGCACTAACCGAGGGCCCGGGGTCAGTAGGGGGCCCCATGAGATGCTCCTGGTACCTTTTTCATAGGCTTTTTTGAGTTTGGGCAAGGACACAGGGGCCCCATGATCCCCTATTGCCCAGGGGCCCCATGTGTTGTCAGTCCGCCCCTGGTTATAAACACAATGGGGGAGATTTACTAAAACTTTAGCACTCAGAATCTGGTGCAGCTGTGCATGGGAGCCAGTCAGCTTCTAACTTCAGCTTGTTCAATTAAGCTTTGACAATAAAACCTGGAAGCTGATTGGTTAATATGCAGAGCTGCACCAGATTTTGCACTCTCCAGTTTTAGTAAATCCTGCCCAATGTTTCAGTCAGAAGGTTGGAACACCAAAACAAAATGTTTAATTTTAGAAAAAAAAAAGATTTTATTACAAATCTGAAACACACTTGTAGTCAAAGTGTGTGCCTCATTCTTGCCCCTTCATCAGGGCTTAGGAGAATAACCCTGACTGTGGATAAAATAGAATTATATAGGGTCCCGATCCCCTGTAGAAGATGGTGTGTGATCCCTTAACCCCTTTGTGCCGATACCTCCAGGCCCTTTAAGGGGTTTCTGACGTTGGGAGGCAGAGCGGGGTGTAGGGTCATGTGACTATCGTGACTGGCTGTCACGGCAGTCATAAGATCGGAAAGGAGAGATCAAGACCTTTTCATGGGACGCCGACACGTATGCAAATATGCGGCCATTCGGCATCAAGGCCCAGCCGCTGAGAGGCCGCATATTTATATACAAATAAAATATAAATAGTAGAGATGAGCGAATCGAACCTGGCGAAGTGGAATTCGTTTCGAATTTCAGGAAAAATTCGATTCGCATCGAATCCGAATTTTAGCAAACTTCGGGTGCACAAATCGAATTTTTCCTGATCAGCCGGCAAAAGTGTCACTGCAGAGAGCTCCGCTATTTCTGACAGTTCTGACAGTTCATTTACAGCGGTTGAAACATTGTATCTATTTGTTTCCATTTAGGATACAGATGTTTTTATTCGGAAATAAATAGATACAATGTTTCAACCGCTGTAAATGTGAAGGAACTGTCAGAGAACTGTCAGAAATAGCGGAGCTCTCTGCAGATACACTTTTTGCTGTACTGGAATACTTCTTCTTTTCATTCTTCCGCTTCTTTTCATTCTTCTTTTCATTCTTCTTCTTCTTCTTTTCATTCTTCTTCTTCTTCTTTTCATTCTTCTTCTTCTTCTTCTTTTCATTCTTCTTCTTCTTCTTTTCATTCTTCTTCTTCTTCTTTTCATTCTTCTTTTCATTCTTCTTCTTCTTCTTCTTCTTCTTTTCATTCTTATTCTTCTTCTTTTCATTCTTCTTCTTCTTTTCATTCTTCTCCTTCTTCTTTTCATTCTTCTTTTCATTCTTCTTCTTTTCATTCTTCTTCTTCTTTTCATTCTTCTTTTCATTCTTCTTCTTCTTCTTTTCATTCTTCTTCTTCTTCTTTTCATTCTTCTTTTCATTCTTCTTCTTTTCATTCTTCTTCTTCTTCTTCTTTTCATTCTTCTTTTCATTCTTCTTCTTTTCATTCTTCTTCTTCTTTTCATTCTTCTTTTCATTCTTCTTCTTCTTTTCATTCTTCTTCTTCTTCTTTTCATTCTTCTTTTCATTCTTCTTCTTCTTCTTTTCATTCTTCTTCTTCTTCTTTTCATTCCTCTTCTTCTTTTCATTCTTCTTCTTCTTCTTTTCATTCTTCTTTTCATTCTTCTTCTTCTTCTTTTCATTCTTCTTCTTCTTCTTTTCATTCTTCTTTTCATTCTTCTTCTTCTTCTTTTCATTCTTCTTCTTTTCATTCTTCTTTTCATTCTTCTTCTTCTTCTTTTCATTCTTCTTCTTCTTCTTTTCATTCTTCTTTTCATTCTTCTTCTTCTTCTTTTCATTCTTCTTCTTCTTCTTTTCATTCTTCTTTTCATTATTCTTCTTCTTCTTTTCATTCTTCTTCTTCTTCTTTTCATTCTTCTTTTCATTCTTCTTCTTCTTCTTTTCATTCTTCTTCTTCTTCTTTTCATTCTTCTTCTTCTTTTCATTCTTCTTCTTCTTCTTTTCATTCTTCTTTTCATTCTTCTCATTCTTCTTTTAATTCTTCTTTTCATTCTTCTTCTTTTCATTCTTCTTTTCATTCTTCTTCTTCTTCGTCGTGCCCCGTCACTGCCCAAATGAGTGAAGTGTGCGGTGATTCTAAGATCGACGGCACTCATCTGCATGTCATACTGACTGTCAGTATTATTTCTCTTCCCCAGCAGACTCCAAGGGCATTTAAATTAAAGGTACAGTGTTCTGCACTAATATAAAGGCTCTCTGAAGCCTAGAAACCCTTTAAATAAGTTAAATTTGCGGCGAATAAATTCGCATCGAATCGAATTTCTCCCGCAAATTCGGCGAATCGGCCGAATCGAATTTTTGAATAATTCGCTCATCTCTAATAAATAGATAGGCGCTACATTTTCCCAAACAATAAACTTCATATAGTGCAATAAGTACAAGATTAGTACTTCCTGAGGGTTATCTCAACTTTGGTCCATGCAAAAAATTTTAGCCTACAGCACTTGGCATTTCCATGCGGTCTCCTATCCAGGTACTAACCAGGTCTGACACATATACTGGAATGGTGGCGATCAGTGACTTATAGCGGGACTGCGATATTGCGACGGAAGCTTTGTGGGAATCAATGACACTAATACAGTGATCAGTGCTAAAAATATACACTGTCACTGTATTAAATGACACTGGCTATGAAGGGGTTATCATCTAGGGCAGTCAAAGGGTAAATATGTGCCTAACCAGTGTTTTACTGTGTGCTATGTGCTGTTTTTACTAATAGATGTGCTGGATTGCATGCCCTGCTTTGTATGGAATGACAATCCAGCACATCGCTGGATACAGGACACAGCTCTACCTTGTTTACATAGGCAAAACTGTATCCTGTCATAATCCTCGACAATCAATGGGTGTCGGCGCCAGGGGCGGACTGACAACTCATGGGGCTCCCGGGCAATAGGGGATCATGGGGCCCCTGTGTCCTTGCCCAAAAAAAGCCTATGAAAAAGGTACCAGGGGCATCTCATGGGGCCCCCTACTCACCCCGGGCCCTCGGGCAGTGCCCGAATTTCCAAATGGTTAGTCCGCCCCTGATCGGCGCTCATCCATTGGATGGCAACTGTTGATCAGCTTCTGCTGTGTCAAATCACAGCAGAAGTGGTGATCTGGGAGTATGCACGCACCCCCCACAGGGGAAGTGCAAAATCATGATAATATATGTGATTGTGCACAGAACGTCCGCCCTGTAGCAGTAAATCTGCTATAGGGCGGACATCAAGTAAGCCACCTATTCAGAAACACTTGATTTAATGGAATGGTCACCATAAGCCTGTTATAACGGAGATAAAGTTTCACTTATACTTTTTCCATTTTTCATGCAAAAGTTGATGTTAATTCCCAGCTCCAGATTCCTGTTGCTCATTTTCTACCAACTATGCAACGCATGTGCTATTTCTTCTACTACTCCGTAAAGAGTCAACTAGTTTGTGACCCCGTTGAGTGCAAGTTAGAGCAAGTCAGAATACATTCAAGTGAGAATGGCTGTGAGACTCCCCACCAAAGTGATAGGGATCAGGCATTCTGGGAATTAAATTGTCACACCTTGTACATGAGTTTACACAGCCATTTATGTCAATGACAGGCTGTACGCTGCTGTCAGACACCGCCCAGCGGGATCTCTAGTGATCCACAGAATGGGATTCCCCAGGACGCGAAGTCTAAGTCCCAGTCTGCCTTTTCACCAGAGCCCCTGATGGTGGGGATGGACTTGGTGCGAGACTGAAACCAGGTCGCGGCCCCTGAGTGCACCCAACTGTGGTAGAGGGGTCCCTGCTGAGGGTATGTGCCAGGGGTGAGCCTGAAGTGAAGAGGCTGACAAGTCCAGGTCCCGAGCGGGATGGATGGATGACAGTCAGGAGTGAGAGTAGTCAGACTAGCCGAGTCGGTAACAGTGGAGGCGGGTAGGTACCAAACAGAAGACAGAGAGTAGCCGGGTCACGAGCCAAGGTTCAGCAATGGGAGGTCCAGTAATAGTATAACAGGCAGAAGAGTAGCCAGGGATGAGCCGGGGGTCAGAGCAGGAGAAGGTCAACACAATTCAGGACAAGCAGGATCAGAAACAGGAACGTACTTCAGAACACAGGAACAGGAACTAGACCATGCGGCAACCTGATCACTGCCTGGCCAGTTTAAATAGTGCGCCCTGCACCGTCATTGGTGCCAGGCATGCGCCCGCGTGCACGAGTGCGCATGCGTGGCCGCAATTGCCGCCGCGGACGCCCAGGTCCCAGTGCCTGCACATTAGTGCGCCTAGGCAATCTGCGCATGCGCAGATTGTGCGCCGCGGCAAGACCCGCAGTCCCTGACAGCTGTACCTGGGATGCAATAAGATGGTGTTCTGGACACATACTGGTCATCCCTGGGCGCACACTATCCTAAATGTTAGTACTGCTCAGTGGACCGTCCAGCCACAGAAGCTATCAGCCTCTCATAGAGTTTCCTGTTTGTACTGGACTGACTGGATCAGTCACTGGTCGTAGGTGGGTGGTTGCATGGGTGGGTAGGGAGAAGGCCCTCGAGTCAGTTGTACCCAATGGTGGATATTGGTGGTAAACCCTCTTAGGGTTTGGGCTGCTGCCTTTCTGGTATGCCTTTCTGGTATGGCCTTGAGGTCGTTTCCTCATGTATACTTGGAATAGTAGAAAAGAAGGAATGCCCTATATCCAAAAGAACTCACTTTGATGGTAGATTAGGAAGCATTTATTGAGAGTAACAAGATGTACATCAAAAGAACAGAGGTATGCCACTCAGGAAAACAATCCAGATCAATCCACAACAGGTGCAGGCTCTGGCTCACAACCACACACGATGCAATAGGAAGAAGGGTCATCCGCACACTGGAGGATAGATGAATATAGTGTGTATTTATTGATCCATAAGACACACAACACCAGGACAAGAATACAGGACCTGTCACACAATCTCGTGCTTAATCATAACAAAGAAAACAACAAAAGTTCTGTCTTATATATATATTAGTTCATAAAGAACACCTGTCCTAAAAAATGTAAATAATAATATACAGAAAAAAAATACAATAAAAGCATTTCTACTTGGGATAAAGTACAAAAATCACAGAAAAAGCACAAAAAAATACATATTCAGACATAAATATATCAAAACAGCAGAAAAAATATATATCAAAAGTGACGCATCAAAAAACAAAAGCAACGCATCAAAAAACAAAAAGAAAAGAAAATCCCAAAGGGAAAAGAAAGATGGTGTTATGAACCACCTAGCGGGGCCTCTAGCAGTCCACAGGACAGGATTCCCCAGGGCGTGGACTCTAAGCCCCAGTCTGCTTGTTCACCAGGGCCCCTGATGGTGGGGATGGGCTTGGAGCAGACAAGGACCAGGTCGCGACCCCTGAGTACCCCCGTCCGTGGTAGAGGGACCCGCCAGAGGTATATGCAGGTAGAGAGCCTGACGTGAAGAGGTGGAAGACTGGATCCGAGCGGGATGGATGGATGGATGGCAGAGTAGTAAGCGTGGTCAACGAGCCGGGTCAGTAACAGTGGGATCAGCGTACTACAAGGCGGCAGGCAGAAGAATAGTCAGGTCACTCGCAGGGGTCGGCAACAGGAGTTCAGATCAGGTATGGGAATGTGCAGAAGAGAGGTCAGACTAGCTAGGGGATCAGAGCAGGAGAAGTCAGCGGAGGTCAGGTTCAGGCAGGGTCAGCAACAAATCTAGGAACACAGGAACACAGGAGAAAAGACCATACGGCAATGGATGTCAGTGCAGGGCAGGTTTAAATAGTGCGCCCTGCCCTGCTATTGGTGCCGGGCGAGCAACCGCGATCGCGAGTGCGCATGCGCGGCCGCCGCCGTACAGGTCTCAGAGTCCGTCGGATCATATGGATCGGTGCTCTGCGCATGCGCGGAGTCACTTGCCACCACGATCCCTGACAGATGGTATTAAAGATGTGTGTCCTATGGTTCAATAAATATACACTATATTCATCAATCCTCTGGTATGCGGCTTACCCTTCTTCCTGTAACAAGTACATCAAGCCAATGCGTTTCAGGAGAAAACACTCTCCCTTCTTCAGGGCCGTTGCTGTATGCCATTAAATGGGAACATTTTCCAATGTCGGTTATATATTTTCCAGGTTTTAGAGGAAAAAATGACGGAGTGATCACTATCATTTCATTATCAGGCTGCCAGCAGTGATCCTAGGTGGTACACTTACACCTAAACACCCGAGCCTCATGCAGTAAATGCCCAGTGAGTATGGAGCCTTAGGGCTCGTTCACACGACTTTATTTCTAACTCTTGTCAAGCGCCCCTATAGCATTTGACAGGCGTTAGACAGGTGTTTGGGAAGCATTTTTAACGCTCCCCAAACGCCCTATGCGCGGTTTTGAGATGGCTGATAGGCGTTTGCCAAGCGTTAAAACTGCACCACAAATGCCTATAATGAAGTTAAATGGTATTAACGCTCCGCAACTGCCTCGCAACTGCCAGGCGTTTGCGGAGCGGCACCATAGACTTGAATGGGAGGCTTCAACTCCTCCTGACTCCACACGAGGCATCACTTTGGCCGCGACGCAATGCTAACGCTTCAGTGTGAACAGCACTGTGTGCTGCCATGTGCAGAATATTCATAGGGGTTTGACGCCTGCTGACATAGCTAGTGTGAACTGAGCCTTAAACCCTTGGCACTGGACCCTCCCGGCCCTTTATAAGGTTTGCGACAACGGGAGGTCGGGTTTAGGGTCACGTGATTGGCAGCCCCATGATCGGAAAGGTCCTGATTGCAAGTAGTGATCGGGACTTTTCCTATAGCGTTTGACAGGCGTTAGACAGGCATTTGGGAAGAGTTTTAACGCTCCCCAAATGCCCCAGGCACATTTTTTAGGCAGTTGATAGGCATTTGCCAAGCATTAAAACCACACCACAAATGCCTATAATGAAGTAAAATGGCATTAACGCTCCGCAACCACCTCGCAATCGCGTCACAAATGTCTGCCAGGCATTTACGGAGCAGCACCATAGACTTGAATGGGAGGCTTCAAATCCTCCCGACTCCACACAAGGCGTCAGTTTAACCACAAGGGAAAAAGTCACCAGCACACCGAGGATCACCAATATGGGTCCAAAAGTTTTAATGAACAATCACATAGTTACAGCAAGGCAACGTTTTGGAGTTTCGCAGGACCCCTTCATCAGGCATGTAACAAATTGTGACAGAAACTGGAGAACTATTTAAGAAAACCATCCACCAATCAGAGTGAAGTGAAATGAGTCAGTTTTGCCGCGACACAACGCTAACGCTTCAGTGTGAACAGCACTGTGTCCTGCCATGTGCAGAATTTTCATAGGCATTTGAGAAGCGTTAAAAACGCTTCCCAAATGCCTGTCTGACGCCTGCTGACAAAGCTAGCGTGAACTGAGCCTTAAACCCTTGGCGCTGGCCCCTCCCGGCCCTTTATAGGGTTTGCGACGATGGGAGGCAGGGGCGGGGTTTAGGGTCACGTGACCATCGTGATCGGCGGTTACATGATCGGAAAGGTCCTGATCAGGGGCGGACTGACAACTCATGGGGCCCCCCAGGTATTAGGAGATCATGGGGCCCCTGTGCCCTTGCCCAAACTCAAAAAAGCCTATAAAAAAGGTACCGGGACATTTCATGGGGCCCCCTACTGACCCTGGGCCCTCGGGCAGTGCCGAGTGCTCGAATGGTCAGTCCACCCCTGTTCCTGATTGCAAGTAGTGATCAGAACTTTTCCTTGAGGAGCCGTTAAATGTGCTGGGAGCTCTCGGCACATGTTTACTTTTGGTACGAAAATATGCGACCGCTCTGGCGTCAAGGTCCAGCTGCCAAGAGGCATACTGTCGGTGTCAACCGGTTAACCCTTTGAGGACCGTAAGGTTTTGGAACGCCAAAAGAATCAATTTTTTGGTTTTTAAAGTTCGTACACTTCAGTTGCTGTAACTAAGCCAGTGTTTCTCAACTCCAGTCCTCATGGACCCCCAACAGGTCATGTTTTCAGGATTTCCCTCAGATGAAACAGCTGTGGTAATTACTAAGGCAGTGAAACTGATCAAATCACCTGTGCAAAATAATGGAAATCCTGAAAACATGACTTGTTGGGGGTCCATGAGGACCGGAGTTGAGAAACACTGAACTAAGCCATTTCATGAAATGATTGGCAAAAAGCTAGATCCATTTGTTGTTTGTTGATAAGAACTAATATTTTGACTCAAACCAAAAAAAAAAAAAGAGTTTTAAGTTCTTAATCAGATGATACACGGAATTAAAAACATGGGACAAATACGTCCCTTGGTCCTCAAAGGGTTAACCTGTGCAGATCTTTGCAGAGCAGAGCATTGCCGTTGACAATTATTGGAAGTATGGACCTCTCCGCGGTAATTGGACATTATCAACCCAGTTTTGCTTAAATTATTTTTTTACCAGCAAACTTTGCAGCCAGAGAATTGTGCTAAACCCACTCAACTGCTACATTCATTAGTGCAAAAATATCTAAAATACTGCCGAGACTTCCACTAATGCATTATTTAGAATCTTCCTCCCAACCAATGGCCTGGCAGCCACGAAGGCAACGCTACGTAGCATCACATACAGTGTACCGGCAGTTATCATCATCAGCCCTACAGACGGCTGTAATTCAAAAGCACTCAGGGTTTAGGAAGGCTGCGCTGTGGGGGGGGCGGTGGGGATATTTTTCAGTTAAATAAAAGTAAACGTCTGCATTCCATTACTGTTTTTATTGATGACCTTGATTATAGAGAACATTTTGATTGATTATTGTGCCACCGACTTAAAGATCATTTAAAGGGAAAATTATAGCTCACCTACAAGAATCTTGTGCATGAACAATAAACCCCATAAAATATAGTTATCAACTGGCAGATGCAAGAAGAAAGAGCACTTTAGGCGATTGCTAGTGTTGTGTATGCGTGTATATTTCGGTATATAGATAGTTTTTTTCTCCCTTTTGGTTCTCTTCAATATACCATTGAAAGCATTTTCTTATATCTCTTGTAAGTGTGAAATAACACCTGTTGATTCCATAGGAAATCCTTTTTTTAGTCTGAACCTTAAAGGGATTCTCTGAACCTTAAAGGGATTCTCTGAACCTTAAAGGGATTCTCTGAACCGTAAAGGGATTCTAAACGTGTTTTATTTTTCTTTAAAATAACTAACATCTCTACACTTACCTGCTCTGTGTAATGGTTTTGCACAGAGCAACCCCGATCCTCCTCTTCTCGGGTCCCCTGCCAGTGCTCCTGGCCCTCCCTCCTGCGAGCTGCTTGCTATGGGGCACCTGAGCAGGCTTGCTCCCAAGCTGTGTGTCCATTCACACATGGAGCGTGGCTCAGCCATACCCCCGCTCTCTCCTCATTGGCTCACTGGCTGTGTTTGACAGTAGCAGAAGCCAATAGCTCCAGCTGCTGTCTCAGTCAATGAGGAGGAAGAGACCTAGGAGAGCTGCTGCTCTCGTGCACATCACTGGATCGAGATGGGGCTCAGGAAAGTATTGGAGGGAGGGTTACTGCACACGGAAGGTTTTTTACCTTCAGGCATAGAACGTCCTAGAAAAAACTTTGAGCCTTTACAACCACTTTAACTATTACCCTTTATGCAAATGCTCAATCTAGTCTCTATTACAGGGAGCGTAATTAGTTTCCCTGCTTAAAGAGACCCTGTCACCAACTTGAAAACATGCAGGTAAACGCACATAAAAATCAAGTAATTTAAATGTGTACTTGCAGGATTTTTCCTTTCAGTAAATAATTTATTTATTTAATTTATGAACCTTAAAGGGATCTCTGAACCTTAAAGGGATTCTAAACGTGCATTATTTTTCTTTAAAATAACTAACATCTCTATACTTACCTGCTCTGTGTAATGGTTTTGCACAGAGCAACCCCGATCCTCCTCTTTTGTTCTCCTTTTGAGGGAACTCAAGGAGGCTCGCTCCTGAGCTGGCTCTGTGTGTCCATTGACACACACAGAGCAACTTAGCCCCACACCTAACTCCTTCCTCACTGGCTGTGAATGACCGCTGTGGGAGCCAATGACTCCCACTACTGTCTCTGAGCCAATGAGGAGGGAGAGAGAAGAGAGAGCCTCTGCTCCCATGCACAGCGCTGGATCGGGATCGGGCTCAGATAAGTATAAGGGCAGGCTGGGGAGGAGGAGCTGCATGCAGAAGCAGTTGTAAAGGCTGAAGGTTCTTTTCCTTCATACATTCTATGCATACAGGTAAAACACCTTTGTGCAGCAGCCCTCACCAGCCCCCCAGTACTTACCTGAGCCCCATCGTGGTCCAGTGCTGTGGCTCTCCAGGGACTCTCCCTTCTCATTGACTGAGACAGCAGTGGGAGCCATTGGATCGGAGTCAATCACAGCCAGTGAACAAATGAGGAGATAGAGGGTGCGGGGATGAGATGTGGCTCTGTGTGGTAATGGATAGACATAGCAGCAGCTCAAGAGTGAGCCTGCTTGGGTGCCCCATTACCAAGCTGCTTGTTCTGGGGGTACTCAGCAGGAGGGAGAGGCCAGGAGCACTGGTGGGGGACCAGAGAATAGGAGGATCTGGACTGCTCTGTGCAAAATCACCGCACACAGCAGGTAAGTATAACGTCTATTATTATAAAAACATTTTCTTTAACTTCTTGGTGCCAAGCGTATGTAAATATGTGGCCCCGATGGACTGGGCTTTTTTTCTCTGGGGCCACATATTTGCGTACCTATCTTTGTTCTGAGAGTGCACTGCATGGGTCTCACAGAGAGATCTGGGTCCCGTACTAACAATTGGGACCAGGAACTCCTGATTCCAGATCACCTGATCGCTGTGATAGCCTCTGATTGGCTATCAGTGACTGATCACCCACCCCCATGTTTTCTCTCACTGAATGGAGGAGAGAGATACAGTGTATTTTTCTCTCTCTTTCATTGCAAAGAGGAAAAAAAGGCAACAGTGTGTAAAAAAATAAAATAATAATAGTAGTAAAGAAAATTAAAAAAGGTTTGATCTTGGTCAATGCCAGGGTTAGCAATCGGGTCAAGGTCAAGGTCAGGATCAATTTTTTTAAATTAGTATCAGTGCCAGTTAGTGTCAGTGTGTTTTCGGTAGGATAAAAAAAATAAAGATGTGAAAGAAATTGTTCCAGCTAACATGCACCTATGTGGTATTGCTGCGATCGTCAGGAGCAGAAGAATTGT
Organism: Staurois parvus; assembly: GCF_062004578.1. Lineage (NCBI taxonomy): Eukaryota > Metazoa > Chordata > Amphibia > Anura > Ranidae > Staurois > Staurois parvus. The sequence goes on along the minus strand of NW_028317799.1, from coordinate 3,398,606 downwards.
TTTTTGTGGTTGTTCTTTTGGTGATATGTTATGGTAGTAGCAAGAAATATACAACTAAAGATTTTGTTACTATTTTTCTTTCCTATATTCCTTTGATAACAAAAAAAATAAAACATCAAGAGATGTCCATTACTATTTACCACCAAATGAAAGCCTTATTTGTCTTAAAAAAAAAAAGTATAATCCACCTGGATGCACAAAGTAGTTGTGATGATACACACGGTTTTATTAACACATGTCAAAGTTGCAAAATTGTGCTTAGGCATTAACATTTGTTTTACCCTTAGGCTCGAAGGGGTTAATATCACTTTGATGGAGAGAATACATTAACCGCTTCTGTGCCGCACTATAGCAGAAATACTGCTACAGGGAGGCACGGGTGCACAAAATCACGTATATATACGCCATTCGCGGCTTCGGCTGTCAATTACTGGGTCCTGGCAGGTAATTACTCACCGGCACCTGGTGTCACCGATGGGGGAGAGACTTGTGTATAAACAACACAGATCTCTCCCCTGTCAGCTCCTGAACACTGCTTTGTATGGCTCTCCATAGCAGAGCCATACAAAGCAGCGTGCTTACAGTGAAAAGCACTGACACAGCACAATGTAAAACAGCACACAGTTAACCCTTTGATCACCCCACATGTTAACCCCTTCCTGCTCAGTGCCATTAGTACAGTGTCAGTGCTTTTTATTAGCACTGATCACTGTATTGGTGTCACTGGGGATGTCAGTGACACCAAATCAGTTTCCCCCCAGTGTCAGAATGCCCGCCGCAGTCCAGCTATAAGTCGCTGATCGCCGCCATTAGTAGTTAAAATAAATAAATAAATTCCAATATATATATACCGCCATTTGTAAAAGCTATAACTTTCACGTAAACCAATGAATTTACACGTATTGTTTTTTTTTTTTTAGCAAAGATATGGAGCAGAATACATTTTGGCCTAAATTTATAATGAAGTTAGATTTTTTAATTTTTTTTACTGGGCATGTTTAACTACCTGCCGACCGCAGATAGCCGAATGACGGTTACACTGCGGCCGGCCAGTTCTGAGTGGCGTCCTCCCAGAACGCGCTCTCCTGCGCGCCCCAGGGGGCGCGCACCCGGTGATCTCCGTGATCGCTGTGTCCTACGGACACAGCTGATCACGTGATGTGGTAAAAGGCCAATCACAGCGGCCTTTTACCACGTGATCAGCAGTGTCCAATGACACGCTGATCAGAGGGAAATGCAAGTGCCGGTTCTCGGCTGCACTTTCCTCACGCTGTCAGATCGTGAGGAAAGTACTGCCGAGAACCGGCAGTTGTCAGAGCGGGGATCGGCACCGATCATCAGGGCACTGATGATCAGTGCCCTGATGATCGGTGCCCAGCAGTGCCACCCGCAAGTTCCGCCCACCTGTGCCCAGCAGTGCGCCCACTAGCTCCGCCCACCTGTGCCCAGCAGATCACCCACCTGTGCCCAGCAGTGCACCCACCTGTGCCCAGCAGTGCACCCACCTGTGCCACTCTGCAGTGTCACACACCTGTGCCCAGAAGTGCCACCTACCTGTGCCCAGCAGTGCCACCCACCTGTGCCCACCCACCTGTGCCCACCAGTGCCACCCACCTGTGCCCACCCACCAGTGCTGCCCATCAGTGCAGCCCAGCAGTGCTGCCAGTCAGTGCCACCAGTCAGTGCCCAGGGGTTGTGCCAGTCAGTGCCGCCAGTCAGTGCCCAGCAGTGATGCCAGTCAGTGCCGTCTATCAGTACCCATCATCAGTGTCACCTTTTATAATAGAAACAAAGAAACTTTTTTTTTTTTTCAAATTTTTTGCACTTTTTTATTTATAGCGCAAAAAGTAAAGCGCCCAGCGGCAATTAAATACCACCAAAAGAAAGCTCTATTTGTGAAAAAAAAAATGATCAAAATTTCATATGGGTACAATGTTGCATGACCGCGCAATTGTCAATCAAAGTGCGGCAGCGCTGAAAGCTGAAAATTGGCCTGGTAAATAAGGGGGTATAAGTGCCTGGTAGGCAAGTGGTTAATAGCAAAAAAGTCAAAAATACTGTTTTTTTCTCAAAATTGTTGTTTTTTTTTATAGCATAAAAAGCACACAGGCGATCAAATACCACCGAAAGAAAGCTCTATTTGTGGGGAAAAAAAGGCCATAAATTTCATTTGGGTGCAACGCTGCATGATCGCACAATTGTCAGTTAAAGTAACGCAGCGCCGTTTCGCAAAAAATGGCCTAGTCAGGAAGGGGGGGAAATCCTCAGGAGAGCAAGGGGTTAAGGTAAAAAAAGTCAGCCTTTACAACCCTTTTAATGCACTTTCATCCTGTGTTGAATTGGGGGTGCTCAAACACAGGAGGTGTGTTACTGGCCAGATCAAGAAGTGAAAAAAAAATGAAAAAAGAAAACTATGCAGCCACCACATCTAAAGATTGGTTAGCTGCAATATATTACAATTTTGGTTTTGGGCTTAATATTGCTTTAAACCCTCAATTTCAGCAGCTATTTTAGTCACTTACTGAATATGCAGCTTCTTTATATTTTAATCCTTGCCTATGTTCCAGTTTAAGTTGGGACCAGGGGCGGACTGACCATTTGGAAACTCGCGCACTGCCCGAGGGCCCGGGGTCAGTAGGGGGCCCCATGAGATGCCCCTGGTACCTTTTTCATAGGCTTTTTTTAGTTTGGGCAAGGACACAGGGGCCCCATGATCCCCTATTGCTCAGGGGCCCCGTGAGTTGTCATTCCGCCCCTGGTTGGTGCCATGACTGCTGCCCTAGTTTCCCTAGTTCAGGGTGGCTCCTTTCTCTTGCATCATTCTATGGTGCCATCATTTCATTCAGGGACTGGAGTTGAGTCCCCCTACAATGTGTGCATCCATAGAAACACACAGCCCCATTCCTCCTCCCCCATCTCTTCTCCAAGCTAATCAACTGTCTGGGGACGGCAAAGTCCACTGTTAACTCTTTCCTGTGAAGCCTGAAAGTTCAAAGAACAGGAGCCAAGCAGAATTAAAAGTTCTAAACTGCTGGGGTAAGAGTTTTAACAAATTGTTTTCCAGGAAACGTTTATTTTATTGTTCTCAATGTGCTGAGTTAAAAAGTCAGAAAGAGCTTAAAGCTGAACTCCGGCTTTTGTTACACTTTACATAGTTGGTTGGGCCAAGCTGACCCAAAGGAACTATGTCCTTCACTAACATGTGAGGCTGTTGGATGTGCTGTATATATTGTATATAGCTGAGGCTACATATAGTATACAGCACTGTTTTCCGGGTGCGAGCCGAGATTTTCCTGTCTGTGAGCGGCGCTCAGTCATTCATAAAAAACAATTCAGAGGTTGTGACATCATCAGCCCGCCTTTCTGACTTAGCCAATCAGAGGAATCTTTTTGTTCATTGATAGAATACATCTCTTTCTCTTGTGTTCTAGGGCTGAGATAGGAAGGTCTTGGTTCTCACTGGAACACGGTATATAGCCTCAGCTCCATATAGTTCATACAGCACATCCAGCGGCCATTACAGCCAGCTTGGTAACAAAAGCCTGAGTTCAACTTTAATACTACTTTAACTTTGAAATGTATCAATTTCTCATTTGTGTTAACATAGAATTTGCTCTTAAAGTCTAACTCAATCTTTTATTTTTAATTAAATGTATTTATTTTTTATTATGTATTCATTCATGTATTTATGTATTTATGTATTTTTAATTTTCTTAAAAAATTTAAAATACTTTTATACTCCAGGCTCCAGGCTTGGAAGAGCCCTTTCTTGTTTGCCCTTTTTCCCCATTGCAGCACCCCCAACCCTTCCTTTATTAAAAAAAAACAAATCTGTATGCATGGCTTTTTTTTATAGGTGTCTTCAATCCATTTACTTGATGTTACAGGTCCTCTCGCCCAGGGGCGGACTGACCATTTGGAAACTCGGGCACTGCCCGAGGGCCCAGGGTCAGTAGGGGGCCCCATGAGATGCCCCTTACCTTTTTCATAGGCTTTTTTGAGTTTGGGCAAGGACACAGGGGCCCAATGATCCCCTATTGCTCGGGGGCCCCATGAGTTGTCAGTCCGCCCCTGATCTCGCCCTTTTCTTCCAGGGGAATGCTGTCACATTATCTTGCCATACAAGCTGCTGACAAGTTCTGTGCTTGCAATTCACACTGGAAAAAATACCATTGTAGGTGCAGCTCACTTCTGGTTTGTTCACATTGTTGTATGTCAATCTCTGATAAAAAAGGGTGCTCTTGGACTCCTGAAACACGTTGGATAACATTTGGATTTTATGCCTTATTTTTATCAGAACAATTTTGTATCTGAACCTCTGAGTCCAGGAGGGGGGTTGGAGGGTGGAGCCTTGACACCTGGGCTCACAGAAAGTGGGTTGAATAATACTGGGCGTTATTCAACCCTGGAGAGGACAAACACTGGTTCGGTGAATGGGTGAGTTGGGGGCCGTGCCTGACATAAGGTGAGTATTGCAGCCAGAGATATTTATTTTTATTGTCCTATGCCCTATTATAAAGGGTACTATTGGACACCTCAAAAGTGTTGGGTAGTAATTTGGATTGTGTGCCTGACTTTTATCAGAATACTTTTGTATCCGGACCTCTTAGCAGTGGGATGGCGCTTCGATTTCACTTTTTGTTAAATTCTCCAGAGTCCAGGGTGGGGGTGGGAGGGTGGAGCCTTGACACCTGGGCTCACAAAAAGTGGGTTGAATAATGCTGGGTGTCATTCAACCCTAGAGAGGACAAGTACTGGTTCGGCGAATGAGTGAGTTGGGGGCCGTGCCTGACATAAGGTGAGTACTGCAGCCAGAGATATTTATTTTTATTGGCCTGAACCCTGTTATAAAGGGTAGTCTTGGACACTCGAAACATGTTGGGTACTAATATGGGTTGTATGCCTGACTTTTATCAGACTAATGTTGTATCTGGACCTCTTAGAAGTGGGGTGGTGCTTCGATTTAAAATGTTGTTACATTCTCCTGAGTCCAGGAGGGGGTTGGAGGGTGGAGCCTTGACACCTGGGCTCACAGAAAGTGGGTTAGATAATGCTGGGTGTCATTCAACCCTGGAGAGGACAAGCACTGGTTCAGTGAATGGGTGAGTTGGGGGGTCGTGCCTAACATAAGGTGAGTATTGCAGCCAGAGATATTTATTTTTATTGGCCTGAACCCTGTTATAAAGGGTAGTCTTGGACACCCGAAATGCGTTGGTAATAATTCGATTGCGTGCCTGACTTTTATCAGAATACTTTTGTATCCGGACCTCTTAGCAGTGGGATGGCGCTTCGATTTCACTTTTTGTTAAATTCTCCAGAGTCCAGGGTGGGGGTGGGAGGGTGGAGCCTTGACACCTGGGCTCACAAAAAGTGGGTTGAATAATGCTGGGTGTCATTCAACCCTAGAGAGGACAAGCACTGGTTCGGTGAATGGGTGAGTTGGGGGCCGTGCTTGACATAAGGTGAGTACTGCAGCCAGAGATATTTATTTTTATTGGCCTGAACCCTGTTATAAAGGGTAGTCTTGGGCACCCAAAACATGTTGGGTACTAATATGGGTTGTATGCCTGACTTTTATCAGACTAATTTTGTATCTGGACCTCTTAGAAGTGGGGTGGTGCTTCGATTTCAATTTTTGTTACATTGTCCTGAGTCCAGGAGGGGGGTTGGAGGGTGGAGCCTTGACACCTGGGCTCACAGAAAGTGGGTTAGATAATGCTGGGTGTCAATCAACCCTGGTGAGGACACAGCATTGGTTAGTTGGTGGTCCATGCCTGAAAGAGATACTTATTTTTATTAACCTGAGCTGGGGAGTTATTTTTTTAAAAAATTTTTATTGAGCTTGATTTATTTGATTTTATTGAGCATGACTGAGGCTTTAAGCAGATTGGCAGATGGATCTGCTGCCGCCCATCCCAATTTTTTTAAAGGGAATAAAAATCTTTAATCTCTTTATTTTTACTTTTATATATTTTTTTAATCCCTTTACCAATACAAAAATAGTTTGTGAAAATGTGAGAATGCATTTTATAAAACCTTGCCCATTTTGCACTGCTAAGTAGCGCCAATGTTACTTTCTAATTAGATGTTTGTTTCTCTAGCAACACGTTGATATATTTTATGAAGAAAAACGTTCGACTTTGTGTCACATTTATATGTGAGTTGTTGGAGTTTAATTTGTATAATTGCTGCGGCTTAATATAAAAGTGACTCACATGACGGATTATTAAGCCAAGTACTATTTAATAAGCCACCGAGAGCTATAGAATTTCCTTACTGTATTCAGCTCCAATAAAACAAACAATTTTTTCTCTCCTCTTCATTATACCGTAATTTGGCACACTTGATACTTATTGCAATTATCTGCAAGAGGACAAAAGATATCGTTTACCCATTAAATCACACGCAGTTGCTAAATCGGGTTGCCTAGAGCACTAGAGTTGGGCCTAGACCTTGAATGGCGATGTGCCGGTTATTAAAGCTGAAGGACCTTTTGTTTGGAAAAACATTCTTTAACCACTGCAACAGCGGTATGTTATGCCCCCCTTTCCTGTCCAGGACGATTTTTAGTACTGTGATACTTTGAGTTACAATTACTCGGTCATTGTATCCAAATAGATTTTTAATCATATTTTTTTTTTATTTTCTTTTGGTGGATATGTGTTGGATCATTAGAAACCACTGTTTAATAATTTATATAGTTAAAATAAAAAGGGCACAAAAGTTTTGAAAAAAAAAAAAAGATGGGTTATAAAATAAAAATGCCAAGCCAATGCAACCTCCTCCCCCATATTTTTGGCAAATAGGCACCATAAGGCAATTCCAATTTTGCCACAATTTTTTGAAAATGAAGAAACATGCTGGTATTCAGGTGGTTAAAAAATAAATGAAGGCAGTCGTATCCTTCAAAAGTCACCCATTGAAGCCAAGATCAAGTTTTGCGTTATTAGAGGAAGAAAGTTCCTTGGAGGATTAAATTGCATTTGAAATTACATTGCTCGCATATTGTGGGCTAGGTGTAATGGATAAACCCAAAGCACTTTAACTACCCCTCCCAGCAAAAAAAAAACAATCACTTAACAATCCACCATCCCCAAAACAATCCAACAATCATAGGTGGTCAGTGGCATTTTACACCCCGCACCACCACCATTGGTGGTCAGTGCCATTGTAAATCCCCCCCCCCCCAAAAAAACCAAAATATTGGTGGCCGTTTTAAACTTTCCCCACTATCAATAGCAGCCTTATCTGCTGCAGCCAAAAAAACCTGATGAATGGGTCCATTAAATCCTCTGTTGTTCCCTTCTTCTGTTGTGAGAGGAAGGTGGGGGCTCACCAATGTACACAGTACTAGCATGTAGCCCACTCCCTACAGAGACGCTTGTGAATTTGGGCCTATGTCTACCTTTCGAGCACACACAGCCAGGCACACAGCATTTTTAGCACTCTTTATCTGGCTCAAAAAAGTCTGTAGTTTGTTTTATTTTGGTTTTTATTGAGAAATGATGAACTTGGATAGGAGGCACAGGATTCCCTGGAACTGAAGAAACTTGAACAACTTGAGAACTGCTAAACTTCCAGCTGCTCTGCACACCTTTTGAAGGGCTGGCACAACTTTGGCTGCACTGTACAACTGCCTGCAAAGTCCCATGGAATCTTCAGACGCTTGTGACCTGTACTTCACTCAAAGTCCCAAGTCCCTCATTATCACCCTTGCAGCCTTCAGGTCTTGTACAAACTAAGCCACCAGGATCATCAGTTGTCTCTTGCCAATATCCCTCCAGGCTCTTCCCAGTGATGGAGCTGTAGACTCACACTGCCTCTGAACAACCTGGGTTCTTTCCTACAGCTTCCTCTTGGCTCTGTCCTGTGAGCTCTCCCCTAACCCTCTGGATTCTTGGTTTGGCTTCATGAATAGGCCTCCTCAGCTAACCCTAGCTGGGACCCCAGTGGATTCCTTCCACAGCTTCTGTCCAGGAGGGCAAAACTCCTCAACAGGGGTCTCCTTCTGCAGGCTGGACTCAGGAACACTGTCCTATGCACACATGCTGAAACCTGATCCTGATGCTCTGTCCCCAGGATAACTATAGGGTCTTCCCCACCTTCTGGACACACTTACCCAGGGATTGGCTCAAGACCCATAAATATTCAGGCTGCAGGCTTTGCTTTCCTTCTATGTTCCAGAACACCTTGGAAAACACGGAGAGACCCTGAGCAACCCTAATTAGTCAAGCTCTGCTAAATTTACTTAGCAACTTTAACTTAGGAGGGTGTTAGATCTTTTTGATCACTGTGATTGGCCATCACAGTGGTCGCATGGCACAGAGCCACTCCAATTGGCTCTATACTCCCTGCTGTCTAATGACAATAGGAGCATGGACATTGTGTGTGCGCCGGGCAGACAAAGTTTATAGGTGGCCTTTCAGAACAGGAAGTGCTGCAACTGGCCATTCTACTACAATCACTGGTCCTGAAGTGGTTAAACATGCAAAAGTGTACATGTTTATGCATCAATCACATGAGAAATCAAGTATACCTCACCCAGGTCACAATAGGAAGGAAAACCTTATTGGCACAAAGTCAAGGCTTACCTACTTGGCCTCTAGGGGAAGGGTCCAGGCCAACAGAGCCGTGACCTTGTTTAAAAACAAAGAAAGTTTTACCAATGACCGTGACTTATGTTTAGCTCAAATATTTTCTCATATGGTGGATGTATTAAAGTGTATCTAAACTCAGTGCTTAGTTTTATTTTTCAACCTAAAATATTTTTATCAGGTTCAAAAAATACCTGTTGATCCTGCCAGAAATCAAACATTCTTGTCACTTTCTGTGAGCTAAAAATAAAACACTTCCTTATATTTCACGTGTAAGCTACTGACCCCATAAATCCATATTGTACTGGACATGAGCAAAGGCAGACATGTTTGAAGTCCAGCTTGGATGGCAACCATGGCCCCCTTCAAAGATGCAGTAGGTATAAAAGTGGCCACTATATCTAAGTACAATTTGAAAAATATGACATTTTTTAGGGTTTACATGTGCTTTAAATGGGCATGAGCTGAGTAGTAGACATAATGTGGTGAGAGGGTGGAACATTTCTGGAGAGACCTGGAGTAGAACTATTTGGAATTTTTGCTTTATACCTATGAGGATGGAGCATTCAGACACTCAATTGTTTGCTTATTTGTAAAGTAATTTTGATTTGCCAAAAATGTCTACCAAGCTTAACCTCGGTTTTCACGAAACAAAATAGCACCACGCCAGTCCTAAATGCTGGAGGAATAATCCATCTAATAGTTTCTTTTACTCTCGGGGACTCTATTAGTGAGATCTGTTGAAATACCAATGTTGCACATCGGTTGGGCACATTGTAATGGACTTCCACCATCCCTGCTGGATTTAATATTTCATATTATGGAAAATGTAACAGGAGGAGCTGGAACACATAAAGATGGATGGGAACACCCAAAACTTCTGATGGGATGGGAACAGAGTTGGGACAGGGAGATTTCACTGTTGGAGCATGCAAAGCATGTAAGAAGCCAGAGGCTGACCATTGGACTCCACCTATTCTTAACAGTACACCTTTTGGTGGATTGACCTCTAAATGGTTCACAACTTGAACCAGAAATTGTACAATTACACCTTACCTAAGGCATTTTGCTGCAAGTGTTGTTTAATGGGAATCAAACATCGTCAAACACATCCAAGCATCAGCCAACATGTTCTTTCACTTTTCCTCCACGTAGGAGGAAACGTCACCCTGTGGATGGCAAAAAGCATTAAAAAGAAAAGGTGATGGGTGTTGACTGATCCCTGGATCCCTTATAACTAAACATATAGTGAAAACTTTTAAGTATGGCTTCATTGTTGGTCTCTTGATTATTTCCTTTGAGGCATGTCAGCTGAGGTTATCTGGTGCAGGTGCGGACTGACAACTCATGGGGCCCCGGGCAATAGGGGATCATGGGGCCCCTGTGTCCTTGCCCAAACTCAAAAAAGCCTATGAAAAAGGTACCAGGGGTATCTCATGGGGCCCCCTACTGACCCCGGGCCCTCGGGCAGTGCCCGAGTTTCCAAATGGTCAGTCCGCCCCTGATCTGGTGTAGTCTGATTGGCATCTATAGATCTTGTGTTGATGGGCTTTAAGTGGGAATTGTATTCTTATACAAATCTATGGAAATGCGAAACTCACTTGAAGCAAGTCAAATGCAGGTCAGGAGGAGGTCAACTACTGGACAGGTGCACCTGTCAAATTATTCTGAAAGATTTCAGAAGCATTTGAAATTGATGTCAAACTATTGTTATTGACACAAGCCCAAAGCAAGTTGACACAGACCTTTAGTCACCGAGTGACCAAAAGAAAGCCGCTACATTGGATAATGATAATCTCATGTCTAGGGGTCCATTTAGACATTCTGTCTTTTATTTTATAGTCTAGTGATTTAAGGTTCCAAGGTTGAAAAAACACTTTTGTGTGATTTTATAAATCAATCCTTAAAGTGTATGTCCAGGCATCACTCAAATTTACCCCAAACCTCCCTCTCCCTCATCTTCTCCCTCTCTAACGAGAACCCCAATTTCTTTGTTATATTTTTATCTTCATATAGAGGTATGCATGACTGCCAGATCTATATCTCCCAAAAGCCATTTTCCTAACCTAATGTATGGCTAGGCTTTTGGAAGCCAAGACAGTTTTGCAGTTTAACTGGTGTGTGCTTGTGTGTGTATGAATGAGTGTATGTATGTATGTAGGTGCAAGTGTGTGTGTGTTGTTTAAATGTTTCATAGGGGGTACTGGTGTGCTTTGAATAAGGGAGGTGCTTTGTGCTAGGATGCAGGGGCGGACTGACAACTCATGGGGCCCCCGGGCAATAGAGGATCATGGGGCCCCTGTGTCCTTGCCCAAACTCACAAAAACTATGAAAAAGGTACCAGGGGCATCTCATGAGGCCCCCTACAGACCCAGGGCCCTCGGGCAGTGCCCAAGTTTCCAAATGGTTAGTCTGCCCCTGCTAGGGTGTATACACTCCTGGCCCCTGTACTATGTACATTACATACTCCTGACCCCTGCACTCTGTATAAAACATACTCTGAATGTTATATTCTTCTGACCCTTACACTCGGTATTTTGCATGTTCCTTATCCCTGCTCTCTGTATGTTATATACCCCTTACCTCTGCACTCTGTATGTTGCATACTCCTTGTCCCTGCACTCTATATGTTACATATTCCTTACCCCTTCACTCTGTATGTTACATACTTCTTACCCCTACACTAGGAACGGTACATACTCCTAACCCCTGCACTCCGTATGTTGCATACTCCTTATCCCTGCACTCTATATCTTAAATATTCCTTACCCCTGCGCTCTGTATGTTACATACTTCTTACCCCTACACTCTGTATGTTACACACTCCTGACCCCTGCATTCTGTATGTTACACACTTCTGAACCCTGTACTCTGTATGTTACACACCATTGACACCCGCACTCTATACATAATGCACTCCTGACCTCTGCACTTTGTATATAACACACTCCTGACCCCTGCACTCTGTGCATTACATACTCCTGACCCCAGCACTCTGTGCATTACATACTCCTGACCCCAGCACTCTGTACACTATACTGTACATTAGTATAGCTCTTGGTCACTGTACTCTGTGCCCAGGGCTCTATATTATTTTATCAAAAACGTTAAAGAGCATTTTACTGGCACACATGCCATGGTATTTGTGTCTAGTACATGCATCAAGTAAGCTCTTGACTGGTGTAAATATACCCCTCCCACTGACTTTACCATGACCACTTCTTGCCACCTCCTTTATGTGCCCGAGGTCTTTCACAATTCTAGTAATGCCTCTGTTATGGAATATGTCAAGCACTAATATCCTTATGTGTACAGAACATTTCTGTAGGCCATTATAAACACTGTTGTTTCTATACAAAGCAATCTGCTGAAATCCAGGCTTGTTAGGGAAAATCCATTATGCACAGCAGCTTTAAACAACATCTTTTCCCTCCGGGTGGTACAGTCATATTAGATAACTGCTTTAACACTTTTATTTCACGACGGCAGAGCATTGTATAGGAATATATTCCAGTGTATAGGAATGCAGAGTGTTTTATACAGATTTTCTTTAGATTGTTCAAGATTAAATAATCCAAATAAAAAAATACATTCAGCAAAATATGAAATATTTTTTAATCATATTTCAAATGTATTGTTTCCTGCCAGTGCGTACAGCTATTTCCCCTCCCTGTAGGGTGCACTAAAGGCAAAGAAGGGGTGGTTAGGCAAGTACAAGGTGGTATCAAAATGTTTTGAGACTAGTTTTGTAACATGCCAACAGATGGCAGCACAAGGCTGCACGCACAGTCACAGACCTTCATAAGTCAGTGTGCCAAAAGACATCGTCCTGTGCTCCCTGTGACTGTGTGTGCAGCCTTGTGCTGCCATCTGTTGGCGTGTTATAAAACTAGTCTCAAAACTTTTTGATACTACCTCGTATAAAGATGAGAAGGTTAAAGAGATGGACCAGGCAGTACTGGGGAGAAGGACAGGTGGAGAATGGCTCGACAACCAGAATCTATTCAAATGTCATCATGAAGGAATAATTATTCCGGCAAAACCAGGTAGAGTGGAACTTGTCATCAGTATCCTTCGTGAGGAGCTTTGAATATGTTTATTGTTGAAGGCTCTCCTTATGTTTTAAACCAGTGGTCTCCAAACTATGGCCCAGGGGCCGGAGTGGCCCTTTGCTTGCCTTTATCAGGCCCTTGGGGCACTATTCCAACTACTGATACAAGGCACTATTCCTTCTAATGACACCAACAATGGGGTATATTCAGGGGCGGACTGACAACTCATGGGGCCCCCGGGCAATAAGGGATCATGGGGCCCCTGTGTCCTTGCCCAAACTCAAAAAAGCCTATGAAAAAGGTACCAGGGGCATCTCATGGGGCACCCTACTGACCCCGGGCCCTTGGGCAGTGCCCGAGTTTCCAAATGGTCAGTCCGCCCCTGCCTTGACTTCTCATTTCTTAAAGCAGAGTCCTAGTGAAACTGTAAAAAAATAAAAGTCAGCAGCTAATTACTGTTACTGATACCAACAATAGAGCACTATTCCTACCAATCACACCAATGATGGGGCACTATTCCTACAACTGACACCAATGATGGGGCACTATTCCTCCCACTGATACCAATGATGGGGCACTATTCCTCCCACTGATACCAACAATAGAGCACTATTCCTACCAATCACACCAATGATGGGGCACTATTCCTACAACTGACACCAATGATGGGGCACTATTCCTCCCACTGATACCAATGATGGAGCACTATTCCTCCTACTGATACCAATGATGGTACACTATTCCTCCCACTGATACCAATGATGGGACACTATTCCTCCCACTGATACCAATGATGGGGCACTATTCCTCCCACTGATACCAATGATGGGGTACTATTCCTCCCACTGATACCAATGATGGGACACTATTCCTCCCACTGATACCAATGATGGAACACTATTCCTACAACTGACACCAATGATGGGGCACTATTCCTACAACTGACACCAATGATGGGGCACTATTCCTACAACTGACACCAATGATGGGGCACTATTCCTACCACTAACACCAATGTTATTGAACTATTCTTCCCACTGACACCATGAGGCACTAATCCTTTCCCTGATCCCAATGATGGGGCACTTGGAAGGAATTTTTTTCCCTGCAGGAGCAAGTTGGATCATGCTTTGCTGGGGTTTTTTTGCCTTCCTCTGGATCAGCTGTGGGTATAGGATTATAACTTTTTCTTTTTTTTTTAATGGTTGAACTGGATGGACTTTTGTATTTTTTCAGCCAGACTAACTATGTAACTTTTTTTCTCCTACTACAAACAATGGTTCACTATTCCTCCAATCAATACCAATGTTGAGGCATTGTTTACTCCCATTGACGTCAGGACATTTTTTACTCACACTGGGCACAGTCCGGCCCCCTCAAAGTCTGAAGGACAGTAAACCAGACCTTTGTTCAGAAAGTTTGGAGACCCCTGCTCAGGGGCGGACTGACAACTCATGGGGCCCCCGGGCAAAAGGGGATCATGGGGCCCCTGTGTCCTTGCCCAAATTCAAAAAAGTCTATGAAAAAGGTACCAGGGGCATCTCATGGGGCCCCCTACAGACCCTGGGCCCTCGGGCATTTCCCGAGTTTCCAAATGGTCAGTCCGCCTCTGCCCCTGCTCTAAACCTTCCTATTGCAATTTAAACATCCATCCAAATAATTGATCCTTATTACTACACGATGTCTACAAGCAAGGACAAGACTATTGCTGTCTCACTCTTGACCTATGAATTACCACGTTTTGGAATGGCTGTGAGCACAGAGCAGAATATGATCTCCAACTGCTCTTCCACCCTCACCTTCTCTAAGCAACTATAAGTCAATGCAGATAATGTCTGTTTCTGACATTTTTGTCTGTTCTTGGAAAAATGTCCTCCTAGGGGCACAACACGCTGATCTTCGTCTCAGGTATGTCCTTTATATGTCTTTACAACTTCCTTTGGTTTACAACATACACATTACAATGAGGGGGTTCTGCCGCTTACATATCATTTCAGAAGAACATAACGCATGAACAGTGCGTTAACAATGGATCTCTTAGTCTTTAATGCAGCTCAGAAAACAGTGATCTATCGAGTGGTGTTCTACAATTACATGGCCCTTTTATAATCTGATTTTTAGCAGGTTTCCAACCATCCTTTTATTTTGTGCAGAGGGAAAGTGGCAGTTGTTCTATTGCACACTTTAACCTGACAAAAAAAATACTGATTTATTGTTGCCCTTAGTATGTCTTGTAAGCCTGTGCCTTCTTACATTTGGTTTACTTGGCGATAGGGTCTCAGCACTGTACTTGTATGCAGGTGTGGGCTGCAGTATATCCACAAGCCTGAAGGTGGCACTGTGTCATTTACTCAGGCTGGCAGGAGACCATTGAGGACTAATTTGTCTCCTGCTATGGGCTCCAAGAAGCCATCTTGGAGAGGATAGCATTCCTATTGGATATCCTTATAGGGTATCTGTTTTCTGGAACAGTCTTCCACTGACAGCAGGATATCTTCAGGGACATTTGGGGATCGCAGTGTGAGCAAACATTATCATAGCCCCCTCTAAAGGAGGTGCTCCTTTGTTATTCTGTGGGCTGTAATTGCCTGATATATTACTAATGCACAGTACCTTGCCCATTTATTTTTACCTGGTGATCTTACCAGTACCACACTCCTAGTGCTAGGGTGACAACACTCACTGTGCTCACTGTACATCTTTGTCACCTTAGGTCTATAGAACTTTCTGCTCACTTTGTCCTCTTCCCTTGTCAGCAAATGTGCATGCAGGGGAGTCTGACTGGCTCCCAGTGTTGCTTTTCCTCTCCAAAACTAAAGGATTCTGTACAGGAGATGAAAGAAAGCTGATGTCAATATAGATTTTGATACTAGCTGTGTTGAGTACTTGGCCGCATTCTGGGCAGCATCTCTTCCTCATGCACCAACAACACCCACTCCCTTGAATCTACTCCTGCCGTGTAGATTAGATGCGTCCATATAGATTGGTCACCTTAGACTTGTTGGGTACCATGGGCATGGGATCCTTTCTTGGTACCCTCTTTGGTTTGACTAATATGTGAACATCCCCCAGTAGACCCCTGGTTTGACCTAACCAACACCACCAATAGTTCATCCCTGCTCCAGGCCTTACGACAATGGAACCCAATAACAACCTCAACCAACAACAGTTCATTTCCAGAAGAAGCTCCCATATTGAGGTTAGGAGATGGAAGAGTCCACACAATGGAAGCCTTGTCACAGTTTATTGAAATACAGTTATTTACGTGTTTACATCCTTTCAATCAACCCTATGGTGATGGCACATTCTTTAAATTGCAATCTAATCTCATGAACAAGAAAATGAGAAATGAGAGTTGAGTCAAGCCCAAACCTTAAAGTTCTGTATCCAATGCAAAGGGAATATGAGAAGTACCAACAGTGCGGCACATCTCCACCCTTGCTTCCTCTGTAGGGAGAAGCTCCCAGAGACTAGAGCCTTAAGGATTACATCTTTGCTATGGCTTGATTGTTGCGTAAACTTTCATGACAACTTTCCCCTCCCCCCCACAGTCAGAATCCTATCAGACTAACTATGCCAAGCCCACCATTCCAAGATTCCCCACACTGGCAGGGACAAGGCTGGGACTTTCTCTCTATCTATGATCACTTCTCTGGGGGCTTCCAGGGGCTATCTATGCAACCACACTGCCTACTCTCACTATAGGAGTCCTTGACCTTAACTATGGCAGCACACAGTGCCAAATTTGGGAACTACACCAGGAACCTCCATGCCCTTATCCTACTGCTGAATGTAAAAATAAATGTAAAGTGTTTCTAAAGCCAAAACGTCTTCAATTGTGGAGGAACTGTCACCTGTATCCCACTGGAAAGATTCCTCCCACCTCTCGTCCTTTAGACAAAACAGGAAATGAAAGGAAATATTTACAGCCAATTGTTACTGGAACAAGTGTCTCCATTGGAAGATTTACCTTCTATTCATATTTTGGTGACCACTTAAAATTTTGTATTTCAGGATGGTCACCAGCAAAAATTGAAAGGGTGAATCTCCTCAGCGTGGACACAAACAGCAATAAAAACCCCATCACCACTCCATCCAAAATGTTTTCAAAAAATTGGCTTTAGATGTGCTTTAAAGTAGTTGTAAACCCTTCTATATACCCAGCGAGGTAAATGAAAACAAACAAGGGCGCACTCTCATCAGAGCTCTGAGGAAGGGGGTTCAGCCCCCGAAACGCGTCACCTTATCCGCATCATTAGACACAGTTGTATTGTGACTGTTTTTGTGGACCACTCATACTGCCTATAATCACGTTGGTTTGTGAGTATACATCCTTTTTTATTTAATAAATTACGTGGTATACCACGGTAATGCACGATGAGAGTGCGCCCTTGTTTGTTTTCATTTACCAGTGGTCAGGTTCCCGATCTGAGAAGGGCAGCACCTCTTCGATTGGCATTTTGGCAATTCCTTGGTTTGCATGAAGATTGGAGCACTGGTTTTGTTTGTCCATACCCAGTGAGGTGACTGGCCTCAGGTGATACACAGAGATGAAACAAATCCTCCTACATAAGTTGTACCTGTTTATCTGCAGTATTCTCTTCTCTAAATCTATTTATAGTGCTGAATTTATAAAGCTTGCCTGACAGTCCAGAAAAAAGGGGCAGAGCACTGAAATTACACAAATTGTAGAGTTCAGTGAGGAGAGCCCTTGAGAGCTGATTGGAGGAAAGGAACACCCCCCCCCCTCCACACAGTCCGCAGGAACAGAGCTGAGGCTGTCAATCTTATGGAGGTCCCTCCCCTGTCACCATTTTTCTTTTGCTGTCAGAAAAACTTGTCAGAAGTGACTAATGCAGATAGCAGAGGAATGAAGCAGTAGACAGAAATGACACTTGGACTGAGACAAGTACACACTATAGAGGGATATGCGTTGTTCATATTTCATGTCTGAGGTTCACAACCACTCTAATGATCTTGAGGGCATACACAACAACATTGTTTTTTTTTTTTTTTTATTTATTTTTAATCTGCATTGAGTTCAGCTTTAATCCATTGTTCTTGTGCACCAGACCTGAAGATTTGGCTTTCTTTCTGCAGCCACAAACCCCTTTGTTCAAGTGCCAATAAAGTCTGCTATAACCTAATATTATGTGAGAAACAAACGCACATAAACTAACGTTTCATCATGTTACTGGTAATGTTTATGTTTAATGGAGATGTCCTTTAAGCTGAAGAGTAAACAAATAAATCCAAAGTGGACATGGCATAAGGCCATTTGCCGTCATTACGAGCTGACGGCCTGTATATAATTAACCAAGGCAGATTTTTTTTTTTTAAAAGTCCATTTGCTGGTATTATGAGTATCTTTGAAAATAAAGTTCCGAGTCTTTATTTAAAGCTTTTATGCATGAAAAAAAAAGAACATAAAAAAACCCACACACATCTGAGAAATGTTTGCGATAAAAAGGAACCGAGATAGAAATATATGAATATTAATGTTGGGCTAAAAAAGACGCTTTGGCTGTATGAGGCTTGACGTTAAAATGGAATACATACACAGAAGCCATATCTAAGAGATGTGTGTTCTATAAAACTGAATTACAGAATTTCAAAAGATTTTTATCATGTCCTTTGAGTAGTTTTGCCATCCAGGAGCTTCAAGCTTGGTCTTTTGATGGGAATATTCCACCTACAGCAATGTTACGTTGTTAAAAGATAGAATGGCAGGTGCAAGTGCTTTGAGCAAGGGTTCCCCTCAGCTATCTGGGGGGGACTAAAAAAGACGATATACTACCTCTGCCTGTAATGTCGAGTCCTTGAAACGGAACCTAGGCAGAAAATGACTTTAGAAGTCTGAGTGCATTATACACAGTAAAGCACTGTACATTATATGTTGGCGTAGCAGAGGTGCGATATGTATACTTTAATTAAGTAACTGACTTGAATACATAATTTTAATGTTTTTATGTTATCTGGCAGTGAATGTTGCTGTAATACCAGCAGTGAATATTGAGTATGTGGGGTCCCTTAGTGAAGCAGAGGTCATTTTAATTGGCTTTTTTTTTTTTAACACAATTTTACAATTTTGCTCAAACATGCCAAAAGAAAAAAAAGAAAAAAAGAGACTGAACAGTTTGTGTGCAATGCGATCCTGAAGCAGTGTTACGCATCTCTTTTAAAGCCTAACTCCAGACATTTCTTTTTGTGTTTTTTGTAGAGGAATTGGAAGTAAAGTTGTCATGTGCCCAAATATCATTTTCTTGTATCAACATGCAATTAAAAATGTTTCAATCAAATATTTTATTTTTAGGAAATACCTCTTTTGAAACCCAACGTTGTCATCAATGGTTATGTCTGCTGGTCTTCAATCCAAGTGTGGCTAGAGGGGCCATAAGGCTCCTTTACATGTCATGGCACCTTGCTTTAGATCTTCTTTAAATTGTTACGAAACCCACAACAGTCAAATCAGTCTGTATCATGGGCGGACTGACAACTCATGGGGCCCCCGGGCAATAGGGGATCATGGGGCCCCTGTGCCCTTGCCCACACTCAAAAAAAGCCTATAAAAAGGTACCAGGGGCATTTCATGGGGCCCCCTACTGACCCCGGGCCCTCGGGCAGTGCCCGAGTTTCCAAATGGTCAGTGCTCGAATGGTCAGTCCGCCCCTGCTCTGTATATGCAGTAAGGTATGCTTGGTATATTCACTGTGGAACCTCCGCATTGTGTAAAAATGCTGTTTGATCCTGACTTCTCTGATCCTCCACTTCTTCCAGTGCCCCCCTTTTATCCCCTGATAAGACATATTGTGTGGAGACACTATGCACATGCTCAGTTTGGTGTGTATTGCTAGAGAGGTTTTTTTTTTTTTCCCTTGGGAGAGTGCATGTGTTCAGCACACGGCCAATCAGCACTGAAGTCAGGAGTTCTGTAACCTCCTAGAGCAGAAAGAAAACTCTTCCTGCGAGCTTTAACCAGTGCTCTGCCAAACACTGATAGAAGTCACAAGACTGATCTAACTGCTGATGAGAAAAGGTATTTAGCAGTTTATATTTACTAAAATAATTGCATTTCCATGTTCTGCGGGAGACCAGACATAATGAATGTATGGTCCTGGGCAGGGGTGGACTGACAACTCATGGGGCCCCCGGGCAATAGGGAATCATGGGGCCCCTGTGTCCTTGCCCAAACTCAAAAAAGCCTATGAAAAAGGTACCAGGGGCATCTCATGGGGCCCCCTACTGACCCTGGGCCCTCGGGCAATGCCCGAGTTTCCAAATGGTCAGTCCACCTCTGGTCCTGGGTTTAATAATACTTTAAATAATTTACTGCTTCCCTTACATTATATGAAAGAACATCCCTTTAGACATGCATGCTCTTCCTTGCTAGCCACTGTGTCCTACAGACTTTAGTTGTGCACTTTGTGGCTCATTTACTTGAGCATGCATATCTAAAGGGATGCTGGAAATGTGTTCTCTCATAAAACGCTCTGGGAAAAAATGACTGAGGGTAGACACAGTGAATAGCATTGCGAGGCAGACCATGACAATACAGATCAGAGAGATGGGGAGGGGGGTTGATGAACCAATGGAACAGTTCAGACAGAAAATGAAAACAGCTTCAGGATGGCTGTTGCTTCTTCAAAAGGTTTTATTGTGTAGATGCAAATTTGTGAATATTGAGAATAATCATTGCAGGACAGGATTTGCTGCGAGTGTGGGAAAGAAAGGAAAGGATGTTTTGGTTAGATTTCTATTCCTACTGGTGATCCCATTAGGGGAATTTTCCATCTCTTCCTCTCCTGATGACACCTATACAAGAAATATGTGGAGGCACAGACAGCAATAAAAATGTTATCAAAAGTTCCAACTCTTCATAACTCTACTGTAAATGTGTTTGGGATTTTTTTGTTAAGGATATAAGATCATCAATTAACTGAAGATATGATAAAATCCATACCAACCAGACCTGAACCAGGTAATGTATCACACACTCCATACTCACTATATATATATGTACATGCTGTCTACCACTGCTGGTGGCAATTTGACAAAAGATGGCAACCATGGGTTGAATGGTACTTGTCACGATCGCACGATCGCCGCCACCAACATGCGACAATCGCACGACCGCGACCAACAATAATACGTCACACCCGCGGCGTCAGACCCCAGACATTCTCACCAAACTCGTGACCGAAGGACCGGCCGATCTAAAACCGCGGTGTGACACGCGTAACAAGGCCCCACCCAGCTGCACCCTGCACAGCGATTGTCCAGCTAATGGGCTACAATCGGTGCCTGCAGCCTGAATGCGCTTGTTACTGGGTCGGGTTAATTATGCAACTAACCCTCTACTGCCACCACCACTTTTGTCGGAGACTGGGAAACTCCCGTTATCAAATATACACTATAATGATTGAAAAGTCGCCTGTCCAATACGGTCACCGACTGGGCAGAGGATTAAACAAACACAGTAGCATCTCTTCAAAGGCAGGAATTTGTGAATTGCAAGTAAGCGCTTAGAAACAGTTTAACACTTTCAGAAAGAAAGATTTATTACTAAAAGAGTCAAACAGGTGCAATAAAATATTTACAAAGAATATGTAACTATATATATATATATATATATATATATATATACACACATATATAAAGGTACAGCAAAGAGATAATAGGAAGGAAGTTACAGGGTTAAGGTACGTGCCAATATGCCTTGGTTTGTAAGCAGATCCAAGTTGCAGAGCAGGAAGGGTCTTTGATCTCCTCTGTTACGATGTTAAGATCAGGAGATGTGTTTAGCTCTCCTAGGCCTGTCAGCCTGTCTTTTTAAAATCCCTCTGCAAAGGGGGGGGGGTGGTGGCTCTAAACACTGGCCACTACGCTGTTTTGGGAGGGGTCAGTCGGGAGAACTCTGAATTAGAACCAACATCTGTCATAATCCATGACATGAAACATAGGGGAAAAAACCTGACTTGAGGAATGTTCATTTCACTCTGTCATCTTTAACTGTTAGGTTTTGTGAGGTTAAGATCCCTTTCAATTCCGGGGAGAAACTGCCTTATCTGTTTTATGATGGGTGAGCCTACACAAGTTTCTCGGGTCAGTGCTTCCCAATTCTCTGAGAAACTTTCTTCCTTTTTTCTCTGTTCAGTGTATTGCACAATAACTTTGCAAATGTCATATCTGCCAGTTTAGTAATACTAGTCACTTAACGCTGATTTTAATAACTTCTCTTTTATATATATATATATATATATATATATATATATATATATATATATGGTGTATCACTATGTTTATTATCTAATGAGAATTGTTTTTCATCTGTAACATCAAAAAAGGTGCCTGTCTGCATCTACTGTTAATTGTTCTTTATTGTAATGACATGCTTTCAATAGAAATTATTGAAATTAAAAATGTAAACTTATACTGTATATTAATTTCCACATCACATTTCAATTATTTCTAGCCTACTCCTATGAATCTGAGCAATCTTGAAGTTTGTAAACTTACTTTGTGATGATCCCCACACATTGACTTCCTTGAATTTGGTAACACATAGATACTATCAGGGCTTTTTTTCTCAGAGGAAAGGTGGTGGAACTCCCCCACCCAAACCTGGCTACGCCCCCATCAAACCCTAGGACCACCCCTTTAGAGAACAGGAATGCAAGTAAAATTTGGGAGGGGCTATAAAAGTAAATGTATGGAATTAACACCGCCCCCCCCCCCACATTAGTAAGAATAGCGAGTAACACTGCCCCCCCCCACATTAGCAAGAAAAGCGAGAAAAATTGTATCGCCGCTCCTTACCTGATGCTGACGATCCGCGCTATGGTAGGATCGACGAGCAGAGGGCGTGATGACGTCAGCGCGCACCGCCGGGTGTACTAAGATACACCTTTCCTATGGGGGTGGCCGCGCGCCCCCGATGTTTACACGCTGGCGGTAGAGGGGGGGGGGTGAAGCGTGCATGTCCCCGCTCACCGGCTGTGAGCAGCGGCAGTGACAGGTGCCGGGCACGCGCAAGCATGACATAAACAAGCCGCGTCCGGCACCTGTCACTTTCGCTGCTCTGCATAGCTTGTCAGCTCTGCAGAGGCAGTCGGTGAGCGGGGACAAGAAGAAAAAGGTGGCGGAACGCAGTACCGCCGCGTTCCGGCAGAAAGAAAGCCCTGGATACTATGCCCTACGAGTAGGCACTGCTGTGTCACACATTTCACAGAACCACCCTTCTGAACTATGGATGTGCTAAGAGGAGGAATTTCAGGAGGCGGAGTCAGCACAGGAATCACTGCTTGCAGGCAGCAAGGCACCATGGGATATGTAGTCCTTAGAAATGGAAGAGAACAGCAGTGTATTTATTCCTTGTGCTGCCCTAGGCACCCCCACACCGCCAGTAAACCCCCCTTCCAACCCCCCGCCAGTAAACCCCCCTTCCAACTCCTCGCCGCCACCACGATTACTAGCTTCCATCACTGCCGCCCACCACTGCTACAACCCCCATCCCCCCTTCCCCCCCCATCACCACCACCCGATTCAAGAACTAACCTTAACCAGAATGAAAGAAGCATCCGGCCAGGGGTGGGCTGACCATTTGGAAACTCGGGCCCGGGGTCAATAGGGGGCCCCATGAGATGCCCCTGGTACCTTTTTCATAGGCCTTTTTGAGTTTGGGCAAGGACACAAGGGGCCCCATGATCCCCTATTGCCCAGGGGCCCCATGAGTTGTTAGTCCGCCCCTGCATCCGGCCAACCTCCAGCAGCGTGCAGCCTCCTGGAGGAGCATGTCAGAACTCAGGCAGTGCCTCACCAGGTCCCCATCTCTGTCACTTGAGTCACTTCTTCTGAGGGCAGCACCTCCCCCCTAAAAATTGCTGCCCCAGGCAAACGCCTTGTTTGCCTGGCGGTAAATAAGCTGCTGGAAGAGAAGCTTCAAAATATGCACGGAATCCAGGAAGATGTGGAAAGAGATGGCCAGCAAACAAGCAGCACCCACAACATGAAAGTAGATTTTTCAAGTTATATTATATTGTCAAATATAACTATTGCTTGTATTGTTTTTACAATGCTGATGTTATAAAATGAAAGCGTGGCCATAGAGCTAATTTAACTTTTTTACTTTTTCTACAGGGAATATTTTTTATATTTTTTTAATCTGGCAATAGAGCTCCCTTAAATAAATACTGGGACTGTAGACATTTCTAATAAAACACTGGGACTGATCAGGTGGTATAGCAAAGGCAGACCCAACCACATAACAGTCAATTTCAGAACATCCAACATCAAAGTCTAAAGCTGCCCATACATAGGTCAGTTTTTTTGTTCAACCTTTGGATTAAATGGAAAAAAGTAATCCAGTTGCAATATTCCCAATGTACATGTTCCTGAAGATGGCTGTTTAGTGTTGGTGAATGCTGTAGTGACGACATGTTGGGAACCATAGACATTAAATGCAAAGAAATGTCACAAGCACACCAAGGATTCCTCAATGGGTCCAAAGCTTTATTTAGTGGTCACATGCAGGGCTGGGCCAAGGGGTGGGTGGGAGAGGTGGCTGCCATGGGCGCAATGGTTTACTGTAGGGATGGAGGTGCCTTTATTCTGTTACAAAGCTGACAGGAGTAGCAACAGTGGCATTAACCACTTCCCGTCCGGCCCATGTATATAAACAGCTGGATGGGAGCAGTGCAGGGGCGAGTGGCCATTTATAAACGTCGTCACCGCGTCCTGCTTGTGCGTGCTCCCTGGGAGCGCGCAGCACTATGATCCGGTGCCTGCTGTGTCCTCCGGACACAGTGGAACACCGATCGTTGTACGGGACCTCTGTGTGAGGTCCCGATCATGTGATCACTGATTGGCCAATCAGTGACCACGTGAAGAGTAGTAAGCAAGATGTCACTTCTGACATCATTGCTTACAACTAGTGAAATCTGTGAATGATCACAGCGGTCACATGGTACAAGGCTATTCACAACAGCCTTGTATCATATGACAAGCTGTGATCAATCACAGCTCACACAGTATTTCTCAATGGCTGCAAGAATGCAGGCAGAGAGAAGGAGAAATGATTGCTTTTACAGCCTTTGGTGTCACTGTACTATGGTGACACTGTACTTCTGGGATGACGGTATGTGAAAAAAACATAAATAATAATATAAAAACATAAAATAAAATTTTAAAAAATTTAGAAAAATTATAATTTTTAGAAACTAATTCAGGGTTTTTTTTTACTAAAAAGATAACTGAATACATTTTGGCCAAGTTTTATGAAGAAAGATTATTTATTTGCAAAATTTTATAAGAAAAACATTTTTTTTCAAAATTTTTGGTCTTTTTGATTTATATAGCAAACCAAATACAAATCCCAGTGGTGAAAAAATACTACCAAAATAAAGTTTTATCTGCCTCAAAAAAATGCTAAAAAATTCATATGGGTGCAGTGTTGCATGCCCGCGAAATTGTCATTCAAAGTGTGATAGCGCTTAAAGCTGAAAATTGGCCTGGACAGGAAGGGGGTAAAAGTGTCCGGACTTGAAGTGGTTAATACTCCTGTCAGCCCAGTGCTGGGAGTAGCGAGGAGAGAGCCCAGAAGTGGTGCAGGCTGTGATCTCTCTCCCCCTTCTTCCTGCCTCTAGTGGTGGGACTGCGTTGGAAAAACTGTACACTTTCAAGTCAATGCAAAACCTGAGTGACAGATCAGGAGCTACACAGTGATTTTGACAATTGACAGCTGTGCATGGAATCCCCTAAGCTTGTACATCAAGAAGGAAGGTGGGGGGGGCGCATTTTGGCATCTTTGCCTTGGGCACTGGATGACCATGTCCCAGTACTGGTCACATGGTACATACAAAAGCAATGTTTCGGAACTACACAGGACCCTTTCGTCAAACAACTTAAAACTGACCAGATTCCCCCATTCACACATTCATTGGATCGATCAACTTCTGTCCAATCACAGTTGCCACACCTGGATCGAAATTTGACTGGTCCCTGCTGAGTTGTCTGAATTTGGATCCATGTATGGTCAGCTTAAAATAAATAGTTGGTTTTCTAAAATATTGGCTGTTTAAATTGTTCAGAAATATGTCAGGAGGTGAAGCTGACTTGCCTAAAGCTCCTTTAAATCTACCAACAAATTGTAGACCAAGGATCTGCCTGATTGGACAGTTCAGGTAGGTCCTCATATCACATCATCTAAAGCTGAGCAGATACATTTGTTTCCACTTATGAAAAGTTTAGCTAGCAACAGATTGTTATTTTCTTCTTTTAACATTTTGACCAAAGTGTATAAAATTATGACTATCCCTGCAGAGTTGCCTTCGTGCCAAAGCTATAAGTGGCAACATAGAGATGTAAATAGCTGCTTTATGCACGCAGATGCCTGACTATTCTCTCCAGGTCTAAAAGATCTTTCATTCTAAAGTAAGGAAAAAGATTAATGTTCTTTGCATAACTATAACTCCTTGGAAATATATTTCGCAAAATATACTCTCAAAAAAGACAATTATTGTGACAGTAGAAGGTAAAGTTGGCCATACATCAAGCAAATTCCTCATGAACCGGCCATAGGTGGCCTTCTTGGTACCTTCCCACCCAATATCCTTCAACTGAAAAATCAAAGAAGCTGGGTGGAAAATTGTTGGCAAAACAGGGTATTCAGTCAGACGCAGGCGCTGCACTGGCTGCCAGAATGCAATAGCCACAGTGGATGAAGTGGGCATACCTCCCAACTTTTTGAATTGATAAAGAGGGACACCTTTTAGCAAACAGTATGTATGCAGAGAACACGGCCCCTGTTACACGGATGACAAAGATCAAGATATGCAAAAAATGATTGTCTATACCACGCAACTGCTTTTTTTACCCTTATTTTTCCTATATATTGGCTTTTCAAAATAATAAATACGGTAATAGAGTTTGGATCAAAGGTTTATGCATTTGGTAGTAAAATAGTACATTTAATATTGTGATGTACACATCAGGCCAAAAAGTGGGACAACTCAGCCTGCACGAGGGACCAATGGATTTGGTAACAAAAATGGGACAGTCCCTCCAAATGGGGGACAGTTGGGAGCATTAGTGGGGAAGGGTTAGAATCTCTCTTGGCTTTTTATTGCTGCCTGTATTCTCATTGGGAAGTTCCCCCTTTTTGTATGTCCTGATGACAAGGGCACAAGGCTCAGTAATGAATAAACCTCAGAGTACAGGGCTCAAGAGAGAAGATCCTGCAGGACACAGGGCTCAGGAGTGTGTACCACACAGTACACTAGCCTCAGGAGTGGGAGATCCAGGCCAGTGAATAATAAAAATGACCTACCCTCTCAACCCCCTCACCTATGGAGCTCACTATCCCAACCCCCCAGGAAAAAAAGTACCCCCCCCAACTTCCCACTACAGAGTTAACCCCTCATGAGTACAGAGCTTGCTCAGAGCTCGCCCCTACTCCTCCTCTCCCCCATACAGAGTTCTCCCACCACCCCCCTTCCCTGAAAGTACAAAGCTCCCCCTCCCACTGTACAGTGATCTCCCACCATTGCCTTTCCCCCAAATTAGGAAGTTTCACCACTCAGAATAGAGCCCTCCCCCACTTACCTGAGTGTGCCAGGGATACATCCTTGTCAAAGACTTCGGAAGGAGCAGACTTAAAGAGGCATGCTGTCATTAATAAACACAGAAGCTGGCAGAGGCAGTGATTAGTATAGAAAACGTCTAGCTTCTGTGTTTACCAGTGACAACAAGGTGAGCACAGAGCAGCTCAGGAGGTGGTGGTATGCAGTATACATAATTCTTGTTTGAGAGTATAAATTATGAGCTCTAACTTTTTGTTTATACAAATTCCAGCTGGAGCTACTGAGCTCTCATGTTTCAGCACAAATCAAGGAAAAACAGGAAAACATGTAAAACTACTGACTAAACATAATAAAAGATCATATGCAATGTTTTTATATAGTTCTCACCTCCAAAGGAACCGTTGGGAATATAAAGGTCTCCCTTTCCTGTTCAGAGGCTGCCAGCCCAGGTACCAGCCCCAGAAATAGAACAATTTCAAGCTCAGTCTAGGGATGTCTTTGGAAGTTTTATTGCAGATCTTGAACATAGGCAAGAATGAGGGATGAGGGTGCCGGATATTCAAAAACACACGCAGGTCTTGGGGGAGAGATTCTTAACCACTTCCTGTCCGGACACTTTTACCCCCTTCCTGTCCAGGGCAATTTTCAGCTTTCAGCGCTATCACACATTGAATGACAATTGCGCGGTCATGCAACACTGTACCCAAATTAATTTTTTACCATTTTTTTGAGACAGATAAAGCTTTATTTTGGTGGTATTTATTCACCACTGGGATTTTTTTATTTTTTTTTGCTATGTAAATGAAAATGTCCAAGAATTTTGAAAAAAAGTGTTTTTCTTATAAAATTTTGCAAATAAATAATCTTTCATCATAAATATTGGCCGAAATGTATTCCGTTATATTTTTAGTAAAAAAAAAAATAAGTCAAATTAGTTTATAACCAAAAATTATAATTTTTAAAACTTTTTTTTTATTTTATTATTTTATATTATTATATATGTTTGTTTTTTTTTACATACTGTCACCCTAGCAGTACAGTGTCACCATGGTGACACTGTACTACTTGTGGGGGGTGATGAAGATTTTTTTTTTTTACAGTGATTGCTTTTACACCCATATAGGATGTAAAAGCAATCATTTCTCTTTCTCTGTCTGCATTCTTGCAGCCATTGAGAACTACTGAGTGAGCTGTGATTGGTCACAGCTTGTCACATGGTACAAGGCTGTTGTGAATAGCCTTGTACCATGTGACCTCTGTGATCATTCACAGATTTCACACGTAGTAAGCAATGATGTCACAAGTGACATCTTGCTTACTACTTTGCATGTGATCACTGATTGGCCAATCAGTGATCACATGATCGAGACCTCATACAGAGGTCCCGTTCGACGATCGGTGTTTCACTGTTTCCAGAGGACACAGCAGGCACCGGATCGCGGTGCTTTGCACTCCCAGGGAGCGCGCACAGCTAGAAATGGCAGGTGCCGTTTATGAACGGCAACCCGCCCCTGGAGTGCCACCGTCTTGCCGTTTATAAACAGCAGGTGGACACCAAGTGGTTAAACAAACTCCTGGTTCAGCAGTATTGGACCCTTCAATAGCAGTCTCCAGGTAATGCTGGAGGTAGTGGGGACAGTCGGTCAATCTGAGACCCTATGTGAGCAGTCACAGCCCTTAACAGAAGCCTTTTACATATCACCCTCAAACACTTCCACACCTGGTGCTATAGGCAAAAGGTGCTACTCACAATGTCAAGGAGCAGCTCCCAACCAGCTCTCTGAAACACTTTTCAGTGAAAGGGGTCCCTTGCCTGCCCAGCTGCTACAGGTAGTGGTTTCCAGAAAGTTTCCTTAAGTCCAGCTTCCATCAAACCCCCAGCCATAGCACATGCTGAGGTTTAACAGCAGCAGTTCCTCTGTATCACACACAGGCTGACTCCCACGGAGGGGACCCCAGGAGAAGGCTCTAATTAGACATTCCTAAACATTTATCTTCTCCCCAGCCACACTTTCTGGGCCAACCCAGGGATTGGCTAAGATCAGATATATATTCATAATCTAGTGACTGACCATCCTACACTAGTAATGGCCCAAACACCTCCTCTGTTCTATTCGAGGTTGAACAGTTGAACCTAACAAAAGTTCGACTGTGAACTTCGAACAGAGGGGACAGTTCACTAAGCAGTATCTTACCGCATGTGAGTATACAGTAAGATACTGCACAGCTACTAAAAACATTCTTTCATGTTTCAGCTGGCAGTAGGATTCCCCGCTGACAGGTGAATGTAAAAAGAAGTGCCGTCATTGCCAGGCAATTAAAAAAAAAAATGTGTGGGGTCCCTTTCCCCATCCATTCCAAGCCCTTTGCATCTGGTATGGATTTTGAGAGGAACCCCCACGCCAAAATGTAAATGGCGTGGGGGTCCCCCCCAAAACCCATACTAGACCCTTATCTGAGCATGCAGCTAGGCACATCAGGAAAGGGGGGACGAGCGAGCACCCCCCCGAACCATACCAGGCCACATGCCCTCAACATGGGGGGGTGCTTTGGGGGCAGGAGGGGCTCCCTCCCTCAAAGCATCTTGTCCCCATGTTAATGGGGACAAGGGCCTCTTCCCCACAACCATGTCCGGTGGTTGTGGGGGTCTACGCCCCCCCCATGTGAATGAGTATGGGGTACAAGGTACTGTTACCCATTCACACAAAAAAAGTGTAGTGTAAAAAATGACAGTAGACAGTCTTTGACAAGTCCTTTATTAAAAACAAAAATAAAAAATGTCCCCTGAAGTACATCCAACCCTAACCACAATGCCCGCCACCACTGCTGACTCAAAAAAAGAAGAAAAAAAAAGCTCCGCTCTCGACGTTGGCTCCTATCTGTCTGACTTAAATACAGTGATGAAGTCCCAAGGGGGTAGGGTGGTCACTGTGCGCTCCTATTGGCCAAAGTATTACACCTGATCTGTGGTCAGGTGCATTGCTTTGGCCAATCACAATGCACTGTCAGGGCGCAACACACGAACGCTGAACACATGAACAGCAGATGTACGAGTCAAACTTACGTTCAACTCGAACATTCTAGCCTAACATTATCCTACACTATCTCTAGAGCATTCTTTCAGAAGAATCCTGAAGCAATCAGCCAACGGACTTAGGATTGCTACATATACCTGCTAGAGTTAAAAAAATAAACTTTTTTATTCTGTTTTTCAGTTTTATTAATAATAAACCACTTAAAAAGTGTAAAACCGGAGTACATTTCCTTTAGAAATGATTGTGGTTATAAAGAAAACGTTCTAACTATATTGACTGAGTAAAATTTGGTTGCAGATAAATATGGCTGCGACTTCCACATCCATAATTAATGACATGAAAAGCACAGATGAGAAACCTGGAATCCATATAGAATTTTCTTGTAAAATTGCACCCCTAGGCTTTAACACCAACGCTGAAAGGTTTTTATCACCATAAAGAAATATGACTTTATGAGATTACTATAAGTGAAAATGTCACAGCTGTCAAGAAATAATTATATTATCAAATGTGGTGCCCCTACTTTAAGATGCAAGGTACATGCATAGATTCAGCAGGTAAACATAAAAATCCTTACAGTTTAAATGTTTAAATTACTAAGGGAACCAAAAAAATACGACCTTTCCCTTTCTCCCTTCCTTTCCCCTTCCTCTTTTCCCTTCCCCTTCTTCTTTCCCCTTCCCCTTTCCCCTTTCCCTTCCCCTTTCCCCTTCCCCTTTCCCCTTTCCCTTTCCCCTTTCCCTTTCCCTTCCCCTTTCCCCTTCCCCTTTTCCCTTTCCCTTTCCCTTCCCCTTCCCCTTTCCCTTCCCCTTCCCCCTTTCCCTTTCCCTTCCCCTTCCCCTTTCCCCTTTCCCTTTCCCTTCCCCTTTCCCTTTACCTTCCCCTTCCCCTTTCCCTTTCCCTTCCCCTTTCCCCTTCCCCTTCCCCTTTCCCTTTACCTTCCCCTTCCCCTTTCCCTTTCCCTTCCCCTTTCCCCTTCCCCTTTCCCTTTCCCATTCCCTCTCCCTTTCCCATTCCCTTCTCATGGGCTAGGGGCAGATCCAGGATTACCTGAGCTCAGAGGGAGTGGGTTGAAAGATGCTGCCTATCTCAGTGATGACATCTAGTGGTAGAACAAATCACTGTGTGGGAATTCTAAGCTGAATACTGCGCCAAAAGCTGGTTTTGTTATTTTATCTTTTGATGAACTTTTTATTTATTCACTACAGGTATTTATATAAAGCCAATCATTTATGCAGTGCTTACACACTGCGCAGTCACCTCAGTCCCTACTTCACAAGTACAGGGCATCGTGCAAACTCCATGCAGGTAGTGTCCTGGGTTAAATATGTGCCTAACCAGTGTTTTACTGTGTGCTATGTGCTGTTTTTACTAATAGATGTGCTGGATTGCATGCCCTGCTTTGTATGGAATGACAATCCAGCACATCGCTGGTGACAGGACACAGCTCTACCTTGTTTACATAGGCAAAACTGTATCCTGTCATAATCCTCGACAATCAATGGGTGTCGGCGCCAGGAGCGGACTGACAACTCATGGGGCCCCCGGGACAATAGGGGATCAGGGGCCCCTGTGTCCTTGCCCAAATTCAAAAAAGCCTATGAAAAAGGTACCAAGGGCATCTCATGGGGCCCCCTACTGACCCCAGGCCCTCAGGCAGTGCCCAAGTTTCCAAATGGTCAGCCTGCCGCTGGTCCTGATCAAGATATGAACTGGGGAGCCCAGTGCTGTAAAGCAGATGGATTTTTCTCCTGCTGTAAGTGATCTGGTGTGGAACCCAAGATTTCCAACACTAGCAGACACATTATACTCCTTTTAGGAGCGAACACTCTGGAAGACATGGAACAAAAAGTTCCCAGTGCATACAGGCTTTTTATGCTCTTGCTAGGAGTGAGCGCTCTGATGTGGAAATCAAGGTCCCCACTTCCACCAGATTTGTAATACTATTGTTGGCATTGAGCACTCTAACGTGGATCCCAATATCCCCAACACCAGCAGACTTGTTATACTCTTGTTGGCAGCAGGGGCGGACTGACCATTTGGAAACTCAGGCACTGCCCGAGGGCCCGGGGTCAGTAGGGGGCCCCATGAGATGCCCCTGGTATCTTTTTCATAGGATTTTTTGTGTTTGGGCAAGGACACAGGGACCCCATGATCCCCTATTGCCTGGGGGCCCCATGAGTTGTCAGTCCACCCCTGGTTGGCAGTAAACACTCTGAAGTGGAACCCAATGTCCCAAAGCTGGCAGAATTGCTATGCTCCTGTTGGGAGTGAGCATCCTGATGTGGAATTCAAGGTCCCCAAACCTGGCAGACACATTATACTCTTACTTGGAGTGAGAGCTCTAACATAAAACCCAAGATCTCTATTTCCGGCAGTTGTTATACACCTATGGGTAATGAGCACTCTGAAATGGAATCCAATGTCTTCAACACTGGCAGACTTGTAATATTCATCCTGGGAGTGAGAGCTCTAACATGAAACCCAAGACCCCAATGCCAACAGACTTGTTATAGTCCTTTGGCAGTGAGTGCTCTGAAGTCGAGCCCATTGTCTTCAACACCGGCAGACTTGTTATACTCATGCTGGGAGTGTGCACTCTGACATGGAATCCAAGATCTCCAAGACTTGTAAATACAGTAGCCACTGGTGTAGGTAGGGTCTCTAATACTATTAAATAGGACCCCTTCATTCTAGTTAGGCCCCCATAGTTGCCATTGATCTGTTGGCCTTGATTGATTCTGTATTGTTTATCACTGCATTTTGTTTGCACAACCAACATTTTCTTTACAGGGTTTTACCTGTTAATAAAGTCCATTTCAAAGGTTACAGGTGTGTCTGTATCAATTAGGTACAGGGCAAGTCATCACTGGAGTAAGACAGGAGGAATCAAACAATTCAACAGCTCCTCTGGGTGTAGCGCTATAGATAGATAGATAGGATATAGGGGATAGATAGAT
The DNA here is from genome assembly GCF_062004578.1 of Staurois parvus. Classification (NCBI taxonomy): domain Eukaryota; kingdom Metazoa; phylum Chordata; class Amphibia; order Anura; family Ranidae; genus Staurois; species Staurois parvus. Next base: position 3,365,389 of record NW_028317799.1, on the reverse strand, counting down.
AGATAGATAGATAGATAGATAGATAGATAGATAGATAGATAGATAGATAGGTAGATAGAGAGAGAGAGATAGATAGATAGATAGATAGATAGGATATAGGGGATAGATAGATAGATAGATAGATAGATAGATAGATAGATAGATAGATAGATAGATAGATAGATAGATAGAGAGAGAGAGAGATAGATAGATAGGATATAGGGGATAGATAGATAGATAGATAGATAGATAGATAGATAGATAGAGAGAGAGAGAGATAGATAGATAGATAGATAGATAGATAGATAGATAGATAGATAGATAGATAGAGAGATAGATAGATAGATAGATAGATAGATAGATAGATAGATAGATAGATAGATAGATAGATAGATAGATAGATAGATAGATAATAGATAGATAGATAGATAGAGAGATAGATAGATAGATAGATAGATAGATAGATAGATAGATAGATAGAGATAGATAGATAGATAGATAGATAGATAGATAGATAGATAGATAGAGATAGATAGATAGATAGATAGATAGATAGATAGATAGATAGATAGATAGATAGATAGATAGATAGACAGGCAGACACTGCTGGACAAAACGTATTCAACAGAGGATGTATTAAGTCCTCTAAAGGCACATAGATTATAACTTTATATGTTATTCCTTCCAGGCCTCCCGATACAAATGTTATTACAATACATCATTGCCTTGCACTTTGTTTTATTATCAAAAAACATTTGCTTAGAGATTGCTCTAAAAGCTACAGCAAAGCATAGATAAAGGGAGGTCTCAGCTTAGGTCTTTGGGAAATTTAAGGGAACTTTCACAAATAATTTTTTCACACAGCAGATAATTCATAAATGATAACACAACAATGAATAATGTCAATGCTTTACAAGCTAGAAGTCTTACTTTAGGCTGATTTTGAGGATGAAAGGCATCTGGAGGCTTGTCCTATATTATTAGCTTCAAGATATAATAGATTAAGGGATAACTCTAGACAAAACAATAAAAAAAGAATCTGTTAGTGCTAAGTTTGTGTCAGAATGTCCATTCAGTGTATCTCTAATCTGAGTTAATGCATGTAGAACCCATCAAAGCCTGACTCAGCAGGCTTTTCCTGGTGCCTCTAGGAATAATTACAATTTCTTTTACATGCTTCTGTGCTTTGATTCTTTTTCTAGTTGTGCTTTTTCCTGCATGTTGCTGGACAGTTAACTCAATACCATCTTGACCAAAGATGTCATTGAAGCTTAGATGCCCAGACCAGTTCAGCAATGCGTCATTATGAATAATAATCCTATGAATAATTTGCTTGTGTAAATAATTTTACAGTTTTAGTTTTCACTGGAACAGGTGTAGAGAGGAAATCTTCCAATGGGGACACTTGCTCTGGTGACAACTGTTATAGAAAGGAATTTTTGGTTTGAGAAATTAAGGAAAATCTCTCAACAGAAAATAGGCCGCAGAAAAAAAAAACTCCCTGAAGTTTTAACCAATCTCTACTCTATCCAAAGGAAAGAAGACATTTTAGGGTTTTAGGGTTTAAATGTACTTTAAGAAAGTATAAGGATTTTAATTAGCACACTGTTTAAAAAAAAAATCAATAATTTTATAAATATTTGCAAGAAATTTTAAAAGTAACCTCCCACAGGCCTGGGCAATCCAAACTAAGCACAAAACAAATTTCAGTAGAGGTCAGCTTCTCCGGGTACAGAAATGAAAGCAACTGAAGTCACATGTCAATATTATTCCCACCCACCCCATCCCTGGGGTGGGTGGGGATAAGCCTCCCTGCTGGTCAGTGAGGTGGCCTCCCTGTTGGTTGTGAGGTGACATTTGTGTTGGTCAATGAGGTGGCCTCTCTTTTGGTCATGAGGTGTTCTTTCTGTTGGTTAGTAAGGTGGCCTCCCTGTTGGTCAGTGAGGTGACCTTTCTATTGGTCAGTGAAGTGGCCTTTCTGTTGGTCAGTGAGGTGACCTTTCTGTTGGTTAGTAAGGTGGCCTCCCTGTTGGTCGTGAGGTGACATCCATGTTGGTCAGTGAGGTGACCTTTGTGTTGGTCAGTGAGGTGACCTTTCTTTTGGCCAGTGAGGTGAACTTTCTGTTGGTCAGTGAGGTGGCCTCTCTGTTGGTCAGTGAGGTGGCCTCCCTGTTGGTCAGCGAGGTGGCCTCCCTGTTGGTTAGTGAAATAACCTTTTTGTTGGTCAGTGAGGTGACCTTTCTGTTGGTCAGTGAGATGGCCTCTCTGTTGTTCAGTGAGGTGGCTTCATTGTTGGTCGTGAGGTGACCCTTCTTTTGGTCAGCGAGGTGGCCTTACTGTTGTACAGTGAGGTGGCCTCCGTGTTGGTCAGTGAGGTGACCTCTCTTATTGTTGTGAGCTGACCTCTCTGTTGGTCAGTGAGGTGGCCAACCTGTTGTTCAGTGAGGTGACCCTTCTTTTGGTCAGTGAGGTGGCCTCTCTGTTGGTCAGTGAGGTGGCCTCCCTGTTGTTCAGTGAGATGGCTTCATTGTTGGTCATGAGGTGACCCTTCTTTTGGTCAGCGAGGTGGCCTCCTTGTTGGTCAGTGAGGTGGTCTCCATGTTGGTCAATGAGGTGAACTCCCTTTTGGTTGTGAAGTGACCTTTCTGTTGGTCAGTGAGGTGGCCTCCCTGTTGGTCAGTGAGGTGAACTTTCTGTTGGCCAGTGAGGTGACCTTCCTGTTAGTAAGTGAGGTGACCTTCCTGTTGGTCAGTGAAGTGCTCCATCATAATAGAGCAGAACTTCAGTCTGCAGCACACTAAATTTGTGTTATTCCTCTGCTTGCTCTTTTTTACCTTATTTTAAAGTTTATCTGAGGTTTTCTACCTTAAAAATGATTACCCAATGGTCACATGATTATCTATGCTTCTTCTTCAGCCAGAGTCAGCACATCACTGAAGTTATGCCAACAGCAACAACGATTGACATTTTGCAGGCATCATACATATTTAAGCCAACACAAACTGTTTTGCCTACATGTGAACAGTCAGTAAACCAATTAATGTGTGTTACATGTGCTTGCAGTCAAGATTCCATTCCACTCCACAAAGAAAAATGCTAGTCCAGCCATTATTAACCATGGTTCCTCCATAGGTGGCCAATTACCCTCCCATCTGGTGTTTCTATAGTTCTGGGTCTAATTCCACCTGGCAGTGCCAGCATATGATCTTTTTAATTGTATGTAAGGGTGGCATTCTGACCACAATTGCAAGATGAGCATTCTTCTCAATGACCATCAATGTAATCGGCATTTTCACAAATGCCCCTGAAAAATTGATGAATGACCTGAAAAATATTTTATGGATTCCTCTGGGGTAAAAAAAGGTTGAGAAAGCTGCTCTAGCCTGAGCCATATACCAGCTGCAACAGTGGAATGCCTGGGTCCCAGAATTCAGAGAGCATGGGAAGGGGGCAGACCCATCAGCTAGTTCTTTATCAATCAGATGAAAAGGACACAGCAGTCTGGAATGACACATCTTGACAGGGGCAAGGAGGCTTACCTGTGACAGTCAAAATGTCTTTTGGGCGGTTGGTCATGATACAGTCAGGAATCTCCTTCAATGAAAATTTGGAAGGAAGAGAAGGGGGTATTTTAAAAAGCAACACAGAGTAAAGTTCAGGAGTATAGCACCTTGGGATCATGTGCAAAGCTGTTTATCTTAAACATAAAAGTCTTTATTTTTCTTTAAAGCAAACAAAACAGAGCTTCCAGGGCTTAACTTCAGAAAACACAACGCAAAAGTTCACTTGTCTTCAGCACAAACAAAATATAAGACATGCAAAGCCCTTTGATAACGTGCTCGTGCATGAAACGCGTTAGAGAGGAGCCAGGGTGTGACATTACGGGCCATGTGTCAGGCCGGCGGCCATCTTTGATTCTCTGGTCATACTGTGAGTGCTTTATGTCTTACTGGATATGCTTTTACATGGCAACTTTTTTACTACTACACTATCAGAAATGTCTGTGTGGGCTCGTTTGATTGCAAGCTCCCCCCCCCTAAGGTGGATTTTGCTACTGCTCTGTCACCTGCCATTGAGAGAGGTCCCCCTGGTGGCTATTCATGATACCTGGTACCTGGAGTGTGATCCCCCTGGTGGATGGCTGAGTGATTCCTGATCCCTGGAGGCTGATGACCTTACGATTACTGGTCCTTCTGCTGGTTGGCCAGTTGATCTGTGGATGTTCCTCCTTCTATACCCAGAGGACCAAGACTCAAATGCGAATATGATTACGCTGTCTGGTGAGTGCAATCCACTTATTTATACATCACTAGAGTCATGATCTGCACTTCTATATGGAGTTGGGGACTTATGTGCTTATCTGTAACACTATAATATTGAAGTTCAGTACCTGCACAATATAACGTCCGTAGACGTTCATTGCACTTGAATTTAACTTCAGCGCCTCACAGCGCTAATATATCAGGTTATATCATTTGTGGTATTTGAATTTTAGCGCTGCATATTTATTATTGACACTGCAAGTCAATCCTCTCCTCTATGCTCAACTGTCCTGGAACCTATCACCCTGCACGGGTGAGAACACCTGAGTACACCAACCATTTCCCTTAAGGGGACCATAACCCAAATATGGGCAACCCGTCCATGACCCATCCTCGGCATCCTGTACAACAGTTTTCTGGTTAGCATCAAAGGAGGCTGATGATGCAGAAACAATTGAGGCTGAAATTCTGTTTTAACCTCCCTAACAGTATTCCCGAGTGTAGCTCGGGGTAAAGTTTCTGTTCCAAAAGCGGTAACCCCGAGCTACACTCGGGCTTACCATGCGGCGCTGCATAGGGAGTCCCTGCAGCACTTACCTTGTCCTTCGCTCCCGCGATGTGTCCCCTGCAGCGTCCCCGACCATGTCCTCCGGCCGATGCCGGCATCCGGCTTCTGTGTTCCGGTCCCTGTGACGTCGGGATGTACGGGCGCCGCCAGCAGCGGGAAATTTGAAAATTTAAAAAAAAATTAATGTTTTTCAAAACGATTTTACATAGTAAAACATTGCTGTTTCAACCCATTTCACATACATTTTGTCCCTAGTGCTCTGTCCTGTCCCCTGCCTGCATGTTGAATGTTCTTTCTGCCTGGAAACTTAGAAAAGTCCAAAAAGTGTCCCTTTAGGTCAAAAGCGGTTTTAGACCAGCTATAGAACAGCGATAGTAAATCAGAACCACTTGCAGAATTGAGTGATAATGATTTGTGGGGGAAATTCCTCATCAGACACTGAAAACGATTCTGCGACTTTGCTCAGCGATGTGCGAACTTAGCGCTATATTTCAAATTTCAGTGTTTTTGGTTTGATTATATTATTGAATTACATGTATTATTATTATATTATTATTTTTTATGATTATTTATTAAATTATAATTTATGATTACGTGTTTCAAATTTTATCATACCCGCGATGTTTACTAGACTCTTGTTCGGACAGATTTCAGTGAGTTATTCCTAAATATTACAGCCTAAATAAAAAATGACATATTTCCATGCAAAAAAATGGTACCGCTTTCAGCACCAAAAATCGGAAATAATCATACCGCTAGGGAGGTTAAAGCACCAATAGGAAGAAAAAAAGGTAGAAAGGAAAGGGAAAAGTTAAGGTTGGTATACAAATTCAGCAGCCATTACCTTAGGCTTTGCTGATTGTTATGGCATGCTGTTTAAATTAAAGTTAAGTTCTTCTTAAGTATTTCTTTCATTAATTCCTCCCTTTCATTGCACCAAAACTAAAACAGGTTTACTTTTAAATGGCACAACAGTTAGGCAAAAAACATATGCAAAGTGTAGTAATTTAGAGAAGCCAGTCACGTCTCATATTTCTTCAAAGTAAACCTCTCGTGCTTTTAAACATACTAAACCAAAGTAACTGCTGAAATAGTTGTGGACAGCAGGAACCACAAGCTGCCACATCATACCCATCTTCTTACAATTAAGTTCTAGACAGATTGTCCTAAAATATTAAAATGTTCAAGGTATGGAAAGGCTTGACTGACTTATTACCAGCCCCAAGCACTGTGCTATAGAGGGGAAAAATAATTGTAGCACTACCCCCTTAGGAAATGCTGAGTTTTTGGGTCCTCCTACAGTCCTGCACAGGCTGGCAACACACATTTTCCTCCTCCACAGTTGCACACAGAGACAGTAACCAGTCCTTAGGCTTGTTATTGTGTTCTTATTAAGGGGTATTGAACTTGGATGGGGTTGGAGGTTACGTGGGATGCCCAAGGAACTGTGAAGTGCGAGGACAAACTATGTAAAAGTCTATGGGCAGGAAGAAAAATATGTCTCTTCTTTCAGAGCACTCAAGCTCTCCAGTGTACCTCCTTAGACTCCAGATGAATCCTTCACCCAGCAGTACTAAGGGTATTTCCCTGGGCAAGGGGATCCAGAAGCTGCCCAAAAATCAAAAAGTCCTAGCTAAAGAGCTAGTTAGGTTCTCCACCTGACTGCCCTCTCCCTTACCCAGCCATGGGTGTATAAGGTTACTCATACTGTTCTTCCTAAGAGCTTTCTTGGTTGGTGACTGCCTTCAGGCCTTCTGCTAGGCTGGCTCCTTCCCTGCTGCTCAGGCTGTCCCTCTTAGTAGACAGTGGCACAATTGAGGTCTCTTCGTCCAGCACCTACAGCATCTCACAGAAGTGAGTCCACCCTCACATTTTTGGAAATATTTGATTCTCTCTTTTCATGTGACAACACTGAAGAAATTACACTTTGCTACAATGTGACGTAGTCAGTGTACAGCTTGTATAACATGTAAATTTACTGTCCCCTCAAAATAACTCAGCACACCGCCATTAATGTCTAAAACTCTGGCAAGAAAAGTGAGTCCACCCCTAAGTGAAAATGTCCAAATTGGGCCCAATTAGCTATTTTCCCTTCCCGGTGTCATGTGACTCATTAGTGTTACAAGGTCTCAGGTGTGAATGGGGAGCAGGTGTGCTATCGCTCTCACTCTCTCATGGTCAGCATGGCACCTCATGGCAAAGAACTCTCTGAGGATCTGAAAAAAAGATTTGTTGCTCTACATAAAGATGGCCTAGGCTATAAGATTGCTAAGACCCTGAAGCTGAGCTGCAGCACTGTGGCCAAGACCATACAGCGGTTTAACAGGACAGATTCCACTCAGAACAGGCCTCGCCATGGTCGACCAAAGGAGTTGAGTGCATGTGCTTAGCGTCATATCCAGAGATTGTCTTTGGGAAATAGACGTATGAGTGCTGCCAGCATTTCTGCAGAGGTTGAAGGGGTGGGGGGTCAGCCTGTCAGTGCTCAGACCATACGCTGCACACTGCATCAAATTGGTCTGCATGGCTGTTGTCCCAGAAGGAAGTCTCTACTAAAGATGATGCACAAGAAAGCCCGCAGCAAGCAGATCCCTTTGAGAATGTGTGTGTGCATGAAACGCGTCAGTGAGGAGCTTACCTGCTAACATCTCGCCGCCGAGTCCAAGCGATGGTCTGGCAGCCATCTTTTTGAGTGTATGTTTTTATGTTCCACATGACTGCTTTTTGATTTTAATAAAATACTACACTGTATGCAACTGTCTCTGGGCTCTGTTATGTGAGCTCTTTCCTAGGATGGGCCATATTTGGATCGATCTCTGACCGACGCAGGGGAGGTTAATTTGCATGAGTGCACATAGAAGAGCCCATACTGTAGTGGATGCCATCTGGGTATTTCCCTATTTCCTGCAGTGGATGGATACATCTTTTGGAGGGATTTCTATACAGAGCCTGTTTATTTCTTGCTTCTGGTGAGTGCATAGTGGTGGAGGATTGTCACAGAAGTCACTTTACATCGCTGGTCACCATTGATTCACACAGTATTGTTGGACACTGCAATATTGGACTTTATGATATTGAATAATATTCACACATTTGTTTTTTGTTCATTTATTAGCGCTGCACCTTTATTTATGTTTTCTATGTAGTGGAATAGGAGGGTTTGCCACTTTGTGCTAGCTGCTCATTTATATTTTTGCACTCGCTACACATTTAATTTTTTCATGTTAGTGTAACGTCCACTTTTCTTTTCTTTTTTATTTAAAACTAATAAAGGTTTTGGCTGTGCACTTTAAATTCTGAATAGGTTGCAGTAGCTTCTCAAATCTCTTACATTTTTTATTATTTTTATTGAAAAAGCATCCTAAACAGCTTGATTAAAAATTAATAGAGTAAAAATTAACAGCAAAAAAAGGAACACACACATGTACAAGGTGGTATTAAAAAGTTTCAAGACTAGATCTGTTTACAAGAAAGTGAATGTAAAATATATGTATACATATACACATGTAAAGCTCTGCGTAAATTGATGGCGCTATATAAGTACCTGATTTAAAGAAATAAAATAAATAAATATTTATCTACGCTTACACACTATCATCTTCAATATAGTCCCCCTGCACAGCAATATAGCGCTCCCACTGTCTACTGTAGTATGACCAGTCTCTGACCATCTACTGTAGTATGACCAGTCTCTGACAATCTACTGTAGTATGACCAGTCTCTGACCATCTAATGCAGTATGCCCAGTATCTGACCATCTACTGTAGTATTACCAGTCTCTGACCATCTACTGTAGTATGCCCAGTCTCTGACAATCTACTGTAGTATGACCAGTCTCTGACCATCTACTGTAGTATGCCCAGTCTCTGACAATCTACTGTAGTATGACCAGTCTCTGACCATCTATTGCAGTATGCCCAGTATCTGACCATCTACTGTAGTATTACCAGTCTCTGACAATCTACTGTAGTATGACCAGTCTCTGACCATCTACTGTAGTATGCCCAGTCTCTGACAATCTACTGTAGTATGACCAGTCTCTGACAATCTACTGTAGTATGACCAGTTTCTGAATATCTACAGCAGACTATTTTCTGTGGCAGTGCATACACTATATGTTATTTGCCATCCCTTGGCGATGTTAGAATCTGTACACTAGTGCTGGGCTAGATGTTAGACGTTCGACTCAAACATCGGCCGTTCATGTGTTCAGTGAACACACGTACGATAAGGGCGTTCGGTGGGCTATTCATCCGCAATGCCCCGCAATGCACTGTGCCCTGACAGTGGATTGTGATTGGCCAAAGCATTGCACCTGACCACAGGTCAGGGGCAATGTTTTGGCCAATCACAGCTCATGATGATGTCACAAAGGAGTGGGGGTTACCCCACCCCTTTGTGACATCATCACTGTATTTAAGATCTGTCATCCCGGTGCAGCTCTCAGATGGTGGCAGCCAGTGTCGAGAGTGGAGCTTTTTTTTTTTTCTTTTCCGGATCGGTGGTGGCAGTGGGCATCAGGGGCGGACTGACAACTCATGGGGCCCCCGGGCAATAGGGGATCATGGGGCCCCTGTGTCCTTGCCCAAACTCAAAAAAGCCTATGAAAAAGGTACCAGGGGCATCTCATGGGGCCCCCTACTGACCCCGGGCCCTCGGGCGGTGCCCGAGTTTCCAAATGGTCAGTCTGCCTCTGGTGGGCATTGTGATTGACGTTGGATCTACTTCAGGGGACATTTTTAAAATTTTTGTTTTTAATAAAGGACTTGTCAAAGACTGTCAAAGCCACCCCTGCCCCAAAGCACCCCCCATGTTGAGGGCATAGATTGTAAGCTCGAAAGAGCAGGGCCCTCGAACCCTCGTGTATTGTATTGTTACTGTCTTGTCTCATGTTATGTCCCCCTTGCTACTGTACAGCGCTGAGCATACCCTTTGACGCTATATAAATACTGTATAATAATAATAATAATATGACCTGGTATGGTCCAGGAGGGGGGGCACTCATTCATCCCCCCATTTCTTGACCTGCCAGGCTGCATGCTCGGATAAGGATCTGGTATGGATTTTGGGGGGGACCCCCACGCCATTTAAAAAAAAATGTGGTGTGGGAGTTCCCCTCAAAATCCATACCAGACCCTAAGGGCTTGGTATGGATGGGGGGGGCTCCACGCATATTTTTTTTTTTTAATTGTCGGGCAGTGCCCGCAATTCTTTTAACAAAGACAGGGGGGTGTTCGGCCCATCACTGCTGTACACGAGCCGGTCTCTATCAAATAGGTTGTCCATCACTGTTCCAGATAGACTGTGAAAGGATTAGAACCTCTTTTAGATGTCTATTTTTGTCTATATCCCCGGGAAATTTCCCCTCACTTCCTGTCCGGGTGACAACAATGGCAATTTAAAACTATAATACAATTTTGGCTTGGTTATGCTTTACAAATTAAAATATAGGTATTAGGAACCTTTTATATTAACTTGGAGAAGAGTTCATGATCATGGCAGAAATTTTACAGATGCTGTTTTTGCATGGAAAACATTCAGAGGCAAAAACCTATTACACTTCTGATCTTCGGATCCACAGCTTGTGACTGCTAAACACATAGTGGAGTCTGATGTGATTTGACAATCATTTCACAAGCAGTTAATTACTGACCAGTATGGGAAACTCAAACTAAGCTAAGTGTAAACAGAATAGCGCAGCTCCAAAGGTCTTCGCTGCACTAATTGCTATATAATTAGTTTTCTGTTTCATAATTAGATGTCATCACGTATCCAAGAAAATAGATATCCATTTGTTGTACTAATGCGCTTTCTTTTCACCACTTTGCAAACTTTAGAAAGTCGTTATATGCATAACATCTCCGGCAAATTAGTTCTGTGAAAAGTTTTATCGAAGAGCTACAGGAAAAACACAAAATTCAACCAATAAAAAAGCCATAAAATACTGTCTTGGATTCTATGGTTTGTGCCTCACCCCCAATTGACAGAAAAATGAACGCAGATCTCCATTTTTTTTTAAACTAATTATCCAACTGTTTTAAAAATAAAGAATGTAATGTTCACTACAATAATGTAGAAATTGGGTGCCAATTAAGTGTAGCTTTTTGTTCTACCTTTTTGCCATTAGAGCGCTTCTTTCTCTAGGGGAGTAACCTTAGACGTTCCTGATACTACACATTTGAATTTTATCCAGATTGTGCAACATTTATGTGTCCCCTTTATATGATTTCTGGACATTTATTTTTCTGTGCCTACATAAGACCTTTTCACTAGGGCTGAGTGATTTTACCCCTTATGCACCATATTTTGTCTATAACCTCCACTACAATACTCACCTTGTCTTTGTCTACTGCACATGCTCCACTCTTAAGAGTTGAATGACATCCAGTGTTTTTTAACCCTTTGAGGACCAAGGGACGTATTTGTCCCATGTTTTTAATTGCATGTATCATCTGATTAAGAACTTAAAACTGTTTTTTTTTTTTGGTTTGAGTCAAAATATTAGTTCTTATCAACAAACAACAAATGGATCTAGCTTTTTGCCAATTATTTCATGAAATGGCTTACTTACATCAACTGAAATGTACGAACTTTAAAAACAAAAGAATTGATTCTTTTGGCGTTCCAAAATCTTACGGTCCTCAAAGGGTTAACTCATTACCTGTTAGCACATGCTGTCATGGACATGCCCTCTGGGGGTATACTATCATATTGGCCTGGGCTCACACTACATCAGCACCATTCCCTGTAGTACTAAGGACCTTAGGTAGAATAGGAAGAAGACCCATCATGCAGGCTATCATGCTAGAAGTCTTTGGTGGGGTTTTCCTTTAATACACTAATCCAGATATTGGCCTTCTATGTACAGTGCTCGGTATAAATAAGTACACCCCTTTTGAAAAGTATGATTTTAATCAATATCTCAATGAATACAAGAACAATTTCCAAAATGTTGACACAACTGAGTTTTATAGAACATTTGTTTAGCTCATTACATAAAAGTAAGCTTAAAAATATAACTTAAGATGACAAAATCTTCAGTTTTACTCAAATTAGTTGATGCAAAAATGAATACACCCCACAACAAAAACTACTCCATCTAGTATTTTGTATGACCTCCATGATTTGTAAGTCTTCTAGGCATGGGATGAACAGGTTGACAAATTGCAACTTCAATCTTTTTCCATTCTTCAAGAACGACCTCTTTTAGAGCCTGGATGCTGGATGGAGAGTGATGCTCAACTTGTCTCTTCAGAATTCCCCATAGGTGTTTGATTGGGTTCAGATCAGGAGACATACTTGGCCACTGAATCACTTTCACTCTTGTTCTTCTTCAAAAATGCAACAGTGTCCTTAGAGGTGTGTTTTGGATCATTGTCATGTTGGAAAAGTGCACGACCACCGAAGGCACAGAGTGATGGTAGCATCTTCTCTTTCAATACAGAGCAGTACATCTGTGAATTCATGATGCTGTCAATGAAATGCAGCTTCCCGACACCTGCAGAACTCATGCAGCCCCACAGAAGGACACTGCCACCACCATGCTTCACTGTAGGCACCATGCATTTTTCTTTGTACTCCTCAAAGCCATACAGTTTTGAAGCCATCAGTTTAAAAAACATTATCTTGGTCTCATCACTCCAGAGTACAGAGTCCCAGTAGTCTTCTTCTTTTTCAGTATGGGCCCTAGAAAATTCTAGACAGGCTTTTTTGTGCATGGGCTTTAGGAGAGGCTTCCTTAGTGGATGGCACCCATGCAGTGTATGCCGTATTGTGTCACAGGAAACAATTAGAGATGAGCGAATCGAAGTATCCGAAGTGGAATTCGAGTCGAATATCGGAAAAATTTCGATTCGTGCCGAATCCGAAAAACAGCCTAATTCGGACGCGCGAATCGAAATTTTTCCGAAAATGGCGGCTGACATGTGCGGCGACGGAGCGGGGATGTCGGGGAAGGCGCGCAGACAAGGCGCGCTGCCCCATAATGCATTCCTCAACGACATGTGATCGCATCAGCCAATCAGCAGCCAGCCAGCCAGCACTGTGTAATGGTCGAGGTATATATAGCGGCCATTTTGGAAATCTTCATTTGCCTGCAGTCATTGAACAGAGGCAGACCGCTCTGTACTAGGGACAGGGACAGAGTTAGGGCCACAGAAACGAGAATTGGGGACAGAGAGAAGTTACTTAGGGACAGAGAACCATTACTCAGGGACACAGACTTGTTAATGAGGGCCACAGAATCGTTATTTAGGGACAAAGAAACGCTAGTTAGGGCCACAGAATTCATACTCAGGGACAGACAGAATTGTTACTCAGTGCCAGAGAATTGTTACTTAGGGCCACAGAAACGTTATTAGGGCCACAGAATTTTTACTCAGGGACAGACAGAATTGTTACTGAGTGCCAGAGAATTGTTACTCAGGGACAGACAGAATTGTTACTGAGTGCCAGAGAATTCTTACTCAGGGCCACAGAATTCATTCTCAGGGACAGACAGAATTGTTACTCAGGGACAGACAGAATTGTTACTGAGTGCCAGAGAATTGTTACTCAGGGACAGACAGAATTGTTACTGAGTGCCAGAGAATTGTTACTCAGGGACAGACAGAATTGTTACTGAGTGCCAGAGAATTGTTACTCAGGGACAGACAGAATTGTTACTGAGTGCCAGAGAATTGTTACTCTCACAGACACAAAATTGTTACTTGCACAGACACAGAATTGTTACTTGCACAGACACACAATTGTTACTCAGGGCCACAGAATTCATACTCAGGGACAGACAGAATTGTTACTGAGTGCCAGAGAATTCTTACTCAGGGCCACAGAATTCATACTCAGGGACAGACAGAATTGTTACTCAGGGACAGACAGAATTGTTACTGAGTGCCAGAGAATTGTTACTCAGGGACAGACAGAATTGTTACTGAGTGCCAGAGAATTCTTACTCAGGGACAGACAGAATTGTTACTGAGTGCCAGAGAATTGTTACTCTCACAGACACAAAATTGTTACTTGCACAGACACAGAATTGTTACTCGCACAGAGACAGAATTGTTACTCAGGGCCACAGAATTCATACTCAGGGACAGACAGAATTGTTACTGAGTGCCAGAGAATTGTTACTCAGGGACAGACAGAATTGTTACTGAGTGCCAGAGAATTGTTACTCTCACAGACACAAAATTGTTACTTGCACAGACACAGAATTGTTACTTGCACAGACACACAATTGTTACTCAGGGCCACAGAATTCATACTCAGGGACAGACAGAATTGTTACTGAGTGCCAGAGAATTCTTACTCAGGGCCACAGAATTCATACTCAGGGACAGACAGAATTGTTACTCAGGGACAGACAGAATTGTTACTGAGTGCCAGAGAATTGTTACTCAGGGACAGACAGAATTGTTACTGAGTGCCAGAGAATTGTTACTCTCACAGACACAAAATTGTTACTTGCACAGACACAGAATTGTTACTTGCACAGACACACAATTGTTACTCAGGGCCACAGAATTCATACTCAGGGACAGACAGAATTGTTACTGAGTGCCAGAGAATTGTTACTCAGGGACAGACAGAATTGTTACTGAGTGCCAGAGAATTCTTACTCAGGGCCACAGAATTCATTCTCAGGGACAGACAGAATTGTTACTCAGGGACAGACAGAATTGTTACTGAGTGCCAGAGAATTGTTACTCAGGGACAGACAGAATTGTTACTGAGTGCCAGAGAATTGTTACTCAGGGACAGACAGAATTGTTACTGAGTGCCAGAGAATTGTTACTCAGGGACAGACAGAATTGTTACTGAGTGCCAGAGAATTGTTACTCTCACAGACACAAAATTGTTACTTGCACAGACACAGAATTGTTACTTGCACAGACACACAATTGTTACTCAGGGCCACAGAATTCATACTCAGGGACAGACAGAATTGTTACTGAGTGCCAGAGAATTCTTACTCAGGGCCACAGAATTCATACTCAGGGACAGACAGAATTGTTACTCAGGGACAGACAGAATTGTTACTGAGTGCCAGAGAATTGTTACTCAGGGACAGACAGAATTGTTACTGAGTGCCAGAGAATTCTTACTCAGGGACAGACAGAATTGTTACTGAGTGCCAGAGAATTGTTACTCTCACAGACACAAAATTGTTACTTGCACAGACACAGAATTGTTACTCGCACAGAGACAGAATTGTTACTCGCACAGAGACAGAATTGTTACTCAGGGCCACAGAATTCATACTCAGGGACAGACAGAATTGTTACTGAGTGCCAGAGAATTGTTACTCAGGGACAGACAGAATTGTTACTGAGTGCCAGAGAATTGTTACTCTCACAGACACAAAATTGTTACTTGCACAGACACAGAATTGTTACTTGCACAGACACACAATTGTTACTCAGGGCCACAGAATTCATACTCAGGGACAGACAGAATTGTTACTGAGTGCCAGAGAATTCTTACTCAGGGCCACAGAATTCATACTCAGGGACAGACAGAATTGTTACTCAGGGACAGACAGAATTGTTACTGAGTGCCAGAGAATTGTTACTCAGGGACAGACAGAATTGTTACTGAGTGCCAGAGAATTGTTACTCTCACAGACACAAAATTGTTACTTGCACAGACACAGAATTGTTACTTGCACAGACACACAATTGTTACTCAGGGCCACAGAATTCATACTCAGGGACAGACAGAATTGTTACTGAGTGCCAGAGAATTGTTACTCAGGGACAGACAGAATTGTTACTGAGTGCCAGAGAATTGTTACTCTCACAGACACAAAATTGTTACTTGCACAGACACAGAATTGTTACTCGCACAGAGACAGAATTGTTACTCAGGGCCACAGAATTCATACTCAGGGACAGACAGAATTGTTACTGAGTGCCAGAGAATTGTTACTCAGGGAAGACAGAATTGTTACTGAGTGCCAGAGAATTGTTACTCAGGGACAGACAGAATTGTTACTGAGTGCCAGGGAATTGTTACTCTCACAGACACAAAATTGTTACTTGCACAGACACAGAATTGTTACTCGCACAGAGACAGAATTGTTACTCAGGGCCACAGAATTCATACTCAGGGACAGACAGAATTGTTACTGAGTGCCAGAGAATTGTTACTCAGGGACAGACAGAATTGTTACTGAGTGCCAGAGAATTGTTACTCTCACAGACACAAAATTGTTACTTGCACAGACACAGAATTGTTACTTGCACAGACACACAATTGTTACTGAGTGCCAGAGAATTGTTACTCAGGGACAGACAGAATTGTTACTGAGTGCCAGAGAATTGTTACTCAGGGACAGTCAGAATTGTTACTGAGTGCCAGAGAATTGTTACTCAGGGACAGACAGAATTGTTACTGAGTGCCAGAGAATTGTTACTCGCACAGACACAAAATTGTTACTTGCACAGACACAAAATTGTTACTTGCACAGACACAGAATTGTTACTCGCGCAGACACAGAATTGTTACTCAGGGCCACAGAATTCATACTCAGGGACAGACAGAATTGTTACTGAGTGCCAGAGAATTGTTACTCAGGGACAGACAGAATTGTTACTGAGTGCCAGAGAATTGTTACTCAGGGACAGACAGAATTGTTACTGAGTGCCAGAGAATTGTTACTCAGGGACAGACAGAATTGTTACTGAGTGCCAGAGAATTGTTACTCGCACAGACACAAAATTGTTACTTGCACAGACACAGAATTGTTACTCGCACAGACACAGAATTGTTACTCGCACAGACACAGAATTGTTACTCAGGGCCACAGAATTCATACTCAGGGACAGACAGAATTGTTACTGAGTGCCAGAGAATTGTTACTCAGGGACACCTAATCGTTGAATTAAATAGTATGTCAGACAACATGCAGAGGAGTGGCAGAGGAGGCAATGTTTTAGGAGCGAGCAGACGTGGCAGCAGAGGAAGGGGTCGAGGCAGCAGTATTCGCAGCCAGAGGCCAGTGCTCCCGGTGTCATCCAGCGGTCGTGTCTCCACCGACAACCCTGCCGTCATTGATTGGTTGGCTCGGTCGTCTTCCTCTTCCCAGGTCACCTCTGACACCTACAGCCAACGGTCGGTGGGTACGTCAGACACAACCGTTAGTTGGCATGGCCCGGGACCAAGCCCACTGAAATCACGTGTCCTCTACCTGCCCCTGTCCTTTGCTGTTCCCTCACCAAGCGAAGTATCGCATGCTGTGGGCTCAGCCCCACTGTACAGTGAGGAAGAGCTAACAGAGGGCGGTCAGGAACGGGGGGAGACATCGGCCTTTTCAGCAGCCAAGCGAACAAGTACTGGCGAGGAGAGTGGCTCGGTAGCCGGTCTAGAGACAGGTCTGTCTCCTGACCCAGACGCAGCCGAGGGGGCTAGTAGTGAGGCGGAGACCCTACTTGATGATGAGGAGGTTGATCGCACTTGGCAGCCTCGTCGTCATCAGGCAATTTCTTCCGCATCATCAGGAGAAGAGGGTGGCAGCTTGGCAGCGAGCAAAACAGTCGGTGGGTTGCCCAGGAGACAGCAGCAGGGTCGCATCAGTGTCAGTGGAGCCAAACGTCCACGGAGTAGAGCACCAGCTCCACTGCAGCCTACCACCACGGCCAGTAGTGGTGCCGGTGCGCACGGAGGAAGTAGCAGTCAGCCAGTGAAGAGTAGCGGGGGCAAAGTTTCCTACTCGG
Source organism: Staurois parvus (assembly GCF_062004578.1). NCBI lineage: Eukaryota > Metazoa > Chordata > Amphibia > Anura > Ranidae > Staurois > Staurois parvus. The sequence continues at coordinate 3,347,867 of NW_028317799.1, read as the reverse complement.
TGGTGTGGCAATTTTTCCTCAAGCCGCCCGAGGAAGTAAACGTAGCCGTATGTCGACTATGTGGCCAGAAATGCAAGCGTGGCCAGGGGGCCCATGTTGGGACTACAGCGTTGCGTCAGCATATGCAGCGTCACCATTCGGTGGCCTGGGAAAACCGTGATAAACATACGGCGGTTCTGCCTGCCCCAGCCCCCGCTCCATCACCCGCTCCGTTACTTGCTCCGTCACCCGACGTCGTCAATCGCCCTCTATCAGCCAGTCAAGGCTCCAACACCTCTGCTGAGGGGAGTTGTCGCTCGTTGGCATCTTCCGCTCGTTCAGATGCTCCTTCTCCTGCTACTCCTCTTCTCGGATTCCGTCAACAGTCTTTCTTGGAATCCGTATCCAAGAGACAACAGTTTGCGAGCACGCACCCGACGGTGCAAAAGCTGAACGTCCTCCTGTCCAAGTTGCTGGTGCTGCAGTCCCTCCCTTTCCAACTGGTGGACTCAGCACCTTTCCGAGAAATGATGGCTTGTGCCGCGCCGCGGTGGAGAGTGCCAAGCCGTCATTTCTTTGCCCAAAAGGCAGTGCCAGCCCTGCATTCACATGTAGAAGAGATGGTGGGCCAGTCTTTGAGCATGTCGGTCTCTGCCAAAGTGCACGGCAGCGCCGACGTGTGGAGCTGTAACTACGGTCAGGGACAGTACATGTCATTTACGGCCCACTGGGTGAACGTGGTGCCGGCACAGCCGCACCAGCAACTTGGACAGGTCACGACGCTTTTGCCTCCACGTTTGCACGTCCTTGGTCCAGCAAGCATGTCCGCCTCTACCACCTCTTTTTCCGCCGTGTCCTCAGCCGCCACCCCCGTGCCAAGTCCCATTACCCGACCGGCATATCACATGTGCAGGGCGCAACGGTGTCACGCTGTGCTGCACCTGGTATGCCTTGGCGAACGTAGTCACACAGGGGAGGAACTGCTGAGTGTAATGAACAGAGAAATCGACAGATGGCTGTCTCCGCGCAAACTAAAAATCGGAACCATGTTGACTGACAACGGAAAGAACATGGTGTCTGCTCTGCGTCAAGGAAGGTTGTGCCATGCGCCATGCATGGCTCACGTGTTCAATCTGGTTGTCAAGCGGTTCCTAAAATCCACCATCCCACTGCAAGACATCCTTAAAATGTCACGTAAACTGTGCATGCATTTCAGCCATTCCTACACCGCAAAGAACACCCTCATTGAGCTGCAGCGGCAGAACGGAATTCCACAGCATCGCCTGATCTGCGACGTTGCAACAAGGTGGAATTCAACCCTACACATGTTAGACCGCCTTTACGAGCAGCGAAAGGCCATCACCGATTTCCTGATGTTACAAGCGGATAAAGGTACTCCCCTGTGTAACTTAGATGTCAGCCATTGGCAGCTCATGCGTGACACCTGCCGCTTGCTCAGGCCCTTTGAGGAGGCCACGCTATTCGTGAGTCGGCAGGACTATGGGATGAACGACGTCATTCCTCTGTTGCACGTCCTGGAACAAATGCTGTTAACAATGGCTGGTCAGGGTGCGGTAGACGTGGCGCACAGATCTCAACGCCACATGACCCCTGTGGGGGCAGGACAGGAAGAAGAGGAGGAGGTAGAGGAGGACATTTGTGCTCAGGAATTATTGAGTGAAATGGGTGGTTTTTCCACTCAGCGGACAGGAGTGGAGGAGCAGGAGCATCTGGTAGAGGAGGAGGAGGAGGAGACAGAGGACCCAGACGCACCGTGGCAGTATGCTGTGGAGATGGAGGCAGGGAGTCCCTCGCATTCCTTGGCACAAATGGCCCATAGCATGCTCGGTTGCTTGCGTAGCGACAGCCGAATAATAACCATCAGACAGAGGGATGACTTTTGGCTGTCCACCTTGTTGGACCCTCGCTACCGGTCCAAAATGGTGGCCTTTTTCACACCTGCTGAGAGGGAGGCCAAAATTACGTACTATAAAAACCACCTATGTAGTCAGTTGGTCTCTGCCTTTGTGCGCCATCGTCCATCCTCAGACACTGTGGGCCCTGTGCGCTCGCGTTCCGCTGGCATGGCAGCAGGGGAGGGGTGGGGTGGTAGGAGCAGCGGCAGCTCCACCAGCAGCGGCTGCCTCAGTCTGCAGTCGATGATGAGTAGCTTTCTTCACCAGCGCAGTGAGGAAACTACTAACCAGCCGCAGCAGCAGCAGCAGCATCAGGTGGACCTGGAGCAGGAGCTCAAACAACAGGCTTGGGCCTACTTGGACAGCACCCTGCCAACCGAGGTAGACAATCCCCTTGACTACTGGGCAACGAAACTTGACCTTTGGCCCCAACTAGCTGAATTTGCCCTTGAAAGGCTGTCATGCCCGGCCAGTAGCGTGGCATCGGAGCGCGTGTTTAGTGCGGCAGGAGGTATTGTAACTCCGCGGAGGACACGACTGTCCACCCAAAGTGTGGAGAGACTCACGTTTGTGAAAATGAATCAGGCGTGGATTAGTCTGGATTTCAAACCACCAGTTCCTGACACAACTGACTAAATCCGCCATGAATCATGCCTCAAACATGTGCCACTTTCAGGTCTCCTCACACTGCTGGTGTGTTGAATTTTTTGACATAGGGTGCTGGCAGATTACGGGCCTCCTATAGCTGCTGCCAGGCCCCTAATCTGCCATAGGCCCCTATATACCACCTCCTCCTGCTGCTGCCAGGTCCAGAGTCTCTCATGGGTCCCTGTACGGCCTCCCATTGCTGCTGTCTCCATCGCCACACTCTGCTGCCATGTGCCACTTTCAGGTCTCTTCACACTGCTGGTGTGTTAAATTTTTTGACATAGGGTGCAGGCAGATTACGGGCCTCACATAGCTGCTGCCAGGCCCCTAATCTGCCATGGGCCCCTATATACCACCTCCTCCTGCTGCTGCCAGGTCCAGAGTCTCTCATGGGTCCCTGTACGGCCTCCCATTGCTGCTGTCTCCATCGCCACACTCTGCTGCCATGTGCCACTTTCAGGTCTCTTCACACTGCTGGTGTGTTAAATTTTTTGACATAGGGTGCAGGCAGATTACGGGCCTCACATAGCTGCTGCCAGGCCCCTAATCTGCCATAGGCCCCTATATACCGCCTCCTCATGCTGCTGCCAAGTCCAGAGTCTCTCATGGGTCCCTGTACGGCCTCCCATTGCTGCTGTCTCCATCGCCACACTCTGCTGCCATGTGCCACTTTCAGGTCTCTTCACACTGCTGGTGTGTTAAATTTTTTGACATAGGGTGCAGGCAGATTACGGGCCTCACATAGCTGCTGCCAGGCCCCTAATCTGCCATGGGCCCCTATATACCGCCTCCTCATGCTGCTGCCAAGTCCAGAGTCTCTCATGGGTCCCTGTACGGCCTCCCATTGCTGCTGTCTCCATCGCCACACTCTGCTGCCATGTGCCACTTTCAGGTCTCTTCACACTGCTGGTGTGTTAAATTTTTTGACATAGGGTGCAGGCAGATTACGGGCCTCACATAGCTGCTGCCAGGCCCCTAATCTGCCATGGGCCCCTATATACCGCCTCCTCATGCTGCTGCCAAGTCTAGAGTCTCTCATGGGTCCCTGTACGGCCTCCCATTGCTGCTGTCTCCATCGCCACACTCTGCTGCCATGTGCCACTTTCAGGTCTCTTCACACTGCTGGTGTGTTAAATTTTTTGACATAGGGTGCAGGCAGATTACGGGCCTCACATAGCTGCTGCCAGGCCCCTAATCTGCCATGGGCCCCTATAAACCGCCTCCTCATGCTGCTGCCAAGTCTAGAGTCTCTCATGGGTCCCTGTACGGCCTCCCATTGCTGCTGTCTCCATCGCCACACTCTGCTGCCATGTGCCACTTTCAGGTCTCTTCACACTGCTGGTGTGTTTAATTTTTTGACATAGGGTGCTGCAAGATAACGGGCCTCACATAGCTGCTGCCAGGCCCCTAATCTGCCATGGGCCCCTATATACCGCCTCCTCATGCTGCTGCCAAGTCCAGAGTCTCTCATGGGTCCCTGTACGGCCTCCCATTGCTGCTGTCTCCATCGCCACACTCTGCTGCCATGTGCCACTTTCAGGTCTCTTCACACTGCTGGTGTGTTTAATTTTTTGACATAGGGTGCTGCAAGATAACGGGCCTCACATAGCTGCTGCCAGGCCCCTAATCTGCCATGGGCCCCTATATACCGCCTCCTCATGCTGCTGCCAAGTCCATAGTCTGTCATGGTCCCTGTACGGCCTCCCATTGCTGCTGTCTCCATCGCCACACTCTGCTGCCATGTGCCACTTTCAGGTCTCTTCACACTGCTGGTGTGTTAAATTTTTTGACATAGGGTGCAGGCAGATTACGGGCCTCACATAGCTGCTGCCAGGCCCCTAATCTGCCATGGGCCCCTATATACCGCCTCCTCATGCTGCTGCCAAGTCCAGAGTCTGTCATGGTCCCTGTACGGCCTCCCATTGCTGCTGTCTCCATCGCCACACTCTGCTGCCATGTGCCACTTTCAGGTCTCTTCACACTGCTGGTGTGTTAAATTTTTTGACATAGGGTGCAGGCAGATTACGGGCCTCACATAGCTGCTGCCAGGCCCCTAATCTGCCATGGGCCCCTATATACCACCTCCTCCTGCTGCTGCCAGGTCCAGAGTCTCTCATGGGTCCCTGTACGGCCTCCCATTGCTGCTGTCTCCATCGCCACACTCTGCTGCCATGTGCCACTTTCAGGTCTCTTCACACTGCTGGTGTGTTAAATTTTTTGACATAGGGTGCTGCAAGATAACGGGCCTCACATAGCTGCTGCCAGGCCCCTAATCTGCCATGGGCCCCTATATACCGCCTCCTCATGCTGCTGCCAAGTCCATAGTCTGTCATGGTCCCTGTACGGCCTCCCATTGCTGCTGTCTCCATCGCCACACTCTGCTGCCATGTGCCACTTTCAGGTCTCTTCACACTGCTGGTGTGTTAAATTTTTTGACATAGGGTGCAGGCAGATTACGGGCCTCACATAGCTGCTGCCAGGCCCCTAATCTGCCATGGGCCCCTATATACCGCCTCCTCATGCTGCTGCCAAGTCCAGAGTCTGTCATGGTCCCTGTACGGCCTCCCATTGCTGCTGTCTCCATCGCCACACTCTGCTGCCATGTGCCACTTTCAGGTCTCTTCACACTGCTGGTGTGTTAAATTTTTTGACATAGGGTGCAGGCAGATTACGGGCCTCACATAGCTGCTGCCAGGCCCCTAATCTGCCATGGGCCCCTATATACCACCTCCTCCTGCTGCTGCCAGGTCCAGAGTCTCTCATGGGTCCCTGTACGGCCTCCCATTGCTGCTGTCTCCATCGCCACACTCTGCTGCCATGTGCCACTTTCAGGTCTCTTCACACTGCTGGTGTGTTAAATTTTTTGACATAGGGTGCTGCAAGATAACGGGCCTCACATAGCTGCTGCCAGGCCCCTAATCAGCCATGGGCCCCTATACCGCCTCCTCCTGCTGCTGCCAGGTCCAGAGTCTCTCATGCCATGTGCCACTTTCAGGTCTCTTCACACTGCTGGTGTGTTAAATTTTTTGACATAGGGTGCAGGCAGATTACGGGCCTCACATAGCTGCTGCCAGGCCCCTAATCTGCCATGGGCCCCTATATACCGCCTCCTCATGCTGCTGCCAAGTCCAGAGTCTGTCATGGTCCCTGTACGGCCTCCCATTGCTGCTGTCTCCATCGCCACACTCTGCTGCCATGTGCCACTTTCAGGTCTCTTCACACTGCTGGTGTGTTAAATTTTTTGACATAGGGTGCAGGCAGATTACGGGCCTCACATAGCTGCTGCCAGGCCCCTAATCTGCCATGGGCCCCTATATACCGCCTCCTCATGCTGCTGCCAAGTCCAGAGTCTGTCATGGTCCCTGTACGGCCTCCCATTGCTGCTGTCTCCATCGCCACACTCTGCTGCCATGTGCCACTTTCAGGTCTCTTCACACTGCTGGTGTGTTAAATTTTTTGACATAGGGTGCAGGCAGATTACGGGCCTCACATAGCTGCTGCCAGGCCCCTAATCTGCCATGGGCCCCTATATACCGCCTCCTCATGCTGCTGCCAAGTCCAGAGTCTGTCATGGTCCCTGTACGGCCTCCCATTGCTGCTGTCTCCATCGCCACACTCTGCTGCCATGTGCCACTTTCAGGTCTCTTCACACTGCTGGTGTGTTAAATTTTTTGACATAGGGTGCAGGCAGATTACGGGCCTCACATAGCTGCTGCCAGGCCCCTAATCTGCCATAGGCCCCTATATACCGCCTCCTCATGCTGCTGCCAAGTCCAGAGTCTGTCATGGTCCCTGTACGGCCTCCCATTGCTGCTGTCTCCATCGCCACACTCTGCTGCCATGTGCCACTTTCAGGTCTCTTCACACTGCTGGTGTGTTAAATTTTTTGACATAGGGTGCAGGCAGATTACGGGCCTCACATAGCTGCTGCCAGGCCCCTAATCTGCCATGGGCCCCTATATACCACCTCCTCCTGCTGCTGCCAGGTCCAGAGTCTCTCATGGGTCCCTGTACGGCCTCCCATTGCTGCTGTCTCCATCGCCACACTCTGCTGCCATGTGCCACTTTCAGGTATCTTCACACTGCTGGTGTGTTAAATTTTTTGACATAGGGTGCTGCAAGATAACGGGCCTCACATAGCTGCTGCCAGGCCCCTAATCAGCCATGGGCCCCTATACCGCCTCCTCCTGCTGCTGCCAGGTCCAGAGTCTCTCATGCCATGTGCCACTTTCAGGTCTCTTCACACTGCTGGTGTGTTTAATTTTTTGACATAGGGTGCAGGCAGATTACGGGCCTCACATAGCTGCTGCCAGGCCCCTAATCTGCCATGGGCCCCTATATACCGCCTCCTCATGCTGCTGCCAGGTCCAGAGTCTCTCATGGGTCCCTGTACGGCCTCCCATTGCTGCTTTCTCCATCGCCACACTCTGCCATGTGCCACTTTCAGGTCTCCTCACACACTGCTGGTGTGTTGAATTTTTTGACATAGGGTGCTGGCAGATTACGGGCCTCCCATAGCTGCTGCCAGGCCCCTAATCTGCCATGGGCCCCTATATACCGCCTCCTCATGCTGCTGCCAAGTCCAGAGTCTGTCATGGGTCCCTGTACGGCCTCCCATTGCTGCTGTCTCCATCGCCACACTCTGCCATGTGCCACTTTCAGGTCTCCTCACACACTGCTGGTGTGTAGAATTTTTTGACATAGGGTGCTGGCAGATTACGGGCCTCCCATAGCTGCTGCCAGGCCCCTAATCTGCCATGGGCCCCTATATACCGCCTCCTCATGCTGCTGCCAAGTCCAGAGTCTGTCATGGGTCCCTGTACGGCCTCCCATTGCTGCTGTCTCCATCGCCACACTCTGCCATGTGCCACTTTCAGGTCTCCTCACACTGCTGGTGTGTTGAATTTTTTGACATAGGGTGCTGGCAGATTACGGGCCTCCTATAGCTGCTGCCAGGCCCCTAATCTGCCATGGGCCCCTATATACCGCCTCCTCATGCTGCTGCCAAGTTCAGAGTCTGTCATGGGTCCCTGTACGGCCTCCCATTGCTGCTGTCTCCATCGCCACACTCTGCCATGTGCCACTTTCAGGTCTCCTCACACTGCTGGTGTGTTGAATTTTTTGACATAGGGTGCTGGCAGATTACGGGCCTCCTATAGCTGCTGCCAGGCCCCTAATCTGCCATAAGCCCCTATATACCGCCTCCTCATGCTGCTGCCAAGTCCAGAGTCTGTCATGGGTCCCTGTACGGCCTCCCATTGCTGCTGTCTCCATCGCCACACTCTGCCATGTGCCACTTTCAGGTCTCCTCACACACTGCTGGTGTGTTGAATTTTTTGACATAGGGTGCTGGCAGATTACGGGCCTCCTATAGCTGCTGCCAGGCCCCTAATCTGCCGTAGGCCCCTATATACCGCCTCCTCATGCTGCTGCCAGGTCCAGAGTCTCTCATGGGTCCCTGTACGGCCTCCCATTGCTGCTGTCTCCATCGCCACACTCTGCCATGTGCCACTTTCAGGTCTCCTCACACTGCTGGTGTGTTCCATTTTTTGTCATAGGGTGCTGGCAGATTATGGGCCTCCCATAACTGCTGCCAGGCCCCTAATCTGCCATGGGCCCCTATACCGACTCCTCATGCTGTGACGTTGCAACAAGGTGGAATTCAACCCTACATATGTTAGACCGCCTTTACGAACAGCAAAAGGCCATCACAGATTTCCTGATGTTAAAAGCAGATAAAGGTACTCCCTGTGTAACTTAGATGTCAACCATTGGCAGCTCATGCGTGACACCTGCGCTTGCTCAGGCCCTTTGAGGAGGCCACGCTATTCGTGAGTCGGCAGGACTATGGGATGAACGACGTCATTCCTCTGTTGCACGTCCTGGAACAAATGCTGTTAACAATGGCTGGTCAGGGTGCGGTAGACGTGGCGCACAGATCTCAACGCCACATGGCCCCTGTGGGGGCAGGACTGGAAGAAGAGGAGGAGGTAGAGGAGGACATTGGTGCTCAGGAATTATTGAGTGAAATGGGTGGTTTTTCCACTCAGCGGACAGGAGTGGAGGAGCAGGAGCATCTGGTAGAGGAGGAGGAAGAGGAGACAGAGGACCTAGACGCACCGTGGCAGTATGCTGTGGAGATGGAGGCAGGGAGTCCCTCGCATTCCTTGGCACAAATGGCCCATAGCATGCTCGGTTGCTTGCGTAGCGACAGCCGAATAATAACCATCAGACAGAGGGATGACTTTTGGCTGTCCACCTTGTTGGACCCTCGCTACCGTTCAAAAATGGTGGCCTTTTTCACACCTGCTGAGAGGGAGGCCAAAATAACGTACTATAAAAAACACCTATGTAGTCAGCTGGTCTCTGCCTGTCTGCGCCAACGTCCATCCTCAGACACTGTGGGCCCTGTGCGCTCGTGTTCCGCTGCCATGGCAGCAGGGGAGGGGTGGGGTGGTAGGAGCAGTGGCAGCTCCACCAGCAGCGGCTGCCTCAGTCTGCAGTCGATGATGAGTAGCTTTCTTCACCAGCGCAGTGAGGAAACTACTAACCAGCCGCAGCAGCAGCAGCAGCATCAGGTGGACCTGGAGCAGGACCTCAAACAACAGGCTTAGGCCTACTTGGACAGCACCCTGCCAACCGAGGTAGACAATCCCCTTGACTACTGGGCAACGAAACTTGACCTTTGGCCCCAACTAGCTGAATTTGCCCTTGAAAGGCTGTCATGCCCGGCCAGTAGCGTGGCATCGGAGCGCGTGTTTAGTGCGGCAGGAGGTATTGCAACTCCGCGGAGGACACGACTGTCCACCCAAAGTGTGGAGAGACTCACGTTTGTGAAAATGAATCAGGCGTGGATTAGTCTGGATTTCAAACCACCAGTTCCTGACACAACTGACTAAATCCGCCATGAATCATGCCCCAAACATGTGCCACTTTCAGGTCTCCTCACACTGCTGGTGTGTTCCATTTTTTGTCATAGGGTGCTGGCAGATTACGGGCCTCCCATAGCTGCTGCCAGGCCCCTAATCTGCCATGGGCCCCTATACCGCCTCCTCATGCTGCTGCCAAGTCCAGAGTCTCTCATGGGTCCCTGTACGGCCTCCCATTGCTGCTGCCTCCATCGCCACACTCTGCCATGTGCCACTTTCAGGTCTCCTCACACTGCTGGTGTGTTCCATTTTTTGTCATAGGGTGCTGGCAGATTACGGGCCTCCCATAGCTGCTGCCAGGCCCCTAATCTGCCATGGGCCCCTATACCGCCTCCTCATGCTGCTGCCAGGTCCAGAGTCTCTCATGGGTCCCTGTACGGCCTCCCATTGCTGCTGTCTCCATCGCCACACTCTGCCATGTGCCACTTTCAGGTCTCCTCACACTGCTGGTGGGTTCCATTTTTTGTCATAGGGTGCTGGCAGATTACGGGCCTCCCATAGCTGCTGCCAGGCCCGTAATCTGCCATGGGCCCCCGTACCGACTCCTCATGCTGCTGCCAGGCCCGTAATCTGTCATGGGCCACTGTTGTCGCTTGTTGGCATATTCCGCTCGTTCAGATGCTCCTTCTCCTGCTACTCCTCTTCACGGATTCCGTCAGCAGTCTTTCTTGGAATCCGTTTCCAAGAGACAACAGTTTGCGAGCACGCACCCGACGGTGCAGAAGCTGAACGTCCTCCTGTCCAAGTTGCTGCTGCCAGGCTCGTAATCTGTCATGCGCCCCTGTACCGCCTCCTCATGCTGCTGCCAGGTCCAGAGTGTGTCATGGGCCCCCGTACCGACTCCTCATGCTGCTGCCAGGCCCGTAATCTGTCATGGGCCCCTGTACCGCCTCCCCATGCTGCTGCCAGGTCCAGAGTGTGTCATGGGTCCCTGTACGGCCTCCCATTGCTGCTGCCAGGCCCGTAATCTGCCATGGGCCCCTGTACCGACTCCTCATGCTGCTGCCAGGCCCGTAATCTGTCATGGGCCCCTGTACCGCCTCCTCATGCTGCTGCCAGGTCCAGAGTGTGTCATGGGTCCCTGTACGGCCTCCCATTGCTGCTGTCTCTATCGCCACACTCTGCCATGTGCCACTTTCAGGTCTCCTCACACTGCTGGTGGTTTCCATTTTTGTCATAGGGTGCTGTATGGCCTCCCATTGCTGCTGCCTCCACCGCCACACTGTGGCTCCACACTCTGGTTTTGGCCCCGTGACTGCCCAAATGAGTGAAGTGTGCGGTGATTCTAAGATCGACGGCACTCATCTGCATGTCATACTGACTGACAGTATTATTTCTCTTCCCCAGCAGACTCCAAGGGCATTTAAATTAAAGGTACAGTGTTCTGCACTAATATTAAGTCTCTCTGAAGCCTAGAAACACCCTTTTTTAAGTTAAATTCACAGCGAATTTATTCGACTCGAATCGAATATTGTCCACGAATTCGCCGAATCAGTCGAATCGAATTTTTCATTTCTTCGCTCATCTCTAGAAACAATCACCCCAGTTTGGCTTTCTACTCCTGTAGTGAACATGCATGCTGATTTTCTTCAACCCTTCTCATCAGAAGACACTCCCGTTGAGGTGTTAACATTCATGGACCGCCTGGACATCTCTGTGAGATGGTTGCAGTTCTATCTTTCTTTAATTTTGTATCACTTTTGCTACAGTATTTTGACTGATAAGTTGGGGGCAGAGGATAGAAGATTCCAACTAAGTTAGAAGCCATACTTCTTATTGAATGTAAGTATCGTCCTTTGTGCTTATTTAAAAAAAAAAATAATAAACTTGGGCTTTACAACTAAAATATGGATTAATAAGACATAATACAAAAAATAATCATGCCACTCTGAATAAAATAAAATGTAACCACAGTGTCCACTTAAATGTGTAGCGCATGAAGGAATGGAGCACTTGCACTATTTCTCAGAAGTAATTTTCAATCTTTTTAAGTTTTTACAAGCCTCTTTAAATTATATTAAGCATAAAACCTGTATTGAACAGATCTTCTATCACTGTAATTTATGGCGTATCTGTGGTTATGGAGCTAATTATGAATTGATTCATACATTGATTTTAATCTGGAAGAAACAGACTTTGATGTTCGCAATAGTCCAATGGTAGTGAATAAAATGCTTTTATTAGGATTGGAGAATGCTTCTCTTCTCCATAACAAGGTGGAGGAAATTATTCCATTTTCATTACATGGTGCTATTTGTTAAGGAAGCCTTACCTGATTTTATTCACATATACAAATGCAATTTATGAAGTTTTATGCAAAATTCTTCCACCGCACTGTTCTTTTTTTTTTGTGCACAGAAGATTTTTTCCCTTTCAAATATTAGAAATGCTTTATTGTGAAATATAATATAAAATTCTTGTCCTAAATACAGCAGTCCTGAAATTAAATGAAAACACTTCTAATACTCTGCCTCTCTGATAGACCCAATCTGTTCCCTTGGTTTGTATCAAGGTCCTACTTTTCCTCGGGGCTTGTGCTGCTCCATGTGCTGGCATCCATCTTAGGTCTGCAAAGCATTGTGGGATCCTTTATGCTTTCAGCCCTCTGCAGCTCCTCCCAGGAGGTGGCGGCTTATCACATTTAAGTCTGCTGTTTGCAGCTGTCCATTGCATTCGTGTCCTGTCTGTTGCACAGCAGCAAGCTCCTGTTCAGTTAACTCTTTGCTCTCCTGGATACCGACTCGGCTTTGGCTAAGACTCCTCCTGGCTTCTGACCCCGGCTCTGGCGACCATTCTTCCTGGCTTCTGACCCCGACTCTGGCAACCATTCTTCCTGGCTTCTGACCCCGGCTCTGGCGACCATTCTTCCTGGCTTCTGACCCCAGCTCTGGTGACCATTCTTCCTGGCTTCTGCCCCCTGCTTTAGCTACGATTCCCGCTGGTTCTCGACTTATCCTGGAAGACGACCTCGGCAGGAGAACTTCTGTCCTACCAAGTCATCCGCTGTTGCTGTCAGACTTGCAGAGACTCTTGCCTTGTTTCTGTGTAAATAAACTTACCTTTAATTGCACCTCCTTGTGTGTCTGGCTCCTCGTTCCCTGACAGTTTGTTTGCTGGGTTTGCATCTGTCAATTCTTTTTTTGTTTTTGTTTTTTTACTTTTATAGTTCATTTAAAGCAAATGTATCAAACACAAGGCCTACCAGGCCATGTCATGTGGCCCTTACACCTCTCCTGCATCTGTGACACCCCCCTAGTCTCCCTCCACCCCTTGTCTTAGTGGTCAGCAGCAGAGAGGAGGACAGAACTCTTCCAGATCCTGAACATTTCCATGCAGTCATGAAGAGTTTGTCTCTGACCCTTTCTCAGCAGTTGGCAGCAGAGAGGATAGATCTTGTCCTAAAGATTCTGTGTCTCCCTCTGTGCAGCACCCCCTCGTCTTCACCTTCCCTGGACTCAGCATTCAGCAGACTCTGGCAGCAGGCTCCAACTCTCCTCAAGTCCTGCTCCAGACCCTGACATTTCTGCTTTGCAGACTGCCCCCAGCTTCTTCCTGGAAGTTGCACAAGGTGGGGAGGGGGGTGCCCTGTGATGTAAGGAAGAGTGAGGCACTCATGACTTCTCATGGTGGGGGCAATGGGAGCTCTTGACATCTGATGTAAGGGGTGGAGTGCTCTGGACATCTAGTCTTATAGATACAACCGTCCCGTGATGAAATTAAGTTTGACACCCCTGCTTCAAAGGGTATTTTCATTTTTACAGTTAAATTTGCGAAAACTCCACTATAGGTTAGTCATGTGTTCCCGTTCACACAGCATAAAAAAATATTTAAAAATGTTGCTTACCATTTAGATGTCTCTAAGGAGAAGGTGTCATTGCTTATTCTAAGAATTTCTGTGAAATAGGTCAACAAGAGCTCCAAATGAAAAATCCTTAGGAGTCCAAAGTCTTTACTGTTCAACTGGTTGCAACAAGCAGGGCCAAAAAAACACCAACGCATTTCAGGGCCACATGATCTCCTTTATCAAGGCTGGGTGAACGCCAGTGTTGACTATTGTTTATACCATCCTTTGCCTGCAGATCAGTCTACTTAGGAACACTGTTGAGTCTAGTAACCATTCTGCCATTTTCCCAAGCCCTGATGAAGGGGGATGGTGAGGGCTCCTGAAATGGTGTTCTTTTGCCCTGCTTGCTGTAACCAGCTGAACAATAAAGACTTTGGACTCCTAAGGAGTTTTCATTTTGTGCTCTTTTTAACATAATTGCATTTCTCAACTACAGCGAAGGTCTTTTCCTGGGCGGTCCCAGTTATTATGGTGAGTTGCCGAATACAGGCCAGTTGGGCTCAAGTATTGACTTTGTCCACATTTTGACAACGTGTGAAAATCCATGTTCCCCATCTTTATATCATTATCTCTTGGTTTAAGAATTTCTAGAGGCAAGCCATAGATTACACAATTTTTTTCCTTTCACCATGGGTAGAAGGAAAGAAAATGGCTTGATCAACGCAGCCAGTGTAGATGGGGGAATCCCTCCCTATTGTGTTCTTCCGGTTGGGAGCCCTGCCACCAGGACACAACAATCACAGCTGGCTGCTAGTGATCACATGCAAAAAAGCCGACTGGCTATTTGTATTGAAGTCGATCCATTGGTTGACCACAGTACAACCAGTCCGCTCATAGATGAATTGAATCTTGACTGGTCTCTGTTGAACCATCTTTAGCCGGTTTTAAAGTGTCTTTATCCTTAGACAGAGTTTTCCCTTATTAGCATACAATGCAGGAGGACAGTTTCTAAATTTGTAACCCCTTGTTGAGGCAGAGAGCTCTCAGATTTAGTTTCCAGCTAATAATGAAGAACACATGTGAACACAATACAAAGGGTTGATTGTGTTGAACATCACTCCATCGCTCCCTACTAAACATTACAAAGAAGGAAGAGTGTTTTAAGAATTTTTAGACAAGTAAAAAGCACTTAAAAATGTAACCAGCATTTTTTTTAAAGCCCTGTACACACGATAAGAACATTGTTGGATTTTTTTGCATGCTAGCCTCCATATCGAAAATGAAGAGTTTACTAAAGTTACAAAAATTGTCATACAACAGAATAAAAATTAGGAGGTGATGTATTGTACAACTTGGTATTGTACGAGAAAAATTTTCATGCTGGTCCCTTCGAATAATTTCAGACAAAAGCTGTGTACTAACAATCAGATCGTATGATCGCTTTGAAAGTGATATTTTTCTTTGTCAATTTCTGATTGTGTGTACTAGGCATAAGTTAGCTATGTTAACGGGAACATGTGACAAATATAAAGTAGGTGTCATCCCAATTTGGTAAAAAAAAGTGGAAAAACACTTTAAAGTATAAACGATCCTATTCAGTACATTTCTGCAATGAATGCACATTTCCTGTCAACCTCTGCAATACACTTCTGTAAGCCCAGGGTGAGGGGCAGTGCTTCGAAGCCTTGGGCTCACACAGAGCGGGTTGAACGATGCTGAGAACTGTTCAACGCAAAAGAAGAGTGGTGCATTATTGATGGATCCTGTTGCAACGTGCATGCATGGTCTTATGATGCAGCGAGCATTGCTGGGGTCACCAGTGTGGGGGGATTTTGCCTGTTCCGGCTGGCTCCAGGTGTATGCATAGTTGTCGTACATAGTGTCTACAGCTGGGTCAGATGATGTTACACGCTGACCATTCGGCGTGGGCACTCTGGCTGGGACGCATATATAGCTGGGGGCTAGACTGGACCTGGGGACACACTTTTGAGGCAATGTAGGTGGTTGCTTGGACACTAACTCAGCATTGCAGATAGCAGGTAACTACTTTGGTATGATGCGGTGGCAATCTTGGATGTAACTTTCGCCTAAATATGGTCTGATATGTTGTTGGTGTACTGGTGCACCCTTATGGAAAGTTTGACTTATATATTTTTCAGCAATTTCTGACAGAGCAAGATGGTGGTCTAGGCAACATTATGGAGGCCTAGGGGAGCGCCTACAACTACATACTGAGCAGTTAACCTTATGAAGACGCACATGAACTTTAATGGCATCCCAGTCTTAGTCCGTAGGGTTTAGTATTGAGTTGGCCCCGCCCTTTGCAGCTATAACAGCTTCAACTCTTCTGGGATTGCTGTCCACAAGGTTTAGGAGTCTGTCTAAGGGAATGTTTGAAGCGCATTTGTGAGGTCAGGCATTGATATTGAACAAGAAGGCCTGGTTTGCAGTCTCCGCTCTAATTCATCCTAAAGGTGTTCTATTGGGTTGAGGTCAGGACTCTGTGCAGGACAGTCAAATTCCTCCACCCCAAACTCACTCATCCATATCTTTATGGACCTTGCTTTGTGCACTGGTGTGCAGTCAAGTTGGAAAAAGAAAGGGCCATCCCCAAACTGTTCCCACAAAGTTGGGAGCCTTAAGAGTTACCCTCACTGGAACTAGGGGGCGAAGCCGAACCCCTGAAAAACAACCCCACACCATAATCCTCCCTTCATCAAACTTTACACTTGACACAATGCAATCAGGCAAGTACCGTTCTCCTGGCAACCGCCAAACCCATACATGTCCATCGGATTGCCAGACAGAGAAGCGTGATTCATCACCAGAAAACACATCTCCATTGCTCTAGAGTCCAGTGGCGGCATGCTTTAGACCACTGCATCCAACGCTTTGCATTGCACTTGGTGATGTAAGGCTTGGATGCAGCTGCCCAGCCATGGAAACCCATTCCATGAAGCTCTCTATGCACTGTTGTTGTTTTAATCTGAAGGTCACACGAAGTTTGGAGGTCTTTAGCTATTGACTCTGCAGACAGTTGGCGACCTATGTGCACTATGCACTTCAGAATGCGCTGACCCCGCTCCGTCATATTACGTGGCCTACCACTTGGTGGCTGAGTTGCTGTTGTTCCCAGTTGTTTCTATTTTGTTATGATACCACTAACTGTTGACTGTGGAATATTTAGTAGCAAGGAAATTTCATGGATGGACTTATTGCACAGGTTGCAACCAGGGGCGGACTGACCATTTGGAAACTGGGGGCCTGGGGTCAGTAGGGGGCCCCATGAGATGCCCCTGGTACCTTTTTCATAGGCTTTTTTGAGTTTGGGCAAGGACACAGGGGCCCCATGATCCCCTATTGCCCGGGGGCCCCATGAGTTGTCAGTCCGCCCCTGGTTGCAACTTATCACGGTACCACACTTGACTTTACTGAGCTCCTGAGAGTGACCCATTCTTTCACAAATGTTTGTAGAAGCAGTCTGCATGCCTAGGGGCTTGATTTATTACACCTGTGGCCATGGAGGTGATTAAAACTCCTGCATCCAATGATTTGGAGGTGTGTCCCAAAACCTTTGTCAATATAATATGTGTATCCCCGTTATACGTATATGTATACACCATGATTCTAATGGCGTTGATATTATATGGGGATCTCCTTCCTTTTACCCCATAGTCTCTCTTGTACTGTAACTCTGCAATTGCTTTGATTTATTGTTGATTGGTTGGGGGAGGATATACATGCAGTCACTAGCGATTCTAGTAAGTATCCTTTTACCCATCAGGTTAATACGCTACCAATATTTTTAGGACCCTATTTTACATCTAATGGTGGGGTTCCCTTGTGTTGTCTTCCCTCAGTGTATTTCAGGCCCCTACATCCACATTGAGACTGGTCCTGCCACCGACCTGTAGAGCCTTTTTACGCCCTTGTTGTATGACATTCTGTTATGTTTTGGTACAGTAAGTGTGTATATATACACATTCCTCTTTACCGCTTGTTGTAAATGTGTTGGAAAGATTGTATTATATTATGTGCATTCTGTTTTATATAGATGTACTACAAGCTCCTGTAGAAGCGTCTCCAGCCGTGAAACATGTAGAGCTGTGGAAGGGCAAAACCTTAAAGTGGAAGGAATATGAGATTTCTTGGGCCATCTATGCTATCTCATACAATGTTTGGGTACCTCTACTGGCTTGGGGAAATATATTCTATTCCACTATTGAGTGTTTAATCCCTTGATTTGCAATTATCATGTTTTTATGATTTTGTTAATAAATATTACTTTTTTATTCTAACAATTGGTGTTGCTTATTTTCCTATAATGTCCATAATATATAGCCTAAATGATTTTTGCTCTAAACTGTAGGATGTGGCCAGGGGCAGACTGACCATTCGGGCACTGCCCAAGGGCCCAGGGTCAGTAGGGGGCCCATGAGTTGCCCCTGGTACCTTTCATAGGCTTTTTTGGGTGTGGTTTGAGTGTGGGCGAGGACACAGGGGTCCCATGATCCCCTATTGCCTGGGGGCCCCATGAGTTGTCAGTCCACCCCTGGACCGGGTACTTAATATTTGAACTGTATCCACAGTGTCACCTGGTAGTTACAACCCTACAATATTGTTCATAGGTCCATTCAAAGTCCAGAATTTATAAAGTTTGTCTGGGAGTTCAGAAAAAAAGAAGACAAATAGCTGAAATTACACACTAAAAAGATCAGTTAGAACTGATTGGAGGGAAGGGACACACACCCCTTCAGGACAGCTCACAAGAACAGAGCTGTCAATCTGCTGGAGGTCCCTTCCCTGTCACCATTTTTCTCTTGATGCCAGGAAAACTTGTCAGAAGTGATTCATGCTGATAGCAGAGGAATGAAACAGCAGACAGAGATGACACTAAGTGCTCTTTATTGAGACAATTACACACTGCAGAGGGATATGCTTTGTTCATATTTCATGTCTGAAATATATTTCATGCCACTTTGATTGACAATGTCTTTGGGACATGTGATAGCCTTTATAGTCTCTGCCCCTAGCCCTATGAAATTGGGAGAGAAGAGAGAACCCAGTGGTCACAGGACCACCAGTAACACCTCCAAAATCAAGTATTTAGATTGTTTTATTTTTGCTTTAAATAGAAGGTATGTTAAAGGATATAAAGGATAGACTACTGATTTCAGTGGGGGATTTAATATCTTTTGACTTCACAGATACTTTCATAGGTTTGACAGAAGTGCATAATTTATAGCATATTTTAGATCGTATCATCATTTGGGTGATATCTCCCCGCTACTCATCACGAATGAGAGAACTCTGTGATGGCAGGCGCCACAATTTAACTTCATTAGCACGTGCCGCAAAGTCATTTTTCTTGGAGTTGATAAAAAAAAAAAATACTGAAGAATCTCTTTGAGGTCTTAGCAACCTATAATGGATTCCAAATTCCCGGATGCTTTGCCAAGCATTTATTAAAACAAATAGCCTATCACGTCTATTAATGTTATAACTCCATTTCTCCTGTGTCCCAGAAGCTACATTAAAAAGCCATTGCTTTGAAATATTAGATTAGCAAACAGGTCTTGGCGCCATGAGCAGAAACACAATATTGAAATATTTACACGTCACGGAATACAAAGTTATAACCAGCTTGCGCCCATTAACAAACGGCTTGGATCATTTCAGGAGATTCGTCGAGATGTACTCTTAGGATAACAAGGTTTGATAACATGATAGGTTGCGGAACAACATGCAGCTTGATGCATGGCCACTTTGAGCTGAAAGGGAGTTGGACCTTTCGTAGGGATTCTGTCTCATTTAGCAAACTGGAGAGCCAGACAGACACGGGGACAAAGACAGAAATAAACGTATGATAAGGGTTCTGGCCCTCCACTAAGGAAGAGCACTTATGAGAGTTCCCCTCTCGCCTTGTCTGGTAAACCATTGTCACCAGGAAAGTTCTGGTGCCACGTACCTGGTAGAGGAACCTTAGGAGATGAGGACAATCTCTCTCACGCCTCCAGTTCAGGGCCCATGGTAAAGTCAACAGGTGGCACAAGAGCATGGAATGGCCTGAGTACCTTGTAGCTTTCACCAGATGCTGAGGCCCATGGTAAAGTCAACAGGTGGCACAAGATCATGGAATGGACTGAGTACCTTGTAGGTTTTGTCAGATCCTGGTGCAAGAAGATAGATGACATCTAGACCGTAAGCACTCATAGCTTCCCCTCAGGAAAAGATGGACGGGAGAGTGGAATATCAAGCAGGAACACCATGGCAGCGAGTAACAACCATAGGACCGGTGGTAGACTGTTGCGTGGCTTTGGGCTTGGGCTGTTGTATAGGCAGGAGCATAGGCTGAGAGACTGTAGACTGGTGGCTAATTGTGGCACAGGAAATCAGGACTGATGCAAAGTCAGGCAAGCTGGACCAGCAACTAGCAATCAGATCCGGTACCACAGCATTAGCAGAAGCAAGGTTTGGGATCAGGCTAGAGTCAATAATGGGTGAGCAGGTCAGGAACAGAAGGAGCAGACAGAAGCATAGTCCAGGTAGATATAAGGAGCAGGCAGGGGCGGACTGACCATTCGGGCCCTCGGGCACTGCCTGAAAGCCTGGGGACAGTAGGGGTGCCAAGAGATGCCCCTGGTACCTTTTATAGGCTTTTTGGGTGTGCTTTGAGTGTGGGAGAGGACACGGGCCCAATGATCTCCTAATGCCTGGGGGCCCCATGCGTTGTCAGTCCACTCCTGGGACCAGGTCAGGGCAAGCAAAGCCAGCCATAAAGGGATCTAATCTCAACGGGTTCAGCAGGGGCCAGCAATGATTCAATTGACTTATGGGCAGGCTGGTTGTATTGAAGTCAAGCCATCGATTGACTTCAGTATAAGCAGCCTGTCGATTTTTTTCATGTGATCACTGCCGACAGTTATAGCTGGCAGAAGTGATCATCGTGTTCTGCCAGTGGGGAAGGCTCCCTGCCGGCAGAACACAATTACGCTGCAGGAGAGAATCCCCCAAAGAGTTAATGCTAAGGATTAATATGTGCCTACGCAGTGTTTTACTGTGTGCTATCTGCTGTTTTTACTAATAGATGTGCTGGATTGCATGCCCTGCTTTGTATGGAACGACAATCCAGCACATCACCAGTGAGTGGACACAGCTCTGCCTTGTTTTCATAGGCAGAGCTGTGTCCTGTCACTCTTCTCAAAGGATGCCGGCGCTCATCCATTGTCTGGCACCTGTTGATCAGCTTCTGCTGTGTCAAGTCACAGCAGAAGCGGCGCATGCGCACGCCTCCTGCAGTGGAAGACTGAAATCACAGTTATATATGTGATTTTGCACAGAACGTCCGCCCTGTAGCAGTAAATCTGCTATAGGGCAGATGGAAATTGGTTAACCTCTTTACAAGCAGTGTCATTTAATACAGTGACAGAGTATATTTTGAGAATTGATCACTGTATTAGTGACACTGAGTCCCACAAAGTGTCAGTTAGTTCCAAACTGTCAGCCGCAATATCGCATTCCCGCTATAAGTCACTGATAGCCACCACTACTAAAAACAAAATCCAATATATATAATATATATATATATATATATATATATATATATATATATATAAAATATATATATATATAAAATATATATATAAAATATATATATAAATATATATATAAACTATATATAATATATATATATATATATATATATATATATAAAATATATATATATATATATATATATATATATATATAAAATATATATATATATATATATATAAAATATATATATATATATATATATATATAAAATCCATATATATATAAAATCTATATATATATATATATATATAAAATCTATATATAAAATATATATATATAAAATATATATATATATATATATATATATATAAAAAATATATATATAAAATATATTATATATATATATATATATATATATATATATATATATATATAAATAATATATATATAAATAAATAAATTATATATATATAAATTATATATATATATATATATATATATATATATAGTTTGCATAACTTTTATGCAAACCAGTCAATATACGGTTATTTTTTTTACCAAAAATACGTAGCAGAATACATTTTGATTTAAATTTGTGAGGACATTTTTTTTTTTATTTATACCGCAAGATATAAATATATTGATATATATATAATGATTTAAATTTCATTTATTTACAGCGGTGCATGACTGTACAATTGTCAATGAAAGCAACGTATAGCAAAAACTGACCTGGTCATGAAGGAGGTTAAATCTTCCGGAGATGAAGTGGCCTGGAATGAAGTCACAGATTTCAGATGTACAGGCAGGTAATGCTGTAACCTGGTGGCCCTTTACCCTGACGTGATCATGAAATCACACTGTTAAATGTTCCCCACATTACATCAGGGTCCCCAGAGTCCCCCCACATTACATCAGGGTCCCCAGAGTTCCCCCACATTACATCAGGGTCCTCAGAGTCCTCCCACATTACATCAGGGTCCCCAGAGTCCCCCCACATTACATCAGGGTCCCCAGAGTTCCCCCACATTACATCAGGGTCCTCAGAGTCCTCCCACAATACATCAGGGTCCCCAGAGTCCCCCCACATTACATCAGGGTCCCCAGAGTCCCATCATATTACATCAGGGTCCCCAGAGTCCCCCCACATTACATCAGGATCCCCAGAGTCCCCCCACTTTACATTAGGGTCCCCAGAGTCCCCCCACATTACATCAGGGTCCCCAGTGTCTCCCCACATTACATCAGGGTCCCCAGAGTCCCGCCACATTACATCAGGGTTCCCAGCATCTCTCCACATTAGATCAGGGTCCCCAGAGTCCCCCCACATTACATCAGGGTCCCCAGAGTCCCCCCACTTTACATTAGGGTCCCCAGAGTCCCCCCACATTACATCAGGGTCCCCAGTGTCTCCCCACATTACATCAGGGTCCCCGGAGTCCCGCCACATTACATCAGGGTTCCCAGCATCTCTCCACATTAGATCAGGGTCCCCAGAGTCCCCCCACATTACATCAGGGTCCCCAGAGTCCCCCCACATTACATCAGGGTCCCCAGTGTCTCTCCACATTACATCAGGGTCCTAAGTGTCTCTCCACATTACATCAGGGTCCCCAGTGTCTCTCCACATTACATCAGGGTCCCCAGTGTCTCTCCACATTACATCAGGGTCCCCAATGTCCCCCTACATTACATCAGGCCCTCCAATGTCCCCCTAAATACTAAATATCATACTAAGATCACACACCACATACAAACATAACCCTCTATAATCTCTCACTCACCAAACCATAACTCTACCAAGCATATCCCACCTTCTATCCAACCCAGCAGTACCTCCAATGCCCCATCCTCTACCACCCATAATACGTGTGTGTGTGTACATGTGTCTGTGTGTGAATGTACATGTTGATGTGCATGTGTGTGTATTTACATGTATCTGTGTGTATGTACATGTGTCTGTGTATGTACATGTGTCTGTGTGCTTGTGTGTATATGTACATGTCTGTGTATGTACATGTGTCTGTGTGCTTGTGTGTGTATGTGTCTGTGTTCATGTGTCTGTGTGTATATGTACGTGTCTGTGTGCGTATGTGTCTGTGTTCATGTGTCTGTGTGCGTATGTACGTGTCTGTGTGCGTATGTACGTGTCTGTGTGTCTATGTACATGTGTGTGTGCGCTTGTATGTACATATGTCTGTGTATGTACATGTGTCTGTGTATGTACTTGTGTCTGTGTATGTACTTGTGTCTGTGTATGTACATGTGTCTGTGTATGTACTTGTGTCTGTGTATGTACTTGTGTCTGTGTATGTACATGTGTCTGTGTATGTACTTGTGTCTGTGTATGTACATGTGTCTGTGTATGTACTTGTGTCTGTGTATGTACATGTGTCTGTGTATGTACTTGTGTCTGTGTATGTACATATGTCTGTGTATGTACATGTGTCTGTGTATGTACTTGTGTCTGTGTATGTACTTGTGTCTGTGTACATATGTCTGTACATATTGTACATATTGTACATACTGTACAAATTGCAAAAAAATCATTGAAAATCTTTGCAAGTAGCAATAAAGTCTTTAGAAATTGCACCTGAAATTGCACACAAATCGTATGATTTTAAATCGCAGTGGTGTGGTCGGTGACTAATTGTTCTATTTTTTTCACAGATATTATAAATCTAAAAAACAAAAAAAAGTGTTATCTTTAGTATCATTTTAACTCTTTCCAGCGAAGGCCAGAAGTTCAGGAAAGCGGCACTGTAGGTTGTAAACTGCAAGTCCTGGGGCAAGAATCTTAACACTTAGTTTAGTAGGG
Source organism: Staurois parvus (assembly GCF_062004578.1). Lineage (NCBI taxonomy): Eukaryota > Metazoa > Chordata > Amphibia > Anura > Ranidae > Staurois > Staurois parvus. Next base: position 3,324,257 of record NW_028317799.1, on the reverse strand, counting down.
AATGTTTCTGTTTCGGTGTTCCATGAGACAACTTGGGACACCCCGGGGGGGGGGGGGGGCGGGTTTAATACTACTTTAATCACTCACATTTGTTTTCTACAGATATGATAAATAGTCTTTATCTGTGAAGCAACATTTGTGTGTAAACAGATTGCCTATTGCACAACAGTGGGGACGTTAGCGGCTATTAGCATGCGGCTACCTCCTAGTACTGTTTGCATTTGAACATCTGATGCGAACTTTAGTAACGCACACCCAGGCCACGAACAAACTCCAGGCAGCTTAAAATTAACGAGAGCGCCATATTGCCTTATGATCATAATAAAGAATTCATCATAAACTCAGGTTGTATCAAAGAGCCCGCAGACGGCTCCTGAGGGTTACTGGGGGAAGGCTGCTAAATGCTTGAGCGGCGTTGGAAATGGCAAAGACTTTCAAATGAAACAGATGCTGTCTGATAGCTTTGTGAACACAGAACTCTAAAAGAAACAGAAGTGAATATGTTTTCCCCTCCTATCATATTATAACAGACGGCCGGCCTGATTTGCATTCCCTTTCCCTCTCTGTCTTATCTCTGACCTTTCTTCTAAAGGTATTCATAGAGGGGAATGTCAGTTTATCTACCTGCTGTGCTCCCATCTGTCTGTGCAGTGCATGAATGCGCACAAAATTATATTTCCTATGCAAAACTTAAATGGTGCCGCTGCTTTGCTGGACTCTTTTTATGTACACAAAAATAATCAGGTATTATCTTTTCACTATGGGAGTAAAAAGAAAAAAAAAAGAAGAAAAAAAAAGAAAGAAAAGAAAGAACAAACAGCATCGCACATCTGTACGGTCTCCTAAGTAACAGGTGTTTGACAAAGCTGCTCTTTATTTCTGGCTCATTGTCTAATGTTTTTCTTTTCCCTTTTTTTTTTCCCCTAACCAGTTTTGTCTTAAGCGCTTCAAGGTGTTTATTCATCTTCAGCCTGTAATAAAATATATAAATAAATGCATATAAATAAATAGATATACGTGTATATGAATACATATTTAAATTTTTTAAATTAATCATTTATGAATTTTATACATGATAAATATGTTTTATTATTAATATTTGTATCTACTATTTTAAATTATTATCATTATTTTTAATATAATTATTTTTTTTTTATTATTATTATTATCATCATCATCATCATTTTTCCTTTTTGTTTTTCCCTAACCAGTTTTGTCCTAAGCTCTTCAAGATGGATATTCATCTTCAGCCTGTAATAAAATATATAAATGAATGCATATAAATAAATAGATATACGTATATATGAATACATTTTTTTTTTACATTAATCATTTATGAATAATAATTATACAGGATACATATTTTTATTATTAATATTTGTATCTATTATTTTTAATTATTATCATTATTTTTAATATTATTGTTATTTTTTATCATTATTATTATTGTCATTTATTATTATTATTATTATCATTATTATCATCATCATTTTTCCTTTTTTTTCCCCCAACCAGTTTTGTCTTAAGCTCTTCAAGATGGATATTCATCTTCAGCCTGTAATAAAATAAATAAATGAATGCACATAAATAAATAGATATACGCATATATGAATACATATTTACATTTTTTTTAATTAATCATTTATGAATAATTACTATACATGATAATATTTTTTATTATTAATATTCATATCTATTATTTTAAATTATTTTCATTATTTTTAATATTATTAATCATTATTATTAATATTGACTTTTTTTATTATTATCATTTTTATTATTATTATTATTATTATAATTTTTCCTTTTTTTTACCTAACCAGTTTTGTCTTAAGCTCTTCAAGATGGATATTCATTAATATTTGTATCTTTTATTTTCAATTATTATCATTATTTTTAATATAATTATTTTTTATCATTATTATTATTGTCATTTATTATTATTATTATTATTATTATTATTATTATTAGTATCATTATCATTATTATCATCATTTTTCCTTTTCTTCCCCCCAACCAATTTTGTCTCAAGCTCTTCAAGATGGATATTCATCTTCAGCCTGTAATAAAATAAATAAATGAATGCACATAAATAAATAGATATACGTATATATGAATACATATTTACATTTTTTTTAATTAATCATTTATGAATAATTACTATACATGATAATATTTTTTATTATTAATATTCATATCTATTATTTTAAATTATTTTCATTATTTTTAATATTATTAATCATTATTATTAATATTGACTTTTTTATTATTATCATTTTTATTATTATTATTATTATTATTATTATATTTTTTCCTTTTTTTAACCTAACCAGTTTTGTCTTAAGCTCTTCAAGATGGATATTCATTAATATTTGTATCTATTATTTTCAATTATTATCATTATTTTTAATATTATTGTTATTTTTTATCATTATTATTATTGTCATTTATTATTATTATTATTAGTATCATTATCATTATTATCATCATTTTTCCTTTTTTTCCCCCTAACCAACTTTGTCTCAAGCTCTTCAAGATGGATATTCATCTTCAGTCTGTAATAAAATATATAAATGAATGCATATAAATAGATATACGTATATATGAATACATATAAAAAAAATTTAAAATTAATCATTTATGAATAATTATTATACTTGATAAATATTTTTTATTATTAATATTCGTATCTATTATTTTCAATTAGTATCATTATTTTTAATATTATTATTAATAATAATAATGATAATAATAATTATTATTATTATCCTCATCATTATTATTATTACTTTTATTATTAATTTTTTTTAAATTATCATCATCATCATTGTTACTATTATTATGATAATTATCGTTACTGTCATTGTGATTTTTTTTTACTAATCATTAATAATTGATTCAAATAAAGGAAATTACATATTGTGCTGCCCCACATAAATGCTCTATAAGCATTTTCGCTCTGTTAGTGGGTCAACAGCACCGGACGATTTTTGTCGTTCCTCCCCTTTTCGGTGATCGGGCATGTTGGAAAATTCGTGAAAAACAACCGATTTTCGACTCAAGGATGGTCAAATCGTACGATCGTTTTTCCAAAAAGAATATGCGCATGAGCCGTGACCTGGAAGGAACAGAAGTTTCGCCTGAAATATGAGGTGAACTTTATGACTTGGTCGGCTGATTTTCAAAAACATTGATGGCGCCATCGGATTACAGAGCGAACGACATTTCCAATTTTCAGATGAAAAATCGTTCGGAATTCGACCCATGTATGGCCTGCATTACTGCATTAAAAAGTTGTTAATTCGCAGATACTGGAAATCTTCTACCACACCCACAATGAGGGAATGGATGCGCATGGCTGATAATATTCATGGCCTAGAGGAAACTCTAGCAATTGCTCATGAAACATCTGAAAAATTCCATAAAACATGGACTGCCTGGTTCTTATTCCAATTTTTGGGCCGAATATGATCGGTAACGACAGGTCAATGAATCATTCAAAGGTACACCGCCTTTTTGTTTGTTTCTATTTCCAACCTACAACTAACTCTCGAGAGCCTTTTTCATGTCATTTGCTATTATTGTCTCCGATAACAAATTCAAATGTGCAATTGGCTAATTTTACCTTAGTTGGTACTGGACGGTTTTTGTGGTTCCTCCCCTTTTCGGTGATCGGGCCCCTTAGAGAGACCTTACTAATTGCCGCCATATATATTATATTACTGTACTGTGTATTCTGTGTATTCTGTGTATTCTGTGTATTCTGTATATTCTGTGTTTTCTGTGTATTCTGTATATTCTGTGTATTCTGTATAGTCTGTGTATTCTGTGTATTCTGTGTTTTCTGTGTATTCTGTGTATTCTGTGTTTTCTGTGTATTCTGTGTTTTCTGTGTATTCTGTGTATTCTGTATAGTCTGTGTATTTTGTGTATTCTGTGTTTTCTGTGTATTCTGTGTTTTCTGTGTATTCTGTGTTTTCTGTGTATTCTGTGTATTCTGTGTTTTCTGTGTATTCTGTGTTTTCTGTGTATTCTGTATAGTCTGTGTATTCTGTGTATTCTGTGTTTCTGTGTATTCTGTATAGTCTGTGTATTCTGTGTATTCTGTGTTTTCTGTGTATTCTGTGTATTCTGTGTATTCTGTGTATTCTGTGTATTCTGTGTTTTCTGTGTATTCTGTGTATTCTGTATCTTCTGTGTATTCTGTACAGTCTGTGTATTCTGTGTATTCTGTACAGTCTGTGTATTCTGTATATTCTGTGTATTCTGTACAGTCTGTGTATTCTGTATAGTCTGTGTATTCTGTGTTTTCTGTGTATTCTGTATAGTTTGTGTATTCTGTGTATTCTGTGTTTTCTGTGTATTCTGTATAGTCTGTGTATTCTGTATAGTCTGTGTATTCTGTGTATTCTGTATAGTCTGTGTATTCTGTGTATTCTGTGTTTTCTGTGTTTTCTGTGTATTCTGTGTTTTCTGTGTATTCTGTGTATTCTGTACAGTCTGTGTATTCTGTATAGTCTGTGTATTCTGTATCTTCTGTGTATTCTGTACAGTCTGTGTATTCTGTATAGTCTGTGTATTCTGTATAGTCTGTGTATTCTGTGTATTCTGTGTTTTCTGTGTATTCTGTGTATTCTGTACAGTCTGTGTATTCTGTATAGTCTGTGTATTCTGTATCTTCTGTGTATTCTGTACAGTCTGTGTATTCTGTATAGTCTGTGTATTCTGTACAGTCTGTGTATTCTGTATAGTCTGTGTATTCTGTGTATTCTGTGTTTTCTGTGTATTCTGTGTATTCTGTACAGTCTGTGTATTCTGTATCTTCTGTGTATTCTGTACAGTCTGTGTATTCTGTATAGTCTGTGTATTCTGTATAGTCTGTGTATTCTGTGTATTCTGTATAGTCTGTGTATTCTGTGTATTCTGTGTTTTCTGTGTTTTCTGTGTATTCTGTGTTTTCTGTGTATTCTGTGTATTCTGTACAGTCTGTGTATTCTGTATAGTCTGTGTATTCTGTATCTTCTGTGTATTCTGTACAGTCTGTGTATTCTGTATAGTCTGTGTATTCTGTACAGTCTGTGTATTCTGTATAGTCTGTGTATTCTGTGTATTCTGTGTTTTCTGTGTATTCTGTGTATTCTGTACAGTCTGTGTATTCTGTATCTTCTGTGTATTCTGTACAGTCTGTGTATTCTGTATAGTCTGTGTATTCTGTGTATTCTGTGTTTTCTGTGTATTCTGTGTATTCTGTATTTTCTGTGTATTCTGTGTTTTCTGTGTTTTCTTTGTTTTCTGTGTATTATGTATTTTCTGTGTTTTCTGTGTATTCTGTGTATTCTGTATTTTCTGTGTATTCTGTGTATTCTGTTTTTCTGTGTTTTCTGTTTTTCTGTGTTTCCTGTGTATTCGGTGTATTCTGTGTTTTCTGTGTATTCTGTGTATTCTGTGTTTTCTGTGTATTCTGTGTATTATGTATTTTCTGTGTATTCTGTGTTTTCTGTATATTCTGTATTTTCTGTTTCTTGCGTCTGTCTTGATCCCGATGCTGTAATATAGTTTGCGATTCGCAGCTTTATCGTGTTAAATGACTGATATCTTTATATAATCTATAATCCTGCCTGCGTTGTAATCTTTATATTTGAAAAGAATAAAAATTCTACTGTTTACAAAAAAAAAAAAACTATACTGCAATGAACAGGTCCACCTACTAATATACTGGAAGGAGACCACTACACATACAGTAGCGCAGACCGAAATATCTTGCACTGTGCATGTGAAATAATAGCAATAGGACAGAGATACATCTGTCACAACTAGGGGCGAACTGACAACTCATGAGGCCCCCGGCAATAGGGGATCATGGGGCCCCTGTGTCCTTGCCCAAACTCAAAAAAGCCTATGAAAAAGGTACCAGGGGCATCTCATAGGGCCCCCTACTGACCCGGAGCCCTTGGGTAGTGCCCAAATTTCCAAATGGTCAGTCCGCCCTTGGCCACAACGATTCAGAAATGCACTCAAGAAGCTATGGACAGCTGTTAGAAGAATAGAGTACAGGTATACTTGCCTAATAGTGTCTGCTTCTGGTCTGGATAGAGTACAACAGCAACAGTGGATCCTGTGTATGTGAAAAACACATTCAAGAAGATATGGGAAACTGCAGTTTAACTGTTAGAACATAGGAATGCTTGCCTAATAGTTTTGCTTCTGCTCTGGGTGGATATGACTTGATATGGTGGAATTTTACTTGATATGAGCATCTTGCAGATATTGTTATTATTATTATTATTATTATTAATAACCGCTTCCCGTTCGACCTATAGCAGTAATACTGCTACAGGGTGGCATGGGTGCGCAAGATCATGTACAGTATATCTGTCACAACATGTTATGATCCGCCAGGTGGTGCCTCTGGCTGCCCACTTGACAGACCTACCCAAAGCGTGGAGTCTAAGTCCCGGTCTGTGCTTTCACCAGGGCCCCTGATGGTGGGGATGGACTTGAAACAGACCAGGACCAGGTCACGACCTCTGAGCAGGCCCACCAGTGGCAGAGGGAACCTCCGGGGATGTATAGGTACCGGGAGAGCCAGATGTGAGGAGGCCGGCAGGCCCTAGCAGGATGGATCACGAGTAGTGGTCCCGTGGGGTAGGCGAGGTACAGAATCGGCAGGCGGAGAATCGTCAGGTCACATGCAGGGTCAGCAGGATAAGTCAGTCCGTAGATAGGTCAAACAAGCCAGGAGTCAGGAGGGGAGAAGGCAGAGTAGTCAGGACAATCCGGGTCAAACACAGGAGAAGGCAGCGTAGTCAGGACTATCCGGGTCAAATACAGGAGAAGGCAGCGTAGTCAGGGTCAATCAGGGTCAATAACTCAGGTACAGGACTCAGGAACACAGATAGACCTGCGGCGATTAGTGACAGTGCAGGGCATCTTTAAATATTGCGCCCTGCACTGTCATTGGCCGTCCAGGGCGCGCCCCCGGGCTGTCATTGGCCGCCCGAGGTGCGCCCACGGCTCCTACTGCGCATGTGCGGCGTCCTGTCATTTGCGGCTCTCCGGGACCTGGTGCTTGTGACCCGGCGTGAGCCGTCGCCAGTGCGCGTGCGCCGGCCAACAGGACGCCGCGATCCCTGACACAACGATTCAGAAACGCACTCAAAAAGCTATGGGTAACTGTTAGAAGAATAGAATATAGGCATACTTGCCTAATAGTGTCTGCTTCTGGTCTGTTTAGAATACAACAGCAACAGTGGCTCCTGTGTGTGTGAAAACCACATTCAAGAAGATATGGGCAACTGCAGTTTAACTATTAGAACATAGGAATACTTGCCTAATAGTTTCTGCTTCCGCTCTGGGTGGATATGACTTGATATGGTGGAATTTGACTTGATATGAGCATCTTGCAGAACATATTATTATTATTATAGTTTTACTATTAGAACATATGAATACTTGCCTAATAGTTTCTGCTTCCACTCTGCGTGTAGTGCAACAGCAACAACGGCTCCTGTGTGTGTAAGGTCATGAGGTTTAGTTCCTGGAAACTCCCCATTACATAACATCATCTTCCATAAATTATTGTTATTAGTATTACTAACCGCATCCTGTCCACCCTATAGCAGAAATACTGCTACAGGGTGGCACGGGTGCACGAGATCATGAATATATACGTGATTTTGCATTTCCGGGTAGGGAAACCTCAGCTGCCAATCGCAGGCTCGGCTGTCAATCACCGGGTCCCAGCCAGTGATTACTCGCCGGCACCCAGCGATCTCCAAGTATTACCAACAGGGGAGAGACCTGTATGTAAAAAATACAGCTCTCCCCTGTCAGCTCCTGCACATTGTTTTGTATGGTTCTGCATAGCAATGTGCTTACAGTGTAAAGCACACACACAGCACACAGTAAAACAGCACACAGTTAACCCTTTGATCGCCCCATATGCTAACCCCTTCTTGCCCAGTGCCATTAGTTCATTGTCAGTGGGGATGTCAGTGGCACCAAGTTAGTTCCCCCCAGTGTCAGAATGTCCCGCAGTCCCAGCTATAAGTCACTGATTGCCGCCATTACTAGTAAAAATAAAATAAAAAATCCCAGTATATATACCGCCATTTGTAAACGCTATAACTTTCACGTAAGCCTATTAATTTACATGTATTGGGATTTTTTTTTAACAAAGACATGGAGCAGAATACATTTTGGCCTAAATTTATGATGAAATGTGATTTTTAAAAATTTTTTACTGGACATGTTTAACATCAAAAAGTCAAAAATATAGTTTTTTTTCTCAAAATTGACGGTATTTTTTTTTTTTTAGCACAAAAAATAAAAAGGTACAGGTGATCAAATACCACCAAAAGAAAGCTCTATTCGTGGGGAAAAAAAAGAACTTAAATTTAATTTGAGTGCAGCATTGCATGACCGTGCAATTGTCAGTTAAAGTAACAGTAACAGCGCCAGAATGCAAAAAATGGTCTGGTTAGGAAGGGGGGTAAATCCTCTGGAGGGCAAATGGTTAATAATATTATTATTATTTTAATATTAATAATAATAATAATTTATACATTTAATACTATTTAATTATATTTAATATGTATTAATAATGTATTTAAATTGATTAAATTAAATGTTTTTATTTAAATGAATACATATTTAATGCATGAACTGTAAATTAATACATTAAAGTTCTTTTTTTTTTAATAACATGTAAGTGCCTGCATTTGCCTGAATTTGACTGTGTATGTGAGAAACACATTAAAAAAAGAAAAGGACAACTGCAGTTTAACTGTTAAAACACAGGAATACTTGCCCAACAGTTTCTGCTTCCACTCTGGGTAGATATGACTTGATATAGTGGAATTTGACTTGATATGAGTATCTTGCAGAAATTATTATTATTATAGTTTTACTATTAGAACATAGGAATACTTGCCTAATAGTCTCTGCTTCTGCTCTGGGTGGAGTGCAACATCAGCAACAGCTCCTGTGTGTGTAAGGTCATGAGGTTTAGTTCCTGGAAACTCCTCTTTACATAACATCACAGTCTTTCAGTCACATTTTCTGACCCAACTACCTGATGATGGTAGATAATTATTAAGCAAAAGCTATTAACAAATACAAACAGTAGAGGGCAGCAGATCCCTACACCAGAAAGAAAATATCTGGGAAATAAATATATGTATAAAGTTTTTTTGTAACATGTTGGGGGTACTCCAATGGGTTGAGGGTAAACTAAATGATCCTAATCCCAGAGCTGGGCTTATTCAAATGTTTCTCCGTTTGCATTCAGATTCTACATACACCCCATACTCAGGCAATGCCATACGTTTATTATGGATTGCTCCATCTACACTGACTGTATATCATTTGAGAAAGGTTATTTTATTTACCTTGTCAGACCTGCATCCAGCTTTCATAGACTTTTCCGATCTCTGAACTCTCCCCGTCCTCTAATCTGCAACAATTAAAATCCAGCAGGCTTCCATGCAGGAGCTGTCAGCAGGGGATAGCTGGCGGGGAAAAATAACTGAACTGTGAATCTTGGATGTGTAGTAAATGATGTGTCTTCGGCTGGTCAAAACAAGGGAAGAATATTCTGTCTTTTTTATTTGTCAATGTAATTGGTTTAGTGTACATCAGCTTGCACCCACAAACCTTGTTTCTATGTATAGTTTGTATATATATATATGGTATATATAACAGTACAATATATACAATATGTAAATTGGCAACTGTATTTGCTCTATCTATCTATCTATCTATCTATCTATCTATCTATCTATCTATCTATTATCTATCATCTATCTATCTATCTATCTATCTATCTATCTATCTATCTATTATCTATCATCTATCTATATATCTATCTATCTATCTATCTATCTATCTATCTATCTATCTATCTATCTATCTATCTATTATCTATCTATCTATCTATTATCTATCATCTATCTATCTATCTATCTATCTATCTATCTATCTATCTATTATCTATCTATCTATCTATCTATCTATCTATCTATCTATCTATCTATGCTCATAATATGTATATAGTAGCAGTGGCCATAGTAGTTGTAGTAGTATTAGTGGTATTACAACCAGTAGCATGGTTGTAATAGTAGTATTAGTGGTACCTTTAGTAGTAGTGGTGATATAAGCTGTAGTAGTATTAGTGATATCTGGAGTAGCAGTAGTCATAGTTGTAGTAGTAGCATTAATGGTATCTTTAGTAGCAGTGGTCATAGTAGATGTAGTACTAGTAAACGTATCTAATAGCAGTGGTCATAGATGTAGTAGTATTAGTGGTATCTGTGGTAGCAGTGGTCATAGTAGTTGCAATAGTATTTTCAGTAACTGTAGTAGCAATAGTCAATAGTTATAGTTGCAGTAGTAATATTAGTGGTATCTGTAATAGCAGTGGTCATAGTAGTTGTAGACGTATTAGTGGTATCTATAGTAGAAGTGGCCATATTTGTTAGAGCAGTGGTCATGGTAGTTGTAGTAGTATTAGTAGTATCTGTAGTAGCAGTGGTCATAGTAGTTGTAGAAGTATTAGTGGTATCTATAGTAGAAGCGGCCATAGCAGTTGCAGTAGTGTTAGATGTATTTGTAATAGCAGTGGTCTTGGTAGTTGTATTAGTATTAGTGGTATCTGTAGTGGCAGTGGTCATGGTAGTTGTAGTAGTATTAGTTATATCTGTAGTAGACATGGTCATGGTAGTTGTAGAAGTATTAGTGGTATCTGTAGTGGCAGTGGTCATGGTAGTATTAGTGGTATCAGTAGTAGCAGTGATCATGGTAGTTGTAGTAGTATTAGCGGTATGTGTACTGGCAGTGGTCATGGTAGTTGTAGTAGTATTAGTGGTATCTGTATTATCAGTGATTATGGTAGTTGTAGTAGTATTAGTGGTATCTGTATTATCAGTGATTATGGTAGTTGTAGTAGTATTAGTGGTATTTGTATTATCAGTGATTATGGTAGTTGTAGTAGTATTAGTGGTATCTGTATTATCAGTGATTATGGTAGTTGTAGTAGTATTAGTGGTATCTGTATTATCAGGGATTATGGTAGTTGTATTAGTATTAGTGGTATCTGTAGTAGCAGTGATTATGGTAGCTGTAGCAGTATTAGTGGTATCTGTAGTGGCAGTGGTCATGGTAGTTGTAGTAGTATTCGTGATATCTGTAGTGGCAGTGGTCATGGTAGTTGTAGTAGTATTAGTGGTATCTGTAGTGGCAGTGGTCATGGTAGTTGTAGTAGTATTCGTGATATCTGTAGTGGCAGTGGTCACGGTAGTTGTAGTAGTATTAGTGATATCTGTAGTGGCAGCCACCATGGTAGTTGTAGTAGTATTAGTGATATCTGTAGTGGCAGTGGTCATGGTAGTTGTAGTAGTATTAGTGATATCTGTAGTGGAAGCCATCATGGTAGTTGTAGTAGTATTAGTGGTATCTGTAGTAGCAGTGGTCATGGTAGTTGTAGTAGTATTAGTGGTATCTGTAGTGGCAGTGGCCATGGTAGTTGATGTAGTATTAGTGGTATCTGTAGTAGCAGTGGTCATGATAGTTGTATTAGTGGTATCTGTAGTAGCAGTGGTCATGGTAGTTGTAGTAGTATTAGTGGTATCTGCAGTGGCAGTGGTCATGGTAGTTGATGTAGTATTAGTGGTATCTGTAGTGGCAGTGGTCATGGTAGCTATAGTAGTATTAGTGGCATCTGTAGTGGCAGTGGTCATGGTAGTTGTAGTAGTATTAGTGATATCTGTAGTGGCAGTGGTCATGATAGTTGTAGTAGTATTAGTGGTATCTGCAGTGGCAGTGGTCATGGTAGTTGATGTAGTATTAGTGGTATCTGTAGTGGCAGTGGTCATGGTAGCTATAGTAGTATTAGTGGTATCTGTATTATCAGTGATTATGGTAGTTGTAGTAGTAATAGTGGTATCTGTAGTGGCAGTGGTCATGATAGTTGTATTAGTGGTATCTGTATTATCAGTGATTATGGTAGTTATAGTAGTATTAGTGGTATCTGTAGTAGCAGTTCACAAAGAACACACTCTCTACCACAAATGATCTGGAAGACTGGGAACTAGTGCTCTGGCCCAAGTGCCTTTGAAATGTAGCAATAATCCTCTGATACAATGAAGTTCGCTATTCTGTGACATCCATTGAAATAATTCTTTATCGACTACATAGCAGAATGCAGTAATAACGTGGCGCATTTCATAACATCTATGAGTAAGGCTTTGTTTGAAGCCCGTTAGAGTGTTATTATTGTATCCTGCTACTGTATGTAGCCAATAAAGAATTATTCCAATGGATGTCACAGAATAGCCTGTTTCATTGTATCTGTAGTAGCAGTGGTCATACTAGTTGTAGCAGTATTAGTAGCATCTGTAATCAATGGTTACAGTTGTAGTAGTAATATTAGTGGTATCAGTAGTAGCAGTGGTCATAGTAGTTGTAGTAGTATTAGTGGTATCTGTAGTAGCAGAGGTCATAGTAGTTGTAAAGCTATTAGTAGTATCTGTAGTAGCAATGGCCATAGTAGTTGCAGTAGTATTAGCGGTAGCTTTAGTAGCAGTGGTCATAGTAGCTGTAGTAGTATTAGTGGTATACGTAGTAGCATAGTAGCAGTTGTCATAGTAGTTGTAGTGCTATTAGTAGTATCTGTAGTAACAGTGGCCATAGTAGTTGCAGTAGTATTAGCAGTAGCTATAATAGCAGTTTATAGTAGCTGTAGTAGTATTAGTGGTATCTGTAGTAGCAGTGGTCATAGTAGTTGTAGTAGTATTAGTGGTATCTGTAGCAGCATAGTATCAGTGGTCATAGTAGTTGTAGTGCTATTAGTAGTATCTGTAGTAACAGTGGCCATAGTAGTTGCAGTAGTATTAGCAGTAGCTATAATAGCAGTGGTCATAGTAGTTGTAGTAGTATTAGTAGTATCTGTAGTAGCAGTGGTCATAGTAGTTGTAGTAGTATTAGTAGTATCTGTAGTAGCAGTGGTCATAGTAGTTGTAGTAGTATTAGTGGTATCTGTAGCAGCATAGTAGCAGTGGTCATAGTAGTTGTAGTAGTATTAGTAGTATCTGTAGTAGCAGTGGTCATAGTAGTTGTAGTAGTATTAGTAGTATCTGTAGTAGCAGTGGTCATAGTAGTTGTAGTAGTATTAGTGGTATCTGTAGTAGCATATTAGCAGTGGTCATAGTAGTTGTAGTAGTATTAGTGGTATCTGTAGCAGCATAGTAGCAGTGGTCATAGTAGTTGTAGTAGTATTAGTGGTATCTGTAGTAACAGTGGTCATAGTAGTTGTAGTGCTATTAGTAGTATCTGTAGAAGCAGTGGTCATAGTAGTTGTAGTAGTATTAGTAGTATCTGTAGTAACAGAGGTCATAGTAGTTGTAGTGCTATTAGTAGTATCTGTAGAAGCAGTGGTCATAGTATTAATAGTAGTAGTAGAAGTGGTCCTAAAAATTATAGCAGCAGCAGTATAAGTAGTAGCATCCTTACTAGCACTTCAGTCCTGGTCCCTTGGACACAGTTGACCCTGCTCCCCCAGTAGTGGTAGAAGTAGTAGTAGTAGCAGTAAATGCATGCTAGTAGCATTAAAAGTATTCTGATACTAGCAGTAAAAGTATTGATATCAGTAGTAGTAGCAGTGCCAGCACACTGGAAGCATATCATTATTATGGCACTACTGACAACAATACTGATATCAATAGTAGTAGTAGAAGTAACAGTGATAGCACATTAGTAGCAATATCAATATCAGATACAGTACTAATATCGGTAGTAGTAGTATTAGTAGTAGAAGCAGCAGCAGTAGTAACAGTCACCGCTCCGTAGTAGCAGTAACATCATTACAATAACAATGTTGATATCAGTATTTAGTATTGGCAGTATGCTAGTAACATTATTATGGTACTAGTGCTAACATCAGTGCTACTGACAGGGGCGTATTTACCAAAAGGCAAACAAGGCACTTGCCTAGGGCGGCATTTTTTCAGGAGGGCAGCAGCATTTTTTTTAGGGGGGCAGCGCTGACCCCCAAAAGAGGGGATGGAAGAAAGCACACATGCAGCACAGGGACCTGGTGGGATCTGAGAGAGGCTGTGGGCTGCTTGATTGTGTATGCAGAGCCTGACTCTTGTTCCTGGAGATGTCCGGAGCTGTGAAGGTGAGTGTCTTCTCTCTCGCCAGGGTGGGGGTCTGCCAGTGTATGGGGGGCGGTGGTAGTGGAAGGCTCTCTCGGGTGGAGGGGGGATGGTGGGCGGGTGTTGTTGGTCAATGTCAGGCTCTTATTGTGGGGAAGGGGGGTGTTTGTCAGTGTCTCTCCAAGGAGGGGGGGGGGAGCCGATTTTTGTGTTGCCTAGGGCAGCATGAAACCTAAATACACCACTGGCTACTGATAGTAGTAGTAGGAGCAGGGGCGGACTGACCATTTTGAAACTGCCCGAGGGCCTGGGGTCAGTAGGGGGCCCCATGAGATGCCCCTGGTACCTTTTTCATAGGATTTTTTGAGTTTGGGCAAGGACACAGGGGCCCTATGATCCCCTTTTGCCTGGGGGCCCCATGAGTTGTCAGTCCGCCCCTGAGTAGGAGTAGTAGCAGTGACACTGCACTGTCCAATCAGCAGGCTGTAGGTGAAGAGATAACAGCACTATATACTTTTTTGCAATCTAAAACTGTAACAGAGAAAATTAAGCCATCCGCTTGTGTCTGCTGTGTGACGGCACTGTGTAAATCTCAGGACTGGATGGACAGAAAGATAAATCCTCTGGCAGGTAAACCACCACCACTTTGAACCACTGTCAGGGACAGAAGGTAGGTGATTAAATGAATAGGCGGTTAATGTTTGGCCACTTAAAATCCATGAAATGTCAGGGTGCAAACAAAAGGACGGCGAGGTGGTGCTTAGCATACGACGTTATCGCCTGAAGTCATCCTCGTCCCAACAGCCGTAATATATGGAGTATTTCAAATGTTATCTAAAGGACACTGTAACCACCTTTATCACTGGATGACAACAACATCTATTGTGTTGATGGGATACCAGATCACATCTCCGGCTGCATTAGTATAGAGTCGGCATGAGGTTGAGTCCATAAATAACATCTAAATGCTCCGCAATGATTTCCCAGTTAGTTCGGATTTGAATCTGAAGACCAGACATCTATCACTTCGAGGCGTACAGTAGGGAAATAATGATGTGCCTGGATAAGTAGGGAGATTTGTTATGTCTCTCACCTCAAAGACAGTTTTCTTGACAATTTGGTGCTTTAAAGGGGATGTATAGCGTTTGTGTATACATTTCCTTTTTTATTATTTTCAGAGACAAAAATAAGAAAGAAGGGAAAGATGTTATTTTTGCATTAATTTTAGACCTGGCAAATATGAACACAATTTATCATTCAAAATTCCAACCAGCAGATACGGCTCTAGGTTATTTTTTTATAGGTTTACCAGACTGATCTTAGCTGCTCTGCTGATAAAAAAAAAAAATTACAGAGCTCAGTAGTCAGAGTCTTGATTCCATCCCCCCTCTCCTATCTCCCTCCTCTTGCCACCCTCTCCTCTCTTTTTCATTCCACCTGCCCCTTCATGCCTGCTTTGACCATATGCTTCTATATGATGCTTTAAAGTGTTATATAGTGTATATAAATATATATATATATATATATATATATATATACATACACACTATATTGCCAGACGTATTGGGCCAGCCCTCCAAATCACTGGATTCAGGTGTTCCAATCCCCTCCATGGCCACAGGTGTATACAATCATCCCCTAGGCATGCAGACTGCTTCTACAAACATTTGTGAAAGAATGGGTCGCTCTCAGGAGCTCAGTGACTCCAAGCGTGGTCCCGTGATAGGTTGTCACCTGTGCAATAAGTCCATCCGTGACATTTCCTGGCTACTAAATATTCCACGCTCAACTGTTAGTGGGATTATAACAAAGTGGAAGCAACTGGGAACAACAGCAACTCAGCCACCAAGTGGTAGGCCACGTCACATGACAGAGCGGGGTCAGCGCATGCTGAAGCGCACAGTGTGCAGAAGTCACCAACTGACTGCAAAGTCAATAGCTAAAGAACTCCAAACTTGGTGTGACCTTCAGATTAGCACAACAACAGTGTGTAGAGAGCTTCATGGAATGGGTTTCCATGGACAAGCAGCTGCATCCAAGCCTTACATCACCAAATGCAATGCAAAGCTTCACATGCCATGGTGTAAAGCACGCCGCCACTGGACTCTAGAGCAATGCAGACGTGTTCTCTGGAGTGACCAATCACACTTCTATGTCTGGCAATCCAATGGACGTGTCTGGGTTTGATGGTTGCCAGGAGAACGGTACTTGCCTGACTGCATTGTGCCAGGTGTAAAGTTTGGTGAAGGGAGGATTATGGTGTGGGGTTGTTTTTCAGGGGTTGGGCTTGGCCCCCTAGTTCCAGTGAATGGAACTCTTAAGGCGTCAGCATACCAAGACATTTTGGACAATTTCATGCTCCCAGCTTTGTGGGAAGAGTTTGGGGATGGCCCCTTCCTGTTCCAACATGACTGCACACCAGTGCACAAAGCAAGGTCCATAAAGACATGGAGGAGCCAGTTTGGGGTGGAGGAACTTGACTGTCCTGCAGACTCCTGATATCAACTCCATAGAACACCTACATGTGTGTGTAAAGGCAGGCATCCCAATACTTTTTGGCAATACAATATATATATATATTTTGGGGTTAGCTCAGGTGGGGGGGGAATCACCTTCCCTGGGAAAAAGGTAGACCGCACAGCAGGCTCTTTAAAATCTGACTGGTCATCAGTTTTATTCACAGATTGCAAAATATCGAAACAAACAAAACAGAAAAATAAACCCTTGCCATCCAGACACTAACTAAACATGGAAGTTTTCCTCTCTCGCTGGTGAAGGGCTTCTCCCTGTCACCATCGAAAAAAGGAAACAATATGCAAACCTTTTCTCTTGTTTCTACAACACACACACACTTTCATGCACATCTCTCTCAGGAATGGCTCTCTGAGTCCCGGGCCAGGAGCAGCTCCTTGCTCCAGCCCTGCCTTATTTATACCACCTGCTGGTGATCATCAGTGGAGCACAAAATCCGGTCCAGAACCACCTCTGCCATTGTGGCCCCGAAAACCCAGAGTAGACTCCACCTTAAACTTACAAGTATGATCGCATGGGAGGTGACACATAGCGCGTCCATCGATCACCTCGCCTTTCATACTGTCACAATATATATATATATATATAAAACAATTAATATAAATGTCCTTCTATTACACTCCTAATAGCTCCCCTGCTCTTCACTGAAAGTGGAATTCAATGCTAATAATATTAAACCCGTAACTAATCTCTCTCCCCCTGCTAAAACCTATGTTGACTAACCTAAATGTATATACTTACTTATTGTTAGGCTGTTCTGGTCCAGTCACCTGATCCAGCTCTCCTGTGTTAGTATGTGGCAGCTGCAGGGGAGAGGAGAGAGAGTGCTCAACAACAACTAGTGCAAAACAACCAATAAAGGAGCGCTCCCAACCCTGTGGAAGTCAATAGAGTCACACACCCAGGAACAGTTAAAATCGAAATTTACTTTAATGTTGAGTTAAAAATCATGACATGTAGGAGTACCCAGACTGATACATTACAAAGCCAGTGGAGAGGAGAAACACATATTCCCAGAAGTTGGAGGATGACACATGATCTTGCACCCAACAGTAGGTTGCTCAGTCCATAATCCTCAGCACAGTGGGAAGGGTGTGTGGATGGTAGCCGCTGGTTTCACTAAGATTACACTGGTTTCACTAAGATTACGCGTCTGCCGGGTGTCACATGTCCCAGATCTGGTTGTTATGCCATACACCTGGTGAGAGCCCGCCTGAACAAGGGCTGGTGAGGACAAATTAGAAGTCTAGGGGAACACTCAAACCATGTCAAACCAAAGGAGAGAAGCCGGTCAACAACATAACATGTTTCAGTGACTTGACCCTTCCTCTGATCATGTGATTAGAAACTGGCAAACCAAATACATATAGGAGGGGCTGGGGGAGTGTGTCATCCTTAATAGCCCCCTCTATAGTAAGGCACCTCTAAAACAAAAAAAATGTATTAAAAACAATCATCAGTTTTTACACAATAATAAATGAAATCATTTATCAAACGAGCTTACTGCAAAACATTTGAATATGAAAAAAAAAAGCATGAAGGTAATAAACGCATGCAAACAGTAACAAAGACAAATAATATCATAAGAAAAGTTTATACTACTACTAATAATAATACTACAAAAAATAAATAAATAAACAATACATTAAAATGAATTTCTTATTGCTGGTCAGATGAATTGTTGGAGCTGCTCATACTGTGGTTATCTACACATCCCCTGAAACCTCATTGTGCTTGGTATTTGCACCAAGCACAATGAAGTGCAAATACCAATGAGGTGCAAATACCAATTAGTAAAGCCTGGAACTGTGATTTCACACATAGGCTCCTATGGCCCATCCCTTGTCAGGGCTCCCTTCTCTCCCCTGCAGCTGCCGCTGACCGACACAGGGGAGCCTGATCACGTGACTAGACTGAAGCAGCCTGACTATAAGAAAGTACAGTATATACATCTTGCTTACACAGGTTAGTCAGCACATCCTGGAATTCCACTTGAAGCTAATATAGCACAGATCATGCTCCATTAGCTACTTGCCTGGCCACAGCAATCGGGGCAGTGCCGTAATACACCTTTGTGGTCATTTACTTGGAGGGGGTATTGGTAAACCAATGTAAGTTGATCTCTCTGAAGTCTGAGGTGGGACAGCAGAACTCAAGATACATGGTGGGGGCTGTTAAGTTGGGGGCAGTATCTTTAAAAGGATGTTATATGGGCATAGAGGCATGCCTGATACAAATATTGTCACACTCAAGGGTATATTCTAAAATATTGTTGAAGATAACAGTTTCAGGTAACAGGTAAATCCAATGCATTTCGGGGGAAATGCTTTCACCTTCCTCAGGGCAAGTATGTGGGGGCGCAATGGACATTGAAAACATACAATAAATATCTCATCTAGTCATAACATTATTATTATTATTAGATGAGATATTTATTGTATGTTTTTTGCTGTCTATTTTTCCCCTGCATACTAGCCATGAGGAAGAAGGAGGCAGTTCCACGGAAACTTGTTTTCTTTAGAGCTATTATCTTCAATAAACTGCTTTAATATACCCTCGAATGTGATGAACCTTTGTACTGGGTGCTCCTCTATATCCATCAAAAAGTTTTTTGCAGAGCATCCTTTCCATCACTTTTAGAGAGGTCCCAAGACCATAACAGAGTTCACCTACATAAGACCTTCGTTGGGTACTAGCTCATGGAAGGAGAACCAAATTCTTGTTGCATTCATCATGTAGCAGAACCGACCCCAGACTGCACTTGTGTATTTCCGTTAGACCACCTCTTCCCCATCCGAACACCGACAACAGACACCACAGCTGACCACACAAGACTGGGCAACACCAATCATGAAGTAATCCAGAAGGTAGACTAGTTTATTTTAACACAGATGCAAGATATATACACTCAAGGGAACAATACCCCCTCCCTGCATAATGACACAGGGTGGGGCAATCTACATTTAGTAACAAAAGACACACCAACAGACAGTCCCATCAGGAGGGAGGGAGGGCTGCTGGAGACACCCCCCACCAAGCCAATACACATAAACACATACATCCCATAATAGTTTGCTACCAAGCAAGACACACAGTAGAACAATGGGATGCAACCACATGGCATTAAACAATCCACCTATACATGTCTACACAGTATTAGGACAGATCGCCTTGTACCCCTAACAGGCACAGGGTGACTTACACATAATAGGAATATGGGGAGCTGAGACAGAGGTCTCCCCACCTCTCCAAAGTGAGCTGAGTTCCATGGGCCCCCAACCCAAAGTGACTCCAGTCACAGACCAATACCAAGCCTTTTATCGGTTCAATGCCTTCAGTTCCTTCTGTGGGTTGTGGAAGTGATCAGGTGGCTTTACAGTAACTTCCACCAGAAAATACATCACCTGCTCTATAAATTTAAATACAGTCCTGGCTGCTAGAGAGGCGAGGGATTAGAACAACTATCAAGTTTTTATTGCTGTCCATGTCACCATTGGGTGATTCACTCTCTCTAATTGCCCTGATCACCAATTTCACCAGGGCTGAACATGAGGATATAACCAAATTTTTGAGTTGCCACCACAACAGGAATAGAGTAGAAATCTTCTGTGGCACTCTTGCCCTAGGTTGGGTAAATTTACTTCTGTATCCAGCTGAGCAGCAATTTATTTACTAGGTCTGGTCAGGTCTCTCTAAGCTTGATGATTACAATCTCCTGCCTGCCTCTGGAAGAAGATTCCAAAAATAGAGTAGGAGGGTCAACCACTGAGTTAGGAAAATTTGTCTGACCTCAGCTGATTCCTGGGAGGTAGGCCCACATGGTGAGGCAGGGAAGAAGGTAATTGTTGGAAGGGTCTGTTCAGGGATCTTTCTCCTGGGGTCTCTGCCCCAGAAGGCAACCTGTGTTACTGAAGAGCTGTTCTTATTGGGCCTTAGCATATTGTTGGCTGAGGGCCTGAAAAAGCCTGGATGAAAGAGAATTTGCTGGAGGACACTACCTTAAGAAGCTGGGGTGGAGAAGGACCCCTTTCACTGAAGAGTGCTGCAGGGAAACTGTCTCTGGACATTTTGAGTAGGACTTTTTGCCTATATCTTCATATGTTCCTGTGCCTAGAGGGTTGGACACCAGAAGTTGCTACAAGGATTGTGACTGCTTTTGCAAAGTCTCTTCCAGTGTCCCTTAAAAATAATATCAATTTAGGACTGCACTGCGGATGGGCATGTGGATGAAAGCAACTTGCAAAACTGAGTGGAACTCCACTTTAAGGCTCCTTTGAAGGACTTTGCTTGAGAATCTGTCCTCTAATGCCTGCATGTATTATGGAGTATTCTGAATCCTTATCCCTCTACCCACCTGTATTCAAGTACTGCATCAGGTTTACAAAAAGAGGCCCTAGACTGAGCCTGTGTTTGTTGGTTTGCTTTAGAACTGGTATTTGAGCCCGGTAGCATCTGAATGGTTAAGGGACACCTGGTTTATTTCTAGTGACCCCTTCAGGGGTGAGCGCTACACTATCAATGGGTACATTTCTTCCTATGACAACTGTCAGAGGGGTATCTCTAACTTTAGAAAGATATTCTCTCACTGCCTACTGAGTCTACAGGACAGGAAGTGATGGGTAATGGAGTAATCTATCTAATGAAACACAGGTGCCGAAAAAACAATAGTGGTTTTAACTCTCCCTTATCCTATCTAAAATTAAAAATAAAATGTTTTTGCCTTTAGATTTACCTGAAATGCAAAAATGTATCACTGTGGGTCTTTTTGCTTGCTATAACATTCTGATATATATAGATTAATGCATTAGAAAGATATGGTAGGTTCCGGTAAGTGAAAGAAAACCCTGACAACAGAGAAGGTAGCATTATAATACTTAGTGGTGTGAATCTAAGCCTTTTAAAATGAAGGCACTTAGAAACCCGATATATTCCTTCTAAGACCTTAAGAGACATTTTGACGGAGCCATCAGATCATCTAGGTGCAGTTATATTTTCTTACATGCCCGTGACAAATGATGGCTGTTCAGGGAATACTGGAAGCAAATATTTCTAAAATATATATATATATATATATATATATATATATATTTAAGCTACTGGAGATGTTATCAGATGCATGTAGAAATCCACACCCAGAAAGGTCATTCTATTTCAGAAGTAGAATAATAAAAAAGATTCTCAAAAATGAGTTCTGAAAAAAAGACAACAGAGTTTCAGATTAGCTCAGCAATGACATCTCCTGTACTTTTTCCCATTAAAGTTGAAATTTAGGTATGCCAATTTTTACATAGTTACATTGAATCAACTTGGACCAATGTATGTATGTGCCATACCTGTGGGATCCCTATGGAAGCTGGAAACTACTGTAGCGGACACAGCCACAGTTTTCTATGGGGTGGTTGTATGGAAACAGACTGCCTGCCTGTTTCCACTCGACTGTCACTTGATCTGCTGGACAGATGGGGAATGGATCCCCATCCGTCTGTTTTTAGTGTACAGGATCGGATGTCGCTGAGAGACAGTGGACACATGTCCGTTAACATCTGCGGCTCCATGAAGAGCTATGGATGGTTCAATCAGGTCTGCCTGAAAGATTGACAGGCGGACCCGATTGGACTGTCAGTGTGAAAGGGGCCTTAGCATGAAAACCTACATCTGACGCTAGATCCACTTTAAATAGGTGGAAATCCCCAAGCGGACTAGACAATGATCTTCCAATGTTCACAACTTCATATATAAAATTAAATGGCAAATGTAAAAAACAACAATAAATATATGAAAGACCATTGTGTTTCCGACTAGTGACTCAGCAGCATTGAAGAAAATTCTTCTACATCTTCCATCGCTGCATTTCACAGATTCCTGGGACCTCCAGGTCCACCAGAATCTCTGCCAGTATTTCCAGTGGTGCTCGCAGCATTCCTGCCAGGACTTCTAGAATCCCTGCAAGTGTTTTTAATGGCACTTTCAGAATCCCTGCTACTACTGTCAATGGTACATGCAAAATCTCTGCTAGTGCTTCCAGTGGTACTCACAGAATCCCTTCCAGGAGTTCCAGAGCAGGGGCGGACTGACAACTCATGGGACCCCCCAGGCAATAGGGGATCATAGGGCCCCTGTGTCCTTGCCCAAACTCAAAAAAGCTTATGAAAAAGGTACCAGGGGCATATTATGGGGCCCCCTACTGACCCCGGGTCCTCGGGCAGTGCCCGAGTTTCCAAATGGTCAGTCAGCCCCTGTTCCAGAACTTCATAAATTATATTGAGCATGTCCTCTGATCCAAAGGGGTATTTAAGCATCCTGGATGTGGCCGATGCTGTCTTTCCAGATACCCTGCTATGTGCAAAATAGCAACACTATACTACCACGTTCCTGACCTGGATGAACTTGACCACTCTTTTGCCTGCTGCTTTTCCCATTATCTCTGTTTGAACCTGACCTCTCTTCTACTGTCTTGCCTTTGTCTGACTCATGTTGTCCTTACCTCTTTTCTACTACCTTGTCTGTTGCCAAGCTCTGACTGAACCATTCTCTAGTCAGTTCTTGTTGTATGCCTGCACATTGTAGCCTTTTTGATCCCGATCACCCCTTGGTGGGAGGATCCTGAGAACCACCTCCTGGTACTAGCATGCAACAAAACCCAACTACACTGTCAGAAGCTCTTGTGAAAAATGGCCGGTGCTTAGCCATCATGCCAGGGGAGTGATACCATACCACATCCACACACCTAGCATTTTTAGAAGAACATCTAACCAAAGGTTTTCCTTAATGCAGTTGAATATGCACAGACAATACATCAAAGCCAAAGAATGTTGAGTCTCAAAATGAATGTGTTTTGGAAAGACCATGTAATGGCCAGAGCGAAAAGAAAGGACTGGGAACATTGGCAGATTAGATTGGTCATTTGATTTCATTATTTCTCCGTCATGTGGTTCATCGTGAGTAATTACAGTGATGACATGCCATAAAAATGGACGAACGGATAATTAAAAGCAGGAGACATCATTGTTGCGAAACACATAGAATGATGAAGAGACAAGCCTTCAAGCCGTTGTCAGTTGGTCCATCGCTGACGTCAATTCACATGGCCCCGCTCAATGAATACCCATTCATCCTGAGCCCTGCTGGTGAAAATAAATGTGAAAGCGCTGCTGTATTTGTATAGATTTTATCGGATTCATTTTGTTCTTAAAGGCAGCTAATTTGGAATAAAAGCATTGCTATTTCACATGGAAATCTGTAAGGAAAATGTGTACCATAATGATGGGAGCATTTTCCTTTCTGTAGATTTTTAAGGTTAATTATACATCTTTCTGGCTTTGCTTTGTAGCTTTCTTAGATTATAAAATAATAGAAAAAAATGGCATCAACAAACAATTGAAGAGCCCCCTTACCATTGGTAGCTGAATGAGGACTCTCAGGTGGCTTGGTGGGCTAGCATTTCAAACATCATGGTGGAATCCTTGACCCTTTCGGGTTGGAAGAAATTGAGGGCCACTTTAGAATGCACATGTGCAAGCTGGAAATTTTCTTTACGTTTTGATTTAGATGCATTTGTTAATTGAAATATTTAACTTCATCATATTCGTAATGTTGAACAGATTTGTTTTCAGAATTTGTTTTGTCTTCGGCAATCGTTTGAGATATTCATTGGTCCAGGTGGATTGGTAAACTATATCGAAACTATTCAAAAGGTTTTGATATTTTCGCAACAGAATAAAAGGAACAGTCATGACTGATCTCCTGTCAGCGGGATTCCCCACTGACAACAGAATGTAAACAAAACAAGTGCTGGCATAAAAAGAAAAAAATCAATGTGGAGGTCTCTCCCAATCGATACCAGGCCCTTGGGGGAGAAAATGCCAATGAAAAATAAGGCAGCTCTGAATGCAAAAGGGGGTCCAACCCAGTACTAGCAAAATGTACCTAAAAAAGTGGCTAGTGAGTGTAATATTGAATAATGAAACAAGTCATTTTATAGATAGAAACCAGGGGTGGACTGACAACTCATGGGGCCCCCGGGCAATAGGGGATCATGGGGCCCCTGTGTCCTTGCCCAAACTCAAAAAAAGCCTATGAAAAAGGTACCAGGGGCATCTCATGGGGCCCCCTACTGACCCCGGGCTCTTGGGCAGTGCCCGAGTTTCCAAATGGTCAGTCCGCCCCTGATAGAAACACACTATTTTTTTTAAAACATTCCCAATTATCGATAGCCATAGCTTCTCTGCCAGTACCCCATGTTCAAAAAATACATCCTTGGTGGCCATACTTTCTCTTCCATATTCTGTGCCAGCCTACCATTGTTGTCTGCGCTTGTCTCAAGCATGTGCAGGAGCAGCATGGCTTTAAACAATGTCAACTGCTCTAGTTTTTGTACCATTATATCTGTTTTGACTAAAGCTCAAACAGGGCTGAAACATGTAAGCATTGGGACCAGAGATGTAACTTTTTACCTGTGACAAATAACGAGAATCGTGATCGCAAAGATGTGTGCCGCTTTGTAACATAGTTTGCTGGTGGACTGTGATCTGGATGTTGCAAGCATTGTTTATTGACATCAAAGGGTGAAGTTACCTTGGGTAGAACAGCGGTGAGTGTGTTGCTGCACCTAGTTTTTTGTACTGTGCATGGGCAATCGTATGCATGCAAATAAGCCACCTAGCATGCAAAAATGCATAACTCTGCCCCCCAAAGTAGGTCACATAGCTTCAAGTGACACTATGCTCAGATGTGAACTCAACTGAATATAATGGAATTCCTATTATCAGTTGTCAACTTATGGTGAAGCTTCAAATCATAGTTACATAGTCTGGCTGAAATTAGACAAAAGTCCATCCAGTTCAACCATTTAAAAAAAAAAAAAAAAAGTTATAATCCTACACCCAGAGTTGATCCAGAGGAAGGCAAAAAAACCCAGCAAAACATGATCCAATTTGCTCATGCAGGGGAAAGAATTCCTTCCTGATCCCCCGACGAGAGGCAATCGGATATTCCCTGGATCAACTCTACCTATAAATGTTATATCCAGTTATATTCTGTGTATCTAAGAAAGAATCCAGAACTTTTTTGAAGCAATCCACTGAGCTGGCCAGAACCAACTCTTGAGGGAGCCTATTCCACATTTTCACAGCTCTTACTGTGAAGACACCTTTCCGTGTTTGGAGATTAATCATATTTCTTATTTTGTGAATGAGTACTGATGTCTGTAGCTGCAGGCACTGTGAAGTATCCCATCCTCAAAGGTCACAGAAGTTATTCAAGTGATTCTCCCAGTAGGTCATCTCTCCCTTCTGCCCCCTCAAATCACTATTTTCATGACCTTCCAATCTTGAACTAATTGAAACACAGTTCTGCTCTGTCTGGAAAGGGTGAGCTAAGCTGATGAGAGAAGGGTTTTGCTGTCAATATTAAGGATTAGTTGCTCCACAGTGCTTGCAGCAACAGAGGAAGTAAAGGGAGATATCTGAAATAGGAACAAAAACAGCAAGAAAGATTTGACTGAGCTTCTGACCCTTCTTATTATTGAACACTGAAAAAAATTAACTGAAATTGGAATTTAGAACATATGTACAGTATTTACGGTTTGTTTCAAGTCGCCTCTACAGTCAACCTATCATACCAAAGTCCATTTCTTGTAGGGGGTTTAATAGGCTTTCTTGATATATAACACATACCAATCCACTCTTAACTTTGAGACCAAGGACTACAAACACAATGAACCAATATTTTTTTTTCATTTCTTTTTTTTATTTTTTATTTTTCAGTTTTATTTTTATCTTTCACATTCACACTTTTTCACAATTTGTAAGCACTTACATTGCATTCACCTGTTATATTCTTACACATTCCTGAGCACTTTCATTAATTTTCTTCCAATTTCTTTCACATTTTTCTTCCTCCGGATTTTCTAATGAAAAATGTATTGTATTATTTTATTCTCTCTCTTTTTTCAGTTATTTATTATATATATATATATATATATATATATATATATATATATATATATATATAGATAGATATATGCATCTTTCAATTTTTTTCTCATTTTTTATTTTTCATTTCTCACTTTTCAATTTTTCTTCTTTTTTCTTTCACCCCCCCCCCCCCCTTTTTTTCTTGTTTTCTTATTATGCACATTTTTCACATATATTTTTTCATTTCCTTTCCTTTTTTCCTTTCTATTTTTATTATTCTTTTTTTTCATGACATTTCCTTATCATACATCTGTTTGATTCAGGGCCGATGATGCACATAAAAGCTTAAAGCGCCTGTTTTCCTTCACTCCTCTGTAGTCAAGCCCTGGAGGCCAGAGTGAAATGGGCCAGAGGGCCTGGTGTGACGCCTGAGGCCATCCCCTATACACAGGACTGCACAGGTGGTGAGAGCGGTGTCTATTCTCTTTTCCACAATGAACCAATATGTTTATATACAAAACCATTTTAGTAATCGGTCCATGTGTCAGAATGTGCATATTTTACTGAGGCTTTAGTTATTATATTGAGGAACGTTATTATATTGAGGGGATTAAACTTCAATTATAGCAGTTTAGTTTTTTAAAACTAGTTTTGCCATCAGTACTCATCCTCTGTCTAGACATTCCCGAGTTGTCCTTCACATCTTTCTCTGTCCTCCAGTGTCTCTTTCAGATGGAAGAATAGCCAGTGCCATTCAACCAACTTCCTATAAAGGGCATCATGGAAATGTTCCCTGGGGGTGTGTTATTATCAGGGGCGGACTGACAACTCATGGGGCCCCGGGCAAAAAGGGATCATGGGGCCCCTGTGTCCTTGCCCAAACTCAAAAAAGCCTATGAAAAAGGTACCAAGGGCATCTCATGGGGCCCCCTACTGACCCCGGGCCCTCGGGCAGTGCCCAAGTTTCCAAATGGTCAGTCCGCCCCTGGTTATTATACCAGCCTGTGAAAATGTAGAATGTTTTAGAGAATCACACTAATTGCCATTTTCTATAGCATTCAGCACCATCAGAGGAGCGCTAAGGGGGAAGAAAAACTCACTCGTCATGTGATTAGCCATGCAACACCTGGAAAAAAGGTATGTATGCTAAAAAAAATTTAAAATTACATAGGGGCAGGGGGTAAGGGGATTTGGGGGAAGGTATGTGTGTGAATGTGGGGGGGGGGGAGCTGAGCGATTTAGCGTTGGGCTTTAAACATTCTTCAATATGGCAGTCTTTCTGGTTAAAAAATTATGGGCATCCAAAGCTTGGCCAAGAGCGCTGTTATCCAGAAGAAGCCTCTAATTCTCCTTGATAATGTGGCCCAGGTCCTCTCTGTATGCAAAATAAAATTTTACAGACTACAAGTTTTGTGAAATTAATTTTGAAACATTTTCACAGCATGAAATCAGGGCAAACCTAGGTGTCTGTCAATTAAAAACCATCTGTTTTTTTTTCTCCTCCTAAATGGATATTTGGATACCAAACATACTCTTAATCAGAGTTTGCTTATGGTGCTGAGAACCAAAAAAAAAACCTTAATGAGCTTGTTTGGAGAGACTGAATGACGACAGGACAGAGTGACTCAGCTATGTTTCGAGAGTTTAACTGTGTACTCTTGACTTAACGGGATATGTCATTCAATTACATGTTTCATTGAAATAATAAGAAAATAGCATTAAGCCCATATGGTGCACCAATATCCTTAACCGGTGAGATTTGGGTGAGAAAAAAACGCCATATGGATCCTTACAGTGCGGTGACAACATTCCAATAATACTTTCATATCAAAATTCAAGCAATAACAGATGGCATTTTTTTTTTACATTTTTGTAAACTTAGGCAGTAATGAAGAAGAAAAGAATAAATATGTTT
Organism: Staurois parvus; assembly: GCF_062004578.1. NCBI lineage: Eukaryota > Metazoa > Chordata > Amphibia > Anura > Ranidae > Staurois > Staurois parvus. Next base: position 3,295,746 of record NW_028317799.1, on the reverse strand, counting down.
TCCTGGAGTTTTATTTTTTTAATTTAATCAAAATGTATGGCTTAATTAGCCTAAAAATATGCAGCACAAATCGTCAAACTAGTCTTTGAAAAAATGCCTTAAGGGAAAAAAATGTGCAGGTTAACAAAAGTATTCAACAACATTCTTTTTAATTTGTAACCTGTGCTAGAAAAACGCCAGCTGCAATCTAATTGGCAGGTATGGGTTAGGGATGAGTTGAACTGCTCTGGATTCGATGAACTTCAGATGTCAAACCCAGAACTCATTGAAATCAATGGGAGCTGAAGATGTCAAATTAAAAATGCCCATTTTACAGACTAGGCAAATGGGTGTTAAAAAATATACCTGCAAAAGACCCTAAAATCCAGCACTTAATTTCTATTTTTGTTATTGATACTGGACGTTTTGTTCATATGGTTCGTAATATAATAGCTTTGCCAAAGCCCCAGAAACCCCCTCACAAATTAGTGTGTGGTCCATTTTTTGTAGAGTTGCCATATTGATGAGAAGAAGGGTCTCTTCCCCACAACCCTGGCTGGTGGTTGTGGTGGTCTACAGGTGGGAGGGTTCATCAGAATCTGGAAGCCCCCTTTAATAATAAGGGGGCCTGGAATCACCCCCCCACATATGAATGAGTAGGGGTACATCAGGGCTGCTGATAAGGGGGTACTAACAGGCCTCCTGTAGGGGGCCCAGGCCCTGTCACAGAACAGGGGAGCCCAGACAGCAGCTTCAGGCCTTATGTAGGATCATGTGTACAGTCAGTGCATACATACTGTCCCCCGTGTACATGGCTCCCGGGTGGTGGTAACATTTTTCTTGGGCTGAGGGGACTCCATCAGTTCATCCCGAGGGTTGGGAGACAAGGGGGAATTTTTTTTTTTCTTTTTTGGGCACCTTCGGACTTACACTATCCTGTGCCAGTCCACATTTGAGGAGATGAAGTCCTGGCTCTCACAGTCCCTACTGCTGGCCTGGCGGAGTGATTCAGCTTGCCTAAGTTGCCCTGCACACTGCCTTCCTCCTTCAGCAAGTAAGTAATTAGGCAGGAGAAGAGCTCTGGCAGGCTTGGGGCAGCTGGCTTTCCATTTCTGATGTCCCTCTATTCAGCTCAGCAGCTAGCCCAGCACTGCAAAGAGAGGGATCCCAGCAGCAGCAGAAGTCGCAGGAAAGGTACAGTAATGACATGACAGCACATACACACCTTTCCCCATGCTCTGACCATTGCCTAGACTATGTTCAATTATACAGCAGGGAGCAGCCAAATGTGATCATCATTATCATGATAATAGTCACACAGTACAGATGCTTTGAGTCACAGCACCTGTACTATGATTATCATGATAATGATGATGATTGTTGAGCCCTGGTTCACACTGGTACGATTTGTCATGCGACTTGACTGTTCCAAATCGCATGACAAGTCGCACCCCATTGCTGGCAATGGAACCGTTCAAATTGCCCCGACTCATGTCATAGCGACTTTGAAAAAGGTTCCTGCACTACTTTTTTCCAATTTCATTGCAACTTGCATTGACTGTTAAATGGAGTAGCAAGCCGTAGTAAAATCGTAGGTACAAATCTCTCTGATCTGAGGATTTTAAATTACACTGAAGTAGCGCAATTTCAAAGCCACACTGGTGTGAGTCGGGGCTGAAGGAAAGACAGTTAGATGCATCCTTAGCCAGCCATAGATGTTGATGGGGGAATTGAGTGATTTCTGCGAAATTTGCATCATGTACAGTCAGGTCCATAAATATTGGCGCATCAACACAATTCTAACATTTTGGGCTCTATACACCACCACAATGGATTTGAAATGAAACGAACAAGATGTGCTTTAACTGCAGACTGTCAGCTTTAATTTGAAGGTATTTACATCCAAATCAGGTGAACGGTGTAGGAATTACAACAGTTTGCATATGTGCCTCCCACTTGTTAAGGGACAAGTGTATAGAGCCAAACATGTTAGAATTGTGTCGATGTTCCAATATTTATGGACCTGACTGTATGGCCTGCCTATAACAAGCTGGGGAAAGCTAACTTATCCCTTAAAGACAAAGCTGATTTTTTTTTTTAGGTGGGTAGGCAGGGAAAAGGGGGTCGGGCAGGGGTGGGGCTTTGGGGGCCCCGTCGGGTAGGCTGTATGGGGCCCCATGATTGCTAAAGCAGCCCTGGGCTACATACAGTAGTTGTAACCTAGAAATAAAAACACCCAAATGTTAAGTCATTTTACTAAAAAAAAATAAAACTCTCTCAAAAATGTAAATCCATCATCAATCATGATGCCCACCGAAAAAAAAAACAACAACCCGGCACACATGATGGTTCCCGACTGTACCATTAGTCAAATGACAGCTCCCCTTAACACCCTTTTTAATTTTGCAACTACCTGTATGGAGCAAATGAGGTTTAATGTTAATAAATGTAAAGGTATGCTCCTGGGGCTAAAAACATGCATGCATCTTACATACTAGGAGAAGAACAACTAAGGGAATCAATGGTGGAGAAGGATCTGGGTCTTCTGGTAGATCATAGACGCAGGGGCGGACTGACAACTCATGGGGCCCCCGGGCAATAGGGGATCATGGGGCCCCTGTGTCTTTGCCCAAACTCAAAAAAGCCTATGAAAAGGTACCAGGGGCATCCCATGGGGCCCCCTACTAACCTCAGGCCCTCGGACAGTGCCTGAGTTTCCAAATGGTCAGTCCGCCCCTGCATAGACATAATAGCAGCATGCAATGCAAAGCTGCAGTTTCTAAAGCAAGAAAACTCCTTTTTTTATATTAAAGAGGTATAAACTCCAGTGAGAGAGATATCATTTTGCCCCGGTACAAATCATTAGTAACACCTCATCTGGAATATGCAGTTCAGTTTTGGGCCCCAATTCACAAAAAGAACATTGGGGAACTGGAGAAAGTACAGAGAAGGGCAACCAAACTCATAAGAGGCATGGAGGAGCTCAGCTATGAGGAAAGATTATCAGAACTGAATTTATTCTCTCTTCAGAAGAGGAGATTAAGGGGGATATTATCAAAATGTGTAAATACATCCTTTATGAAAAAAAAAAAAAACAGCGATGTAAATCCAACATCAATCACAATCAACAATTACACCAATTGTGGCCCACTGATCATCAAGAGAAAAACTCTTCAATGCACCAACCCATCTTTGCACTGTTCTCCCAGGGTAATGACAGCTCCATGGATCTGTCTCTAGGTTTATATACAATGAGAACAGTGCAGCGCTCAAGAATTATTAACTGGATGAAGACAAAAAAGTATATATAAGTGTACACATATAAAGTCTATGCAATATCCGCAGTATTGTCTGATAAGATGAATATACTTCCGAGGTATGTACTGCCTTGAAATAACAGCAATGCGCACTCACCAGAAACGCATGGATTATGCGCATATAGGAATAATCATCCCAGGTATCCGATCCAACGAAGACCGAGTGGTGGGCGCCCTGTTCACTGTGGGTCATCAGAAACAACACGACAGGTCCAGAGGTCCCCTTAAGGCTAGTCACACTGGTAGTGTTGATCCCTCTTCTGGCTGGTGAGGGCACCCTTTCTGTGGGAGTAACAGCTCCAAGAAGGAGCCCCAAAAAACAGGTGCCAGAGATAGTGTAGTATGTTCTTACGGTGATTTTATTAGTCAGACATAGCAATAGGGCAGTATGCACATCACAGCAAATGTGAATAGGTAGAAGACAGCATTACTGACCCTAGTAAAGATGGCCGCCGGGCCTCCTCGTGGCTCCGGCGGTAGGAAATGACGTCACGCTCTGCACAGCTCCTCCTTAGGCCTTTCGTGCTACAGGCACATGATCAGAGGGGAGCCTCCCCTCTGATGATGTGCAGAGACATTTAAGCAATGTCTCTGCACTTCCTAATTGCCAGATTATTGTGCTTTCTCCAGCCAGTATCTCGCTTGTCTCTACTGCTGGCGTCTATACATTCGCTACTGACCTTTGGCTTGTTCCTGGACTACGATTCTGCCTCATCCCATCTCCTACCGCTTGTTACCGACCCTTGGCTTGTTGACTGACTCTGCTAGATCCCTATCTGCTCTATCTGCTCTCGGATTCCAACTTGCTCATTCCCTGGTGGGGTGATCCTGAGATCTGCGAGCTGGTACTAACATGCAGCTAAATCCATCTCCACCATTAGGAGCTTTGGTGAAAACTGGTTAGTGCTTAGCCCCACACCTCAGTTTAGCCTGCATCATTTCAAAGGGGGATCCGCTGGTGTACCTATCCTGCTGGTTTCAGGTAAGCTTTGCACTGCTATAGCAACTGGTCTCTGAACCTGACCTCACACCGTGACACCTTCAGGGCCCCAGTGTAAGAAACCATGACCCCCCCAATCATGGGATCAGTAGCAGTGATGGTGGTGGGAAGGGGTGGGATCAGTGGCAGTGTTGGAGAGGATGAAATTAGTGGCAGTGCTAGGGGGATGGGATCAGTGTCAGCGCTAGGGGGATGGGATCAGTGTCAGCGCTAGGGGGATGGGATCAGTGGCAGCGCTAGGGGGATGGGATCATCGGCAGCGCTAGGGGGATGGGATCAGTGGCAGCGCTAGGGGGATGGGATCAGTGGCAGTGCTGAGGGGTGTGATCAGTGGCAGTGCTGGGGGGATTGGATCAGTGGCAACACTGTGGGGGTGGATGGGATGCGTGGCACTGCTGGGGGGGTTTGATCAGTGGCAGTGCTAGGGAGGATAGGATCAGTGGCAATGCTGGGAGGGGGAATTGTTGGGAATACAACAGCATGTACTATATTGTACTATATACAGTATTCTGTGGTAATATCACCAGTAGATGGCACTGTACGCTAAAGGTTACTAGTTGTGTATGTGTAAAACTTGCTGCTTCTTTCTTCTTCTCTATCATCTCTTCAGGAAGTAATGTCTGCTGTTATACAGTCTGCTGCAATGTGCTCTGTATGTTTGTAACTTAAGCCACACAAGTAAAGTCATAGTTCTGCCTCATCACTACCAGTGTCTTCTATAACACATAACCAACAGGTTATGGGCCCAGCTCCAGACACTGGAAAAAGGAAAACTACAAGCAAGTAAGTGCTGCATTTACAATCCAATTCACTGAAAGATGGCAAGTGCTTCAGATATGAAGTTTACAATAGCAAAGCTCAACAACACCAACTACCAGCTATGGACGTTTAAGCTTGAAATGCTGTTATCCAAAGATGACTTGTGGCCGGTACTAGATACACACAGACCCAATGACAACCCAGAAGAATGGGACAGAAAAAACAGGCAAGCAAAAGCAGTCATAAGCCTGTTAGTGGAGGATGATCAACTCCTTCATATAAGGAAAGAAAGCACAGCTAAAGGTATGTGGACTGCATTACAAAAGCTTCATGAACATGCAAACCTAAACAGTAAACTATATCTGCTACGCAAACTGTACAAGATGAGGCTGGAAAAAGGGCGGGAAATGGGTGAACATGTAAATGCTATGCTAGAAATTGTGGACCAGCTGGGTGCAATAGGTGAAGATTTAAAAAGCAACCATGTTGTTTCAATACTTCTGTGCAGCCTTCTAGAATCATACAGTGCCCTTATAAATGCTCTAGAAACTAGACCGGAAACTGAACTGACGCTAGAATATGTTAAGGGAAAATTAATTGATGAATACAGCAGAAGAAAGGAAAATTTGCATAGTGAAGAGAACAAGGGACCAGAGGCAGCTCTGAAGGTGCATGAAGGCATAAGACAAAGCAAAGAAAGCAGGGTATGTTTTCGCTGCAAAAAGGCCGGTCACCTGAAAAAGAACTGTTCAATCTGGAAAGCTGAGCAGCGAAAGCGGGAGCTACCCACAAGAGAAAGAGCTAAAGCAGTCATGAAAGAAAATGAAAGTGCATCATGGAGTGGTACTTTTAAAGTGACTCAGAATAGTACCTCACATGGATGGTACATTGATTCAGGGACAACAAGTCACATGACAAGCGACGAGACATTCTTCACAGAAATTGATTTTAGTGTAAAAGATAAAGTCTTCCTAGCAAATGGGAAAAGTATTACAGCGGAAGGTAAAGGTCAGGGATTTCTGAACTGCAAAACACCATCAGGGGGCAAGCAGAGCATCCTTGTAAAGAATGTTCTATATGTTCCAAGCCTAGAAGGAAGCCTCCTATCAGTTAAAACCCTTGCAAGCAATGGACTCACTGTCCAGTTCAGAGGTAATGAATGCACAATTCAAAATGGAAAGCAAATTCTAGCAAGAGGAAGATTAAATGAACATCTGTACAAACTCATCACTGAAAGTGAGAAGGCTAATGCGGCAACTCATAACCCACATGACAAGTGCATCCACCTGTGGCATAGAAGACTGGGGCATCGAAACCCAGAAGCTATAAAGGACTATAAAGATGTATGATTACGGACGCTGGCTTACCTAACAAATACTGGGGAGAAGCAATAATGACTGCAACATACCTACAAAACAGGCTCCCATCAAAAGCTATTGAGAGTACACCATATGAAATGTGGAATGGATCAAAACCTAACGTAGGACACATCAGAGTATTTGGCTGTAAAGCATATGCCCACATTCCAAGTCAGAAACGCTCCAAGTTGAAGAACAAAGCCATAGAAGGCATTCTGGTTGGCTACAGTGAGCAGAGTAAGGGATATAGAATCCTTTGTCCAAAGACCAACAAGGTCACAGTAAGCCGCAGTGTTTATTTTGATGAAAGTGAAGCACCAGATAATACAATTCTTGAAAAATGTGGAGATTTACACACTAAATCGTCAAGAGACACTGACCCATGCGAAGCAGGACAAGAGCCAGAACAAGAAGAAGTGGAACTTACAATCAACGAGCCAATAGAACCCACTGAACAACAAGAAATCAGAAGATCCTCACGAATGACAAAAGGGATACCACCCCGCAGGTTATCATACGCTGCTAAAACACATCAAACACAGGAGCCAACATCCTGGGAAGACATAGAAACTTTGCCGAGAAGGGAAGCCGATCAGTGGAGAAAAGCAGCTGAAGAAGAAATAAAATCACTTCAAGAAAATAAAACTTGGTCACTAACAGAACTCCCTCCTGGTCGCAAAACCATCAGAAACAAGTGACTGTTGCACTCTCTTCAACTGAAGTGGAATACATAGCAGCCGCACATGCATGTCAAGAAGCCATTTGGATTCGTCAACTTCTACTAGACATGGGACTGAATATGTCACAACCCACACCCATCTTTGAAGACAATCAGGGATGCATAAAGCTTACACACTCTGAGAAGATTAACCCAAGAACCAAGCACATTGATGTAAGATATCATCTGCTCAGAGACATGCAAGAACAAGGGGTTATCGACATCCAGTACTGCCCATCAGAGGAGATGACTGCAGACGCACTCACCAAACCTTTGCCAAGGGAACGTCATTGTTTTCTACAAAAGAGACTAAATGTCATATAATTATGCACATGCCGTTGAGAAGGGGTGTTGGGAATACAACAGCATGTACTATATTGTACTATATACAGTATTCTGTGTTAATATCACTTGACCAGTAGATGGCACTATACGCTAAAGGTTACAAGTTGTGTATGTGTAAAACTTGCTGCTTCTTTCTTCTTCTCTATCACATCTTCAGGAAGTAATGAGTCTGTAATATGTCTGCTGAAATGTGCTCTGTTGTATGTTTGTAACTTAAGCCACACAAGTAAAGCCTGAATTCTGCTATCACTACCAGTGTCTTCTCTAACACATAACCAACAGGAATGGTATAAGTGGCACTGCTGGGGGGCATAATCAGTGGCAGTGCTGGGGTTGGGTTGGGATCAGTGGTACTCACTTGCTCTCAGTGTGGACTCGGAATTCCATGCTTGACAACACTCTGGCTCCTTTCAGGCTTCACGTTTCTCCTCACATAGCGGAGACCTCCTCCAGTTCCTCCCCCATTACTCCACTAGTTCAGCTGGCTCTTCCAGTTTCTGCCCCCAACACCATGCCCCATCTGCCTGCTGCTGCAAACTCTATGGGCGGAAAGGCTGGGTGGGCAGTCCCACATGGCAGTGATAATACACTCTCCCATCCATCATCGCCTCTGCAGTAGCAAGCCCCTCTTCAGAGTTGTGAGTGCGACCTTTGTGACCCTGGTAGTTCCGCCACTGTCGCAGAACCTTTAAGCAGCATGAGGCCCAAAGGCTGGTGCCTATTCTGCCTATTTGGTATTCGAGCACTGTACATAATATCTTGAGGACTCCTTTATACCAGATAACCCATAAAAGTAACCGTTTTTATCTTTTGGTTGGAGTCCCTTTAAACAAAGTAGCATATATCAATAATTTTGTAAAATGCGCTGAACATTATCTCAAAATATGAATTTCAGACACATGATGAAATACTCTGTGGAATAATGTGTCATTATTCATTTTTGGATGACCTTAGTGCAAACCCCAATAGGTTGTATGAAGCTGCCCTTTTTGTACAACATGAAAAACAGCTGTTAGAAAAGTGCCAATTATGACTGCAATTCACCTGAGTACTGGCTTCATTTGCATTGGAAATTTAGCCTGCACCAATGCATTGAATAATTTTCAGTTAGTTATTAGGAATCATATGGCTGTGCAGCAGCTGATACCATGGAAGTAATGCAATACGCGAGTAGGATGCACATCACTTTTCAGACAATGCCAAAATTAGACATTGATTTATACATTGATTTATTTCTATAAACTTTATCAAGTTCTATCCAGTTAAATGGAGACAAACAAATATCTGCTCACACTCCTTACTATTTCCTTTTTTTTTTTTTTTTTTTTATTTGTAAAAATAATGGAATGGTAAAACCCGTGTCAGTTTATTTTTTGATGTGTCCTGTTGGGGAGATTTCCCTTAGTTTCATGAACTAAAGATGCAATGTAAAAGGAAAATTTGGTCTATTCACACTGGAGCACAGTGAGGGAAAGGAGTGTTCTGTGCGCATTTCCCGGACCAATCGTGAATGTGCTGCTCTTGCAAGATATGTATACAGTAGGTGCACATGGGGCATGAGGCCGCATGTTTGTTCTACTAAACAACATGATACAGCAGTACCATGCCATTTGGTGTGGCGCGATCTAAAAAAAAATACTGTTTGCACAACTTTTTTCAAGTTCTGGTACATTTGGCAACCCATTGAAATGAATGGGCTGTCAAAACCAAAATGCTCGGGACCTCACAGGATCGCGCACATTCCAGCATGAACTGGCTCTTACTAAAAGCTGGAGATTTACTTTAAGACAACATTTCTCAGAGGGATGAAGTGGTATGGAATGAAAATCAGGTCTTTGTGGTCTTCCTTGAGCCTGTTTGGGAGATTCAAACTCTTTGTCCTTCTGAACCCCATCATAGGTACTGAAGGTGGAGAGTTATAACCAGAACAGGTATAAATGAGAAATCGCCACATGGATACAATGGCTTCAAAGGCAACTAACATGAGATTTTATCACTTTGGAGGTATTATATCTCACTTCCTGTTCTGGCTACAGGACAGGAAGTGAATTGAAATCTCCCTAAAGGAACAGGATGGCAAAGAAGAGGAGTGTTAAAGTAGAACTATTGGGAAAACCTTTTTTTTTTTTTCATTTTGGATAGAGTAAGGGAGGGTTATAACCCCATGTCATATGTTTTCACCATCTGTGTCACATTGCGGAGATTTCATTTCACTTCCTGTCCCATAGCCAAACAGGAAGTGGGAGGAAATCCCTGAAAATTTGGGTAACTAGTGTCCACATAGAAAGATTTCCCCTTTATTACTTTTCTGGGGACAACCCAAAGTTTGAGATTTTTTTTTACTTTCACTTTAGGCGAAACTCTTTTAGTTGAAACAGGGGCACAGACAGCAGTGAAAACTTACAGGAGTACAAATCCCTCTCCACTCTCTCCAAAACTAAATATTCTTGAATATTCAATTGGGTATTCCAGAATAGCAAAAATCACCCAATACTCTCTTAAATGAGCAAATACTCACCTACTTCCGTTGGTGTCCATGGAGAAGCAAACAAAAGGAGACTAATTTTTAATAGTTTCCACTATATGAATTGCAGAATTCTGTGAATGTTGGAGATCAGTCCTTCAATTATGCAATAGAAAATTTTGAGCAGCTCATGTTGAATATTGTGATCCAGACAAAGAGATCAATCTCATGAGGTTGTAATAACCTTGCTAAAGAGACATTTACTCCTGAAAGTACTCCTAGCAATGTATACCAACTTATCTATGCTTCCTCATAGCCTCCCCACTGCAAAAGTCCACCTTGAGACCCTGATTAAACTCCAGAGTTGAGTGTTGTTAAGAAGATCAAGTGCATGTCCATGCTTGTAGGCAGGTGCAGTTAGCTAGTCTGTGACTAGATCCAGAATAGTATCTGGCTACAGCAGACAGTGTCATCAAGTGCTAGGCCCCTTTTAGTTAGAGCCCTTCTGCGGTGATGTCATGGGTGAATCAGTACCCACATATAAGCCAGGCCAGGAGGAACCCTACTACAGATGAGGCATGGGAGCAAAACACCCCACATCAGCACAGATGTAACTAGCACAGGGTGGCCCTGGACAGCGCTGAAGACCTGGGAAAGTTGACCTGCTCCCAGGAGTTCTGACCCTTATGGAAGTGGAGTCTAGAGTAGGTTACAAAAGGCCATTTAGGCCAAGCCAAATGTTCCCTGAAAGAGGCTATTCCCCTGGTGGATCCCAGGAAATGTGTACCTATGGAGAAGGTGACTACAGAGATCCCATTACTGTGAGTACTAATGACCGCGGGTGGAAGAAGGGGGAGTCCTTCTTCAAAGTGCTGCATGTTGCTTTCACATACGACTGTTGTGGACCATCCACTAAATGTGCTTCACTTTGTATTGTCCAGTGATTCAAAAATGTGTGTGACTGTTTATGCTAAGTACCACCAGTAACGTGCAACAACCCTATTTATGTGTGGACATTCCTTCCTTGGGGATATAAAGGTCAACGGCCTGGAATGTCATGTGGAGGCCTCTGGCATGGAGTCAGCACAATATGGCAGAGGATTCAACTTCAGCAGGAGGGACAGTGTTTTAGTAATGACAGGAGCTGGCAGGGACTTGTGCTTTTGGCTTCAACATCCAGCCAAGTGTAAATCCCCTCCTACATGCTGAAGATCTGTATGTGCAAATATTACAATTTATGGCCAAATGCATAATCCAATGACCCATAAAGAATGCATATCCAGCACTGGCTTGGCACCAAGAGCCCTATTTAAAGAGCAGCACACTGAGTGGAAGTTGCTGTGTGGCCATCAGCTCCTGGGACCCATGACCAGTCTTGCATTCTGCTATTCCTGTCTGACCCGGCTGGCCTTCTAATTTTGTGATAACCCAACCTCCCACTATATCAGCTCATGTAATAATTTCAGCTGACTTCACCTTTTGTTTTGTACCTTTTGCTGCCAGTTTGGTATTGGCCTTGGCCTAGACTATGTCTGCTTCCTGCACCTGGATTCCAGTGCCCAGCCTGTATTTCAGATTCCTGAACTATATCTGATCTTTTGACCAACCACTGTGTTTTGGTATACTGCAGGTACAGTACACATGCCACTCATTGACCTACTATATCCTATTACCACTTCCAGGACTGGAAAAGTAAAATAAGTGATCTCACCAACCTGGCCTTGTGTCAGAGCTTACCCAGGTGGATGATGTAATTTTACTTGTTACTCACATGCTCCCCAATACCTGGAAGCCCCACTTGAATAAGGCCAAGAAACAGAATGGTGGCTAGAAAGAGTGGATAGGTGAGTATACCTTGTTGTAAGCACTGGGCATGTTCACTTTGCTCTGAAAGGGTGAAAAGACATGCATTTTAAGCAGCTAAAACCACCCTGTAGCTTTAGCCTAAAGATGTCTTCATACCTAAAGAATTTGCCAGATGTAAAAGAAAATATGCGGCTTATATAATGGTTATACATAAGCAATATAAAATAATATACTAAGCTGCCTATTTATAAAGAGGTCAAATAAAAAATGTCTTCCTTTTTAAGGTATCTATTTATAAAGAAGTAATAAATTAAATTAAATTTGCAAATACCTTTTACTTACTGTATCCTTGCCCTAGCAGAATTTGCCATCCATTTTTCCCAGGTATTTTTCAAGCAGTACGCATTAAGAATGCGGTGCATCAAAGCAGGAGGATATAAGAACTCTCTATTTACTAAAGTGTGACTCCTCTCTTTACAGCTTTATAAAATGATGACATCATTGGAAAAAGTGAGTTTGTAATAAATGGATATCTGGCAGCAGGGGATGACAATCTAAGGCACTGCGTATCATCTGTGCCTAGTTGCTGTCTGCTAGACTGTAATCAATTACAGCTCAAGGACAAGGATGTACTCTGTGCAAAGATCAAAGGATGAGAAAGTTCCCACCTTGACAATCAGCAGGGGGTTGATAATGATTGATGATCACTGACTGGTTTTACATGAGGATGGCGAAAAATAGACTGTCAGACAACAGGGCCTCAACCCCGACACAAGTGAAAAATAACCTGTCTTCACAGATCTTGGCAGCACAGAGACACAGAAATGAACATGAACCAAAGGAAAGAAATATGTGTGCGATTATATTGTCATGTATCTGGTGGAAACCAAGTTGACGAGAGGGCTTTCTTTACACCTCCTGTCCATTACCCACCTGGAGTTGGAGACAGGAAGTAACAGGACAAGAAGTGGTTTAGGTGCCTCCAGTGGCCTGGCACAGGTGCTTAGTGGATGTGCCAACATGGACTCTCACTTCTAGTAGGGATGCCTGGGCCAGCAGCCATTGTAGTTAGTGTTAGGGACATGGAACTGTTCATATTGCACTGTACTGCTAAAGTTCTTCAGCATAGGTTATGTTAAATGTTTCTTGAGAATGGTCTGAAGTTATTCAAAGAGGTGCATGTCGGTTCTGGTGTATCCAAAAGAACCTGGACCTGTAAAGCACTAGAGAGGTATGAAGCACACCATACTACAGTGTCAATGCAGTATGTCAATGAGAGCAAGACCATTGCTAAGGGTAACTAAATACACGTACAAAACACAAGGAAACTAGTCCGTAGGTGTGGTACCTGGGTGAGGTGAGGAGTCCCCTGGTAGCAAAGGGGTCTCTGCTTGGGCCGGTGGCATACCAAACTTACAGAGGCCCTCAGCCTAGCCAATACAGAAAACGTAAAAAGGAGTTAACACAGGGCATGCATGCGATCCGTGCCATGTGATCTAAAGCAAGCAAAATCATCTCTTGCATTAAAAGAGGTAAAGACTTCACAGAGAGAGAGAGATATAATATTACCCCCGTGCAAATCATTAGTAATGCCTCATCTGGAATATGCAGTTCAGTTTTGGGCACCAATTCACAAAAAGAACATTCGGGAACAGGAGAAAGTACAGAGAAGGGCAACCAAACTGATAAGAGGCATGGAGGAGCTCAGCTATGAGGAACGATTAGAGGAACTGAATGTATTGTCTCTTGAGAAGAGGAGATTAAGGGGGATATGATCAACATGTATAATACATAAGGCGGGGATATGATCTCCATGTATAATACATAAGGGGGGATATGATCACCATGTATAATACATAAGGGGGGATATGATCTCCATGTATAATACATAAGGGGGGATATGATCACCATGTATAATACATAAGGGGGGATATGATCTCCATGTATAATACATAAGGGGGGATATGATCTCCATGTATAATACATAAGGGGGGATATGATCTCCATGTATAATACATAAGGGGGGATATGATCTCCATGTATAATACATAAGGGGGATATGATCTCCATGTATAATACATAAGGGGGGGATATGATCTCCATGTATAATACATAAGGGGGGATATGATCTCCAATGTATAATACATAAGGGGGATATGATCTCCATGTATAATACATAAGGGGGGATATGATCTCCATGTATAATACATAAGGGGGGATATGATCTCCATGTATAATACATAAGGGGGGATATGATCACCATGTATAATACATAAGGGGGGATATGATCACCATGTATAATACATAAGGGGGGATATGATCACCATGTATAATACATAAGGGGGGGTATGATCTCCATGTATAATACATAAGGGGGGATATGATCTCCATGTATAATACATAAGGGGGGATATGATCACCATGTATAATACATAAGGGGGGATATGATCTCCATGTATAATACATAAGGGGGGATATGATCACCATGTATAATACATAAGAGGGGATATGATCACCATGTATAATACATAAGGGGGGGATATGATCTCCATGTATAATACATAAGGGGGATATGATCTCCATGTATAATACATAAGGGGGGATATGATCACCATGTATAATACATAAGGGGGGATATGATCTCGATGTATAATACATAAGGGGGGATATGATCACCATGTATAATACATAAGGGGGGATATGATCTCCACGTATAATACATAAGGGGGGATATGATCTCCACGTATAATACATAAGGGGGGATATGATCTCCACGTATAATACATAAGGGGGGATATGATTTCCACGTATAATACATAAGGGGGGATATGATCTCCATGTATAATACATAAGGGGGATATGATCTCCATGTATAAATACATCAGTGGTTCATATAATGAACTCGGTGTAGTTATTCACCCTGAGGTCATCACAGAGGACAAGGGGGCACTCTCTACATCTGGAGGAAAAGAGATTTAATCTCCAAATTGGAAAGGTTTCCTTATAGTAAGAGCTGTGAAAATGTGGAATAGACTCCCTCAAGAGTTGGTTCTGGCCAACTCAGTGGATTGCTTTTAAAAAGGCCTGTATGCTTTCCTAGATACACAGAATATAACTGGACACCAACATTTATAGGTAAAGTTTGATCCAGGGAATATCCAATTGCCTTTTGGGAGATCAGGAAGGAATTTTTCCCCTGTAGGAGCAAATTGGACATGCTTTGCTGGGTTTTTTGCCTTCCTCTAGATCAACTGTGGGAATAGGATTATAACTTTTTAGAAAAATTTTTTGGTTGAACTGGATGGACTTTTGCCTTTTTTCAGCCAGACTAACTATTCAACTATGTGTCTGGCAGGACCCCATTCTGTTACTGGGAGTGAGGTAACAGAGGTACACTGGCTGGTGGCGATGGAGTGACTCGGTCCACCACTGTGTGTAGAAGTCACGGTGTGTAGAGCTCTGGGATATCACTTAGCATAGGAACTCCACTTCATTGCTCCTTGCAGTGAAAGCTCATCTCTAAGTGGAACTGTCTTAATGTTAGACTTTGTACATGACTGCAGTCCCCTCCTGGCTCTGGGCATTGGTGAAGGCACCCTCAGGGAAAGGTACCCCCAATGCACAGATGCAGTAGGCCCTGCCCACAACTATACATAAATATTTAAAGCACATTTTATATATTTACAATCAGGGGTGGACTGACAACTCATGGAGCCCCCGGGCAATAGGGGATCGTGGGGCCCCTGTGTCCTTGCCCAAACTCAAAAAAGCCTATGAAAAAGGTACCAGGGCCATCTCATGGGGCCCCCTACTGACCCCGGGCCCTCGGGCAGTGCCTGAGTTTCCAAATGGTCAGTCCGCCCCTGTTTACAATTGTATTCAAGGGTCTTCTGGTCAGTCCTATGATGTCATGGGTCCTTCCTCATCTCCACCAGCGGTTCCATGGGTGAAATTTAGAGCTGCCTACTGATTTTTGAGAGTCATGCCTTCCTGTAATACTCTATGTCCAGGCAGTGTGATGATGACACCTTAAGTTGCAAAATGCTGGCTATCATTTAAAGCATATCTATGGTCTACATGGAAAATTATATATTCCTTTCCAAATTGAGTTTTTTCTAGCCTACTATTAATATGAACAATCTTTGTGTCAGAGCTCCAGGGTATGACCAGAGGTATTTGAACTGACGCAGGGAAACGCAGGCTTCAGATAAGTTATAAACAATATAATTTATTAAACACTAACAATACAAACATAAACGCAGTGCAATACTAAAACATAACACAGTGCAAACGAACCAAACCAAACCACCCACAGATAACAGTACATACAATGCAAGCGTCGTCAGGCAGGCCGGGTCAATAACAATCGGGCAGGTAGGTACAGGGGGTCAGGCAGAGAATGGTCGGGGTCACAAGCCAGGGATAAAACAGGAGAAGTCAGCAGAGGTCCGGATCAGGCAGGGTAAGCAACGAATCAGACAGAGACAGGGACAGGGACAGGAACAGGAACAGGGATGCAGGAACAAGATACAGGGCCCAGGAAAAACACACACCAAGGCAGAGACTGCAGGTCTGGCCATCCCTTAAATACACCTGCATAATCAACTTCAGGTGTTTGGCTGGCTGCAGGGTTGAGTCTCTGATTGCTGGGAGCACCCGCTGGCCAGCCCTGGTACTGCAGCCCACAAGGCAGGTGAGTCCCACCATTACTGGCAAGTCCATTCCTGACAGTACCCCCCCGTCAAGGAGCGGCCTCAGTCCTAGCTGGGCAAAATGTTCCACCGCCCAGGTCTGGTAACTGGCGGGATATCAAAGACTGGCACATCGGGCAGGACTCCGGGCAGCGGCACACCGGGCAGGACTCCGGGCAGCGGCACACCGGGCAGGACTCCGGGCAGCGGCACACCGGGCAGGACTCCGGGCAGCAGCACACCGGGCAGGACACCGGGCAGGACTCTGGGCAGAGGCACATCGAGCAGGACTCCGGGCAGCGGCACACCGGGCAGGACTCCGGGCAGCGGCACATCGGGCAGGACTCCGGGCAGCGGCACATCGGGCAGAGGCAAATCGGGCTGGACTCCGGGCAGAGGCACATCGGGCAGGACTCCGGGCAGAGGCACATCGGGCAGGACTCCGGGCAGAGGCACATCGGGCAGGACTCCGGGCAGCGGCACATCGGGCAGGACTCCGGGAAGCGGCACATCGGGCAGGACTCCGGGCAGCGGCACATCGGGCAGGACTCCGGGCAGCGGAACATCGGGCAGAGGCACATCGGGCTGGACTCTGGGCAGAGGCACATCGGGTAGGACTCCGGGCAGAGGCACATCGGGCAGGACTCCGGGCAGCCGCACATCGGGCAGGACTCTGGGCAGGACTCCGGGCAGAGGCACATCGAGCTGGACACCGGATCACCAGGCAGTGCAGCAGGCACCGGGCCACCAGGCGGAGCAACAGGCATCGGGCCCCCAGGCGGAGCGACAGGCATCGGGCCCCCAGGCGGAGCGGCAGGCTCCAGGCCCTCAGGCGGAGCGGCAGGCACCGGGCCCCCAGGAGGGGCGGCAGGCACCGGGCCCCCAGGCGGAGCGGCGGGCGCCGGGCCCCCAGGTGGAGTGGCGGGCATCGGGCCCCCAGGCGGAGCGGCAGGCACCGGGCCCCCAGGCGGAGCGGCGGGCACCGGGACATCAGGCACGACAACGGGCATCGGGTCACCAGGCATCAGGTCATTTGGCTCGCCAGCGGGCACCGTGTCATCTGGCAAGGCAGTGGGCACCGAGTCACCAGGCACGACAGTGGGTTCCAAGTCAACTGGCATGACCACGGGCACTGGGTCAGACATTGGATCGTCTGGCTCGACAGCGGGCATCGGGTCACCAGACATCAGGTCATTTGGCTCGACAGCGGGCACCGCGTCATCTGGCAAGGCAGTGGGCACCAAGTCACCAGGCACGACAGTGGGCTCTGAGTCAATTGGCACGACAGCGGGCACCGGGTCATCAGGTACCGGATCGTCTGGATCGACAGCGGGCACCGGATCATCTGGCGTTGGATCGTCTGGCTCGACAGCGGGCATCGGGTCACCAGGCATGACAGCGGGCACTGGGTCACCAGGCATCAGGTAATTTGGCTCACCAGCGGGCACCGCATCATCTGGCAAGGCAGTGGGCACCGAGTCACCAGGCACGACAGTGGGCTCCGAGTCAACTGGCATGACCGCGGGCACTGGGTCAGACATTGGATCGTCTGGCCCGACAGCGGGCATCGGGTCACCAGGCATGACAGCGGGTACTGGGTCATCAGGCATGGGATTTTCTGGCTCGACAGCGGGCATCGGGTCACCAGGTATGACAGCGGGCACTGGGTCACCAGGCATCAGGTCATTTGGCTCTCCAGCGGGCACCGCGTCATCTGGCAAGGCAGTGGGCACCGAGTCACCAGGCACGACAGTGGGCTCCGAGTCAACTGGCATGACCGCGGGCACTGGGTCAGACATTGGATCGTCTGGCCCGACAGCGTGCATCGAGTCACCAGGCATGACAGCGGACACTGGGTCATCAGGCATTGGATCGTCTGGCTCGACAGCGGGCATCGGGTCACCAGGCATGACAGCGGGTACTGGGTCATCAGGTACCGGATCGTCTGGATCGACAGCGGGCATCGAGTCAACTGGCCTAATGGAATCATCAGGCTGGATCAGTTCATCAGGCTGGGTAGAAACATCATGCTGGGTAGAGGCATCAGGCTGAATGGAGGCATCAGGCTGAATGGAGGCAACAGGCTGAATGGAGGCATCAGGCTGGGTGGAGGCATCAGGCTGGGTGGAGGCATCAGGCTGGGTAGAGGCATCAGGCTGGGTAGAGGCATCAGGCTGAATTGTGGGTGCCGAGGCACCAGGCTGCACCACGGAAGGCAGGTTCTCAGATGGGAGGCTGACCGGTTTGGATACTGGCAGCATGGTATTGGTTGGAAAGAACTTTTGCCTTTTCCTGGTTTTAGTTACCGGAGCACCGTAAGTAAGCGCAGGTTTGTAAACGGATGGAGCAGCTGGAGACAGAGAAGAGCTGGAGGATGGAACAGGGGAGGGAACAGTTGCTACAGAGGGCTTCTTTACAGGGTTAAAGGCAGGATAGGTGCAGCGAGTGGGAACAGGGTACTGACATGCGGTAGATAGCAGGGTATACTGGGCTGTAACTGGAGGTGCTGTTGGGAATGCAGCAATAGAGCTTTGAAGAAATAGATTAGAAGCAGGACTGGGTTTTTTCAAGCTGACTGAGGCTGGGTGCAACAAGTCTGACCATGTCTGCAGTATGGGTTGAACAAAGCTCAGCTTACACAAAGCCTGTCTGACCAAAGACTGCACCGCGTTTATACAATCTCTTAGTACCTGTTGTGAACATGCAGAATAACGCTCCAGAAAGTAATCCACATCATCCTCTAATAACCATACCAGGGACTCTACCTGGTCGGCACTAAATGGGGGCAAAAATTCATCCCTGCATTCGGGGGTACCAGATGAAACCAACTCAGCACAAACCTGAATCAATGGCTGCACCTCAGAGAACTCTGTGCCCTGATCTACTAGGCAATGAGCGATCCGTATACATTCTAGCAGTTCATCCCTGGGATACTCCTTCAGAGTTTGATAAGCATACTCTCTGTCATCAAACACTAGCAGAGATAAATACACAACCTCATCAAGATCCATCCTTCCCAGCAACAAGCCAAGATGGCTTCCCTGTGCAGCCACTTCTGGTCAGGACTGGCCTTGGTGTAATGTCAGAGCTCCAGGGTATGACCAGAGGTATGTGAACTGACGCAGGGAAACGCAGGCTTCAGATAAGAAACAATATAATTTATTAAACACTAACAATACAAACATAAACGCAGTGCAATACTAAAACATAACACAGTGCAAACGAACCAAACCACCCACAGATAACAGTACATACAATGCAAGCGTCATCAGGCAGGCCGGGTCAATAACAATCGGGCAGGTAGGTACAGGGGGTCAGGCAGAGAATGGTCTGGGTCACAAGCCAAGGATAAAACAGGAGAAGTCAGCAGAGGTCCGGATCAAGCAGGGTCAGCAACGAATCAGACAGAGACAGAGACAGGAACAGGAACAGGGATGCAGGAACAACACACACCAAGGCAGAGACTGCAGGTCTGGCCATCCCTTAAATACACCTGCATAATCAACTTCAGGTGTTTGGCTGGCTGCAGGGTTGAGTCTCTGATTGCTGGGAGCACCCGCTGGCCAGCCCTGGTACTGCAGCCCACAAGGCAGGTGAGTCCCACCATTACTGGCAAGTCCATTTATGACACTTTGTAATCATACTTTGTGAATTTCCGCACACATTTAGTTCCTTGAATTCTGGGTCACGTAGTCACTATACCCTGTGAGTGCTAAACATTTCACAGAGTCTGCCTTTTGAAGTACAGAGGCGCCGAGAGGCGGAGTTTCAGGAAGTGGTGTCAGTACAGGAATCACTGTTTGCAGGCGTCAAGGTACCATGAGATATGTAGTCCTTAGATATTGGAATTAAACAGCAGACAAGAAGCTGCAAAGCCAAGAAGTTGTGGAAAGAGATGGCCAACAGACACACAACACTCACAACATAAAAAAGAGATTTTTCAAGTAAGCTTTTATTGGGTTGTCAAAAGTAACTATTGTTTGTATTGCATTACAATTATGTTATAAAATGAAAGTGTATGCTGCAACCATTGATTTCCTTTAACCCAGAAGACTAAGAATATATTGTGCTTGAAAGGAAGTATCAGTTCCAAGTTGAAGTCAAAATTTCTTTTGGCCAGTCCGTTGTGATCTTTAGTCCTGCACTAAAAAGTGCTTTTCAAATCTTCAGAGCAATAGTACTGGGGATCAGAGGAAGTGGGCTTGATGATACTGTCATTCAATCAGGTGACATCTAGTGGCAGAAAAACATTACTGTAGGAGAAACCTAGATTAAAGATTAGTATTAAAGATTAGTATTACAGCAAAAGCTGATTTTTTTTTTTTATTTACTTTAGTTATTTTTTTTAGTTTTTGGTTTTTTTTTAATGGTGTTCTGATTAAATCTTCAACCCTAATAAAAATTCTACCATAATCTTCAACCTAACTTCTAATGCTGATAAACCTCTAACATTCCATAAGTAGCTTGTCAGGCACTGCAGCCACTGTCACTGAAAGCCAACTCAAGATATCACAGCGCTGAGATCTTGGCACCTAAAACTACAGATCCTCTTTTGTATCATCAATGTTCCATCAATCACAGCTGTTTAATGATGGAACAATAACTCATTTTAATGAGGCTTAATAGCTGTATTGACTAGATAAAAAAATCACTGATTATGAGATTGATTCTCGGTGAAGGAATAATTAAAAATAAAGATCTCAGGGCTCACTTATTGATTAAGTATATAAAGCACACATGATCAGGGTATGCACAGACTAGTGGTGCTGCTGGTTGGCAAGTCAGAGTATTAAACTCCGGAAGTAATAATGGATAAATAACTTTTTTTTTTTTGTTCTTTTATAGGGGATTCCATGGTTTTATTATAGCAAAGCAGAATAATGAATGCCATCACACCCACCTTATTTTGCTGTTAGGCTAGGTTTAGATGCGTGGCAGCATTGGAGCATTCAGGTCACTTTTCAGACACATGTGACTTGTAGAGAAGAGATGATATGACACCTCCTCCCTGCCTGCTTTAACCCTGTCAATGGTGCACTATAAAAGGAGAAAACCAGAAAGAAGTCCCTTGCGCTCAAGAATTGTGGGATGATATGACAAATACTAGTCTTTAAGTGTCCATTGCCAACACAGGCCTTGATGTCCTCTAAGGGTTGGGGGAGAACACGAGTTCACTGCAAAAACAATGGAAGAAAGGGCACATCAGCCAAGTGCATTACCTGAGAATAAAGTTTTTATTAAAATAACAAAATATATACTCACTAACAACTCTGTGTCAAAGGCATAATAATATCCAAAGCGACCAGGTCACGAGGTCAACTCTCAAACCTCGAGAAGACCCTTAGATGGCTGATGCGTTTTGAGGGACAGCCCCCTCTTTCTCAGAGCCAATCTTGATAGCTACACAAACAGTCTTTATAAAGCTAAATGGTGAAATCACATAGTGTTGGGCAGGTTCCTCCCACTGGGGGGAGGTGGATAGTGGCCCAAATTATACACAACTGGTTACAACATTGACATGAAGTGTAATCATAGAAATAAATGGCATTAAAAAGTCACGAGGTCAACTCTCAAACCTTGAGAAGACCCTTAGATGGCTGATGCGTTTTGAGGGACAACCCCCTCTTCCTCAGAGCCAATCTTGATAGCTACACAAACAGTCTTTATAAAGCTAAATGGTGAAATCATATAGTGTTGGGCAGGTTCCTCCCACTGGGGGGAGGTGGATAGTGGCCCAAATTATACACAACTGGTTACGACATTGACATGAAGTGTAATCATAGAAACAAATGGCATTAAATCACACAATGGTGCACTACTACTCTGCAACTGCATGCAGTGTATGTGACACATCCTGATTCAGCCCTTTTTGCTATGGGTGCAAAGCATGATGACCATGACATGTGAACACCGCCATCCATTGCCTTTACATTTAAAGGGGGATGACTTTCCTGCAGTGCCTTGAGCCCTATGAGGTAGCAACACAGCATGTGGTGTCAACGAGAGTAAGTCCAAAGTCTTCCCCCTGGACCTCCAGGCAAACCTCTGCATAGCTCCAACAGCACATGGTCAGGACACAGTCTCCAATACATGGCTCCAAGACTTATCCTCCAGACTCCAGACAGCAGTCAGCAGCAGCAGGTTTAGCAGCCAATTTAGCACCGGTCATAGCAACATATGGCTCAGAAGCTCTCACCAGCAGTACTAGTCCAGCTAGTTTAGCAGCCCTGAGCCCTGTACACTGTCTCCCAGCTCAGCAAAAGTCCATATTGGTGTTACACCCATTCTCAACACAAGTCCCTGCCACTAGTAATCTTCCAGTCCTCCACCTGTGGACCTGGCAGTGACCGGGTCTCATGTCCAGCTCAGTCTACAGCATCCCCATGGGCAACATTTATAGGTAAAGTTGATCCAGGGAATATCCGATTACCACTCGGGGGATCAAGAAGGAATTTTTTACCCTGCAGGAGCAAATTGGATCATGCTTTGCTGGGGGTTTTTTTGCCTTCCTCTGGATCAACTGTGGGTGTAGGATTATAACTTTTTCTTTTTTTTTAATGATTGAACTGGATGGACTTTTGTCTTTTCTCAGCCAGACTAACTATGAAACTATGTAACCTTGCGTGGCCCTCATATTTTGGTGCTTTCTCCCTCGTGGGTCCTGGCCTTACAATCTGAAATGGGTCTTTCTCCTCTCCTCCATTAGGCGGTAAACAGAGCTTAACTTCCTGGCTAAACAGTCAATCGAAAACCTCCTTGCTACTTTGTCAGAGGAGCATTCAGCCCTAGATGTAGCAACAGCCAATAACTGTCCATTCTACCATTTCTTTCTCCCTAGGCTGTCCATCAGCAGGCTAGAAGAAAAAAAAAAGTGTTCTTGTAGCCGAGGAATTGAGAGCACTGCTGGGTGAAACCAAAAATTAAAGTGGAATTTAAACCCATCAACTTAACCATTTCCCAAAACAGTTACATTCAATGCATGTCATGAATGAAAACTCTCACAATTGCTTGTGCTTTCAACTGGAATGTCAAAGCATCAAATGGCTGGAGTCATAACTGATCACATGTGCAGCACCATGGCAACTTCCAACCAGAGACTAAATATTGATACCTCCTTGGCTGTAAAGGACAGGAGGCATAATTCTGCTTTATAGGTGCTCAGCCAGCGCCACACTAGTATAAGTATGCAAATCTGTCCTGATACCAGCATTTTAAAGGTACCCCCAGTGATGTCTGCATGGAACTTTTGAGGACAGGTTCCCTGGTAGTGGTAACAGTAGATGCTTCTTGCATACGTGTTGCATGCATGTTGTAATGGCCTTGTATGTCATCTGTTTTACAACACAGGAGCAACTTTGGGAGGTAAGGACAGACAATTGTCATTCTATAACAAGAAGTACCCAAACAAGGACCCTAATGTTGGATCACCAGTACTTCTTTTAATGCAGAGTTAAAAACATTTGTGCCTGGAGTAAGACAGAGAGACATGGACAGAGGGCCTACATTATTGGGTTGACGGGGTTTAACATAGGAGGGGTTTTTGGAAGGTAAAAGTAAAGAAGGACTCAAAGGGTACTTAATGGATTGGTGGGTCAGACAGGAACAGGATGGGCTTCAGTGGATGGTTGGGAAGCGGGTCCTGGGAATTCTTCAGTCAGAAGAAAGCTGGAGTCAGGAACACTTTCTAACCTCTCTCCCTTCTTTAAGTTTGTGTGGATGATTGTTGCATTCTTTTGAGGACAATTACAGGTTTGGTCCAGATATGTTATTGCAGCTTGTGAGCAGGGTGCAGCTTGGTGAGTCAGTATCAGAGACCACACATAGGCCAAGTAATATGAACTGTATATTGTAAAACATCTCAAGGTACACTCAGATCCGACGGGTGAGCACAACCAACCGGAGCCACTTACAGGGTAGTAGTAGTGGTTCTGTAGCTTGAAATGATGCCAACAGCTTCTGCAACAAGCGGGAGGCTCCCTACGTGGAGATAGCGTAGTCCCTTAACTTTCCCCACTCCTCTGGAACCACTCCCTGTCCCTATGTGCTGTCTCTAACAGATGGGGAACCTGTTCCTACACTAACCACTTACAAAATGCATGCCAAGTCAGGTGGCCAGGGGCTTAAATAAACTCTGCCCTCACTTAAGATGGTTGCAGAGGACACAAGGGGCACCAATGTCCAATCAGACATCTGTTCCCCTGGTGACCTCGGGAAATCATAGAGGAACTAAGTTCCTCACAACTTTCTTCCCCTTCTGTGTTGCTGCTTTATTTAGCACCACCTACAGACGGGAGTACTGACTGGACCTGCCTACAAGCTGGCAGGGTACAAGGTCCTTGAGGTGGACATTATGGTCAAATGTAAATTGGTAGGGACCCATCTTCAGTACGGCTCCAATTATTTTGTATGGTTCAGTGACAGTGAACTGGGGGACGTTCATGGTCGTATATGTGGTTATTGGTGTAATTGTCTCCAAGTTGGTGTTTTACGGCTGGAGGCCTACCTTACAAGTTTATGCAGGTACTTAGTTAAGTAGAGGTGTCTAAAAGGACCTTGGGGCTCCATTCCTATGGTGATTAAACTCCAACTAGTGTCCAGTGTGGGTTACTTAGGTATTGATGAGTGCTGATGTAATGGTCAAGCAGTATTGGGGACAAATCATCTTTAATACCGTAGTCATGAAAATTACTTTTGAAATTACATTAACATCTTAAAGCTTATTTCCTCTCTCTCTCTTTCTCTGTCTCTCTTCTTCCTACCCTTTCTTTGTATCCACTTGCTGCTGGACACGGTGGACCCAATAAGCTCTTGGAATTGCCTCTCCTTGAAATGAGCTCCTGGATCCCCTGATGCCCAAATTTTCACTCTGGAAATACTTAACTCAAAGCCGACCATATGTCTGGCCTCCCACCCCTTTCTACGATGTTCATTGGACTTTGTCCTAGCAGAAGGTCTTCCAACCTGTTTTTGTAGATGGTACAATGTTCAACTCCCCATGTTCTTTAAAGAATGTTATCCCTTCCCTGATGTACCCATGCCCACAACCGTTCCTTTAATTCCCTTTTGTTATTCACTTGCTTTTGTACTGGAAAATGTATAGATAAAGAATACAAAAAAAAAAGTTTATGAGGCATCATTGATTGAGTTTGTATTATATACTTTAAAATCTATTAAAAGCTGCAGTTGGAATTTCACTTTAAATGCCTATAAAATCATCAAGGGGTTGTGTCAGCATCTGTTGCATAATAAAGCTAAACAATGGAAATGGGAAGTAAAAATTCTATATGCTGTATTTTCTTAGCTTTGTGATGAGCATGGTTTTCGACGCTTTCCTCTCTCTTTCAACGGTCCTCTTGCATGTTTTCATAAAAAAAAGGCTCAGCGGGACATGGCACATCTTGTCAGCTTCAGATAAAGGGCCTAGCAGAGCATGGAACAAAAAGTACATCTGTGTGCAGAATATTATAATATGCTTTATTTAGAGATAACTGTATCATAAGACTTCCTCGGAGACTTCAGTTCTGGGTACAATGCAACGGCACATCTCTTATGAGAGTTTAGTCAGCAGTTGTGTACACAAAGAGAATTGTGTCTGCACTTAGTACTGGATCACAGAGACTCGTGTGGCAATGTTTGCACAGGGATGGCGCGTGATTGCATTCTTGGCTATGGATCTCGGATGTTAAACTGTGCTTTCTAGTATAACAAAACATAGATGAAGCAAAAACGGTAAGGGCCCTGGTGCAAATCTGGCCCACCATTCAACTTTAAATTGCAACTTCCACTACCCTTATGCAAAGAAAAAAAGAGAGCAGCAAGGATAAGGAGAGGAAGAAGAGAGACATGGTCAAGGAGATGCCATGCATTCAGGCATGTAGTCTTATTGTTTAGTTTTTTTTCATGATTTTTAAATTATTTATGATTTTTTTTTAAACATTCCAGTTTACATTGGATATTTGCATTTATTTTAACACACAATATAAAGGTCAAATCTGGTTTTTAATTATTATTATTATTATACAGTATTTATTATACAGTATTTATAAAGCGCCAATGGTTCACTCAGCGCTGTACATTACAAAGGGGGACAGAACATGTGACAGAACAATACCAATACAATGCAAAACATGAGGGGATTGATTTTAATGATGTATTTCCTGTATATTATCATGTTCTTAAGCAAATTATTTCATTTTATGCATCTATTTTATTGTGTTTATTTATTTCATGGCATGTAATTCTGTATCCTAGTCCTCCAATCTTAGAGTCTGGGTGATGTGGGGAGACATAGATTTGAATTCAAAGTAAAACGGCTCCAAAGCAGGGGCGGACTGACAACTCATGGGGCCCCTAAAAAGCCTATGAAAAAGATACCAGGGGCATCTCATGGGGCCCTCTACTGACCCCAGGCCCTCGGGAAGTGCCCGAGTTTCCAAATGGTCAGTCCGCCCCTGCTCCAAAGGTCCCCCCAGGCACACACCTCCCAAAGAATAGAGCCCGCTCAAACACTGAGGCCCATATTCAGTAGGCAAGAGGCTAACCTGCGTTCCCTCCAAAAGCCCCTGTCTCGATCGGGTCAATCACATGGCAGCAACTTAATGCATTTAGGCATCTAGATGTGGTGAAGACAATTTGCTGAAGTTCTTACCAACTTTAGAATAGGAAAGAAAAGGGATTTAAGTGAC
This sequence comes from Staurois parvus, assembly GCF_062004578.1. NCBI lineage: Eukaryota > Metazoa > Chordata > Amphibia > Anura > Ranidae > Staurois > Staurois parvus. Next base: position 3,268,624 of record NW_028317799.1, on the reverse strand, counting down.
TTTGAACATGGCATGGCTTTTGGTGCCAGCCAGGCTGGTTTGAGTATTTTGAAAACTGCTGATCTACTGGGATTTTCATGCACAACCTCTAGGGTATACAGAAAATGATCCAAAAAAGAGAAAATGTCCAGTGAGCAGCAGCTGTGTGAATGAAAATGCCTTGTTGATGTCAGAGGAGAATGGGCAGACTGGTTCGAGATCATAGAAGTGCAACAGTAACTCACTCATTACAACCAAGGTATGCAGAATACCATCTCTGAATGTACAACATATCGAACCTTGAAGCAGATGGGCTACAGCAGCAGAAGACCACACCGGGTGCCACACCTGTCAGCTAAGAACAGGAAACGGAGGCTACAATTCGCACAGGCTCACCAAAAGTGGACAATAGAAGATTGGAAAAATGTCACCTGGTCTGATGAGTCTCAATTTCAGCTGCAAAATTCAGGTGGTAGGGTCAGAATTTGGTGTAAACAACATGAAAGCATGGATCCATCCTGCCTTGTATCAGTGGTTCAGGCTGGTGGTGGTGTAATGGTGTGGGGGATATTTTCTTGGCACACTTTGGGCTCTTTAGTACCAATTGAGCTTCAGCTAAACCCCACGGCCTTCCCTGAGTATTGTTGTTGACCATGAATTAAGGCAGTTCTGAAGGCAAAAGGGGGTCCAACCTGGTACCAGCTAGGTGTACCTAATAATTTGGCCTATATATATATATATATATATATATACAGTATATTTTAAAACATTGACCCCAAACCATTACATTTTTCTTTAACTTTGACCAGCATTTAAAGACAATGTGTTGGCCCATATGCCAGACCGGTTTCATGCCTCTCCAGCCCACTGGAATGCACTACAAGCTTTCAATAGTGTAAGAAGGGCTTAACCAGCTTTGGGAGCAATCATATTAACTACCCCTGGAGGATCCCACTAATTTTATCAGTCCAGTACACTCTTTTTCATGAGTACCAAGCTAGGGAAAAGAAGGAAAACCTTTGTACCCCCAAAACACATTAGCTATTTATTTTTAGTTTCTTTTATACTAGATTTTTCTGTTTTACCAGAACAAAGAGAAAAAAGGTACAATCCATATGTTATCGGAATTACAAAGACTTGGGTAGAAACACATATACCATATACATGTCGAGACTATAGAATCCAAAACGAGGTAAGAGCTGCCCATAAAATGTCAGGTTTGAAGAAAAAAATGTCAACGTAATAGTGATTATAACATCAAATTATAAAAGACAGGAAATTGAAAAACAATTGTCCAGTTGATTATTTATGATACAGTAGTCTGAATAAAATTCAATCTGGACTTGGGAAAAGCAATTGGAAAAGTTAAGTTGCAGGAAGACTACAGGCAATACTGGTCCTTTGCCCTCTACTTGCTTTTTTTGGGGCACGGCTTTCACAGTACAGATCTTCTTCAATAATTCCATGTAAATAATTATTAGATATTAATTCATTTCGCTAATACTGTACATGTTGTATATTTCTTAGGTGCAGAACATTAGATGAATGAAGTGCAACCTCATGCCCCGCTACCCGGCTATGGTGGACAGGATTCAGCTATTTTTATTTCATACTTCAACTCCGTACAATCTCTTTCAAAGGGAAGACCTTGAATGGTACAATATAAAATAACTGCATGAAGTAGTAAAAGCATTCTGTCACTATTCCTATGAATAATACCTCCACATCAAGCAATGAAAGCATTTAGAGAATATATCAATAGGCAGAAAACCCCCAGGTAACTTCAAAATCAAGAACTTAAAAAAATGTATAATTTTTTTTTCCCAGGGTATACCCTGGACATAATTACAGAAGAGGGAAAGGTAGGACATTATTAGAACAATAATAATGATAAAGCAAGTACTTTACCTTTTGACTATTTTAACAATGTAGTTTAACCCTTTGAGGACTGTAAGATTTTGGAACGCCAAAAAAATCAATTTTTTTGTTTTTAAAGTTTGTACACTTCAGTTGCTGTAACTAAGCCATTTCATGAAATAATTGGCAAAAAGCTAGATCCATTTGTTGTTTGTTGATAAGAACTAAAAGTTTGACTCAAACCCAAAAAAAAAAGAGTTTTAAGTTCTTAATCAGATGATACACGCAATTACAAAATGGGACAAATACGTCCCTTGGTCCTCAAAGGATTAAACATTTAAATATATACTCCATTCAAAATCAACATTGAAAGTGGTTATAAAGGCTAAAGGTTTTTTTTTTTTTTTACCTTCATGTATTCTATGCATGAAGGTAAAAAAAAAACCCTCTGTCTCAAACAAAAAATCACAGGCTGCAAAAAAATGGATTGTCCTGTCTAACAGGGGTTTAGTTTACACACATTTGCAAATATATGTGTAAGTTGCAGGGCCTCTCCGCGGCACCCCAGTGTACTGCAGTCCTAACTCTATACATTTTGAGATCCTCCATAGCAGGAGCACATATATAATAAATGGATAGATTATTGTTATGACTGCTTTCTTCTAATAAAAATCTTTTTTGAAAAAAAAATAATAATAAATGGATGGATTAAGGGCAGGTACACCCAGCAAATAGCACAATGGCAGCGAAAACATCCAGTGCACCCTCTCACCAATTAACCAATAGTACAAACAAATGGCAACTGCCCCAACCCATATCTGACCTTTGCAGCAAGGAGAACATAGAAGGGTGATGCATGTCAAACAACAAAGAATAATTCCCAGCTCAACTTACCAGCCAGCCTGCAACCAACTGAATTGTCCTGTCCAACAGTTCACGTTAAAACCAGCGGTTTAGTTTGCACATACTTGTAATTATATGCGTAAGCTGCAGGGCCACTTCATGGCACCCTAATACACTTCTGTGTGCTGCTCCCCCCACAGCTCCTCCTTTATACTCACCTGAGCCCCTCTTGATCCATCGATGTGCATGGAAGCCTTGGCTGTTCAATGAGCTCCCACTGCTGTCAATCACAGCCAGTGAGCCAATGAGGAGAGAGCAGGGGCGAGGATGAGCTGCTGCTCTATATGTCTTATGAACGCATAGAATGGGGCTTGGGAGCAAGAACTTACCAGTGCCCTCATAGCAAGCAGCATGCTAATAGGGGCACTGGTCAAGGGGGGGAGACAGGAGCACCAGCGGGGGACCCAAGAAGAGGAGGCTGCTATGTGCAAAACCATTACACAGAGCATGTAAGTATAACATGTTTGTTATTTACAAAAAAACCCTTTAGAATCACTTTAAAATATATCTAAAGCTTTGCAATAAAGTAGGAAATGGTTTAAACCACAGGCAGTGGTTATTTCACTTCCTGTAATGGAGACTCAAAAGGAAGAGAAAGGAAATGTTTCCAAAGTGAAAGAAATGCACTGGAACAAGTTTCCCCAAAAGACAATTTCTTATTCAGTCCTGGCGAAAAAATAAAAATGGTAGGAAATAAGGGAGGGGAGACCTGGGGACACAAACAGCAGTAAAAATCATAAAAGGGTTCTGATCACTTATCACTCTATAAAAAGCTAAAAAAAAAAAAGTTTCAAGTTAATTAAGTACATTTTATTGTTGTGAGAGCTCAAGGGGGGAGGTTTGTGTCCAAACATATCCACAAGTTCCTTTCTGTCTACAAAAAAGTGCTTCTTTAGAAAAAAAGACAGGTCAGTGCTGATCTCTCTCCGTTAGTTTTCTGCAGGCACCCTGTAGTGGGTGGAGCCTGATGGGTCCCCCCAACAGCTATGTACAGTAAGTGGTCGCACTGATATTTTACAAGGTAATATACGGATGTGCAATGGCATTTGGTGCACAAAAAATGGATTTCAGCTTTACCACCAGACAATTTTTCATTGCTTTGGATAGAGTGGGGAATAGTTAAAATTTCTTGCAGGTCCTAATTTCTGTGACTTCATTGGGGAGATTTCTCCACTTTGGGTTCCTGTGACACTCAGAAAAGAAATGGGGGGTCTCACTAGGACAGGAGAGTATAGACAGCAATAAAAACCTATATCAACAGCCATAGCCTTTCTGCACCCCAGTTTATTATCAATGGATAGGTTTCCTATCACTCCTTGACCTGACTGAAGGCAAGGAGAATTGTCTCTAATAGGGATAAAGACAGAAAAAAACCCTTCTGAAAGGAAAAAAAAATATAGTTTTAGATGGAGCAGAGAAGGGTTATAACCTCTGCCAGGTTTTTATTGCTGTCTGTTTCCCTTCTTGGGAAATACACCCACTTTATTTCTTCTGGTGATCATTGCACTGGGGAAGGAAGTGATGGGAAATCCAATTTTTTGGAACAGGAACAGAAGGATTAGTGGAAAGCTCCAATGCAGACACCTGTTATGGTGATAACTGTCTTAGAAAATACAGTTTAAGTCAAACTAATGCTGGCCATGCACAGCTCAAAATACAAGCCTTAGTTGGCTGTGTGGACACCACACAGCTCAACAAACCTCATTCTCAAAATTTGAAGAAGCTGGTTGGAAAGTGTTTGGCCCGAAGGTGATCCAGCAGCTGTCAGAATACAAACGCTCCAGAACATCATTCTCAAAGGGGCACGGGGAACTTTTAGACTTGTATGTGAAGTCAGATGAAGGAAAACTTCAAACAAGCTCAATAGTTCTGGGGAGATAACTCCCACACAACAAGGCTTCCCTTGATGGGCACCCAACAGTATCTCAAAGCATAGAAATACAGAAAGGACCACCAGAACAAAATAGGATAAAAGAGTCCAGAATAATTTAAGCTGTTTGGAAAAATTCATATAAAAACATCCAAAGCATTTCAGGGGCAATACCACTACCCCTTCATCAGGGATCAATGGACCATTGCTGGTCAAAAACTGTTGTCAAGCTGTTCCTCCATGAGGATAGTTCCATACTGGTTCTAATGTAGATCTGTGACGTTACTGTTTTTTCTGAGTCCACCCAAGATTTATCCTGTATTGAGCCCTCATGAGTAGGGTGTTGCCCCTTAACGTGTAGGCTGTTTTTGTAGGACTTTTTTTAATCAATAAAATTATCTTGGTCTCTCTCATCTGGTTTTTGTCTGGCGCTCCTTTCTCCATTTCTATGGTTTTGAGACTTCAAAAGTCAGTAAGGGAACATCCTCCTTCCACGCTATTTATAGTAAGAAATTGTAATGTGTATGGCTAGCCTTAGTGAATTATTTAAAAGCTAGAGATGTACACGATGGAAAAATTCATTTTGTTTCAAATCCATTAGTTAAATTAATAATTTTGTTTCATCAAATTCATCAGAATGATACTTTTTTCAGAATTTGCTTTGTTTATTCGGATTTGTTTCCTAAATTCATTATTTTAAAATTGATTAAAAATTCAAAAACCAAAATTTGAAATTTGAATTTGGAATTTTTAATTTGAATATTGAAATTCAAATTTCGGAAGATAGCTATAATTCTTTTCATTTTACTCTATTTAATGCTTTTCTATTCCGATCTATTCTATTTTTTTTCTATTCTATAATGCAGCCTAAGAAGGAATCTGCATTTTATTTCACTTGTATACCTTACTGTATTTATTGTAATATGTTTCCTTTTTTAATTTGAATTCATTTTCAAATTCAAATTTGGATTATTTGTTTTGCTATTTTGGATTCAGAAATTAAGATACATCTGAATCTCAGAATAATAAAAATTTCATCCAAATTTTGATTTGTAATGAAACGAATAGCACATGTCTATTAACAGCTGAACATTGGTAAGATATTAATTGCAAAGTACAAATAAAAGATCAAAGAACCAATGTTGGATCTGGTAGAAGGTTGGAGTTGGGGGTAAATATCTTATTAACCTCCCTAGCGGTATTCCTGAGTGTAGTTCGGGGTAAAATGTCAGTGCCAAAAGCGGTAACCCCGAGCTACACTCGGGCTTACCATGTGGAGCTGCATAGGGAGTCCCTGCAGAGCTTACCTTGTCCTTCGCTCCCACGATGTGTCCCCTGCAGCTTCCCCGGCCATCTCCTCCGGCTGATGCCGGCATCCGGCTTCTGTGTTCCGGTCCCTGTGACGTCGGGACGTACGGGCACCGCCGCCGGCGGCGGCGGCGGGAATTTTGATAATTTAAAAAAATTTCATTTTTTTCAAAACACATTTTTCATAGTAAAACATTGCTGTTTCAACCCATTTCACATACATATTGTCCCGAGTGCTTTGTCCTGCGCCCTGCCTGCATTTTGTCTGTTCTTTCTGCCTGGAAACTGAGAAACGTCCATGGCGTCCAAAAAGTGTCCCTTTAGGTCAAAAGCGGTTTAGATCAGCTAGAGAACAACGATAGTAAATCAGAACCACTTACAGAATTGAGTGATAATGATTCGTGGGGAAATTCCTCATCAGACACTGAAAACGATTTTGCGACTCTGCTCACCAATGTGCGAACTTGGCGCTATATTTCAAATTTCAGTGTTTTATGTTTGATTATATTATTGAATGAAATGTATTATTATTATATTATTATTTTTATGATTATTTATTAAATTATAATTTATGATTTCGTGTTTCACATTTTATCATACCCAGGATGTTTACTAGACTCTTGTTCGGACAGATTTCAGTGAGTTATTCCTAAAAATTACAGGCCTACAATAAAAGAACTACATATTTCCATGCAAAAAAATGGTACCGCTTTCAGCACCAAAAATCTGAAATAATCATACCGCCAGGGAGGTTAAGTAACTGCTAAGAGCAATGGAGATGTACAAAGTACAAGAAGGAAAGCCGGCGTTGGGCGACGTGTTTTCATTTGGATTGCACTCTGGGTGAAGTACTCCTCCTGTTGCACATCCTCCTACCTGGTTTTAAACTGATTGAGAATCTTGCCATTGTGTTTTGTTTTGTTTTTTGCTTCCTTTGGTGCAAATAAACAAGTGACCTCTAAAGCTCTTTAATTAACTCTTTAAAATCTCAATTGGCATTTCTTGGGCTTCCACTTGCTCTGCCTTTTCTTCTCAACCCAACAATCCAAAGATAAACATTTAATTGGTCTAGTCTTTCAATTGAGATAGATGAAGACTTCTATTCCTAAAGCATTGTTAGCAAGAAATGATTACTCTTCTAAGCAAGTCTAAAGAATCCCTCTAGGCAGCTAATGCAGCAAGGTATTTAGAAAGGCTTTTAGTGAGTATTTATTTTTTTCGCTTTTTTTGGTCTCAAACTCCACGCAATCATTCTGGTGACTAACGATCCCTTATATCAGGTGTAAATGAGCTTTCGCATACGAACTGTTTTAGTTCAAAAACTTGATGTGAATTTCTAATGCAAAGTCAATTATTCAGCTTTTCTTTTCTAGTTGCGATAGCAATGTTTAACACAAGAATAATGACACATTAGAAATAAATTTCACAATTTTAGGTAATAGTGTGCGCCCAATGTGTAATTTTTCTGAAGAGAAAGGGAAGAAAAAGGCAGCTTGCGAGATCAGAGTTATATTCAGTGGTTGTCTATGCAGAGATCAAGAGGGATAATTATTTTACTTGCAGTGAAGTATAGCTTGATGGACACATTGTGAAATATGTCATCTAAAATATGCTTGTGGGTCGATTGTAAGTTTTTACTGCTGCTGATGTTAGAAATGGCTTATATTACATTGTCTACAGCGGACTTGGACTGTCTTGAAGGAAGCCGTTCAACTTTATAAATCAATATTCCAACTAATAACCTTCATCTGCAAACAATACCTAAAGCAGAAATAAACCTCCCACTGATTTAACTGTTTACGAAAAAGAAAGCTCCAAGTTAGAAATGTTCAATAAATGGCATTTATTCCTTAAAGTGGCTCTAGAGCCATCAGGTGTTGTACCTTTATGCATTCTCTGAATTAGGGTAAAAAAAACCCTCACCCCTATATACTTACCGAGAGGCGTCCCTAGGGTTGGTGTCACCCGGTGCGATAACACTTGGTGACACCTTCTCCGACAATCACCGAAGAATGGATCGGATCTTCGGATTGAGCAAAATGGATCGGACTCCGATCCATTATGCTCCCCAATCCGCAGATCCGATCCATCCTGTGGGGATCGTCTGCTTTCTTTACAACTTACCTTTTCGTGGAGCGGGTCCGTTGTCACCCCGTATAGGTTGCATGCCGACAATCCCTGCAGGATGGTTCAGATCTGCGGATTGAGCATAATGGATTGGACATAGCATACTCCCTATGAATATGTGCTGTTGCTCGAAACGCGTCAGTGAGGAGCTACAGTGCAGTGACGTCACGCCGCCGCCAGCACCACGTGGGTCCCGGTGGCCATCTTGGATTATCTGGTCAGTATCTGTCTCTTGTACTCTCATGCTTGCTGGATGGAATAAACCTGTATTATCAAGCAGTATCACGCTATTGGGCCTCCTTTTTTTCTGGGGCTCCTTGTGAGCTTCCTACCATCCACAGAGTCACGTCTAAGGAGGACAGAGCCATGCTTGATAACTGGGTGAGCAGAGTACGGGAATAGACCAGACCACATTCCAGAGTGTTTCCTAGATTCAAACCTTGAGAGGGGTTATCTCTTACATGCGCATATTGATTGCAGATCTGGTGAGTGCGCAGTCTTATATCAGTTTGGATATCACCACGTTTATATTCATCATAAGAGATCCTCATGATCCTCTTAACACTCAACCCACTGGGATATTGTGGACTGGGCACTCACGAATATTTCTGATTAGTCACGATGCAGTGACATGTATTCATGTGTGGACTTTACTCTTTGCACTTTAATGTGTTTTGCACCATAGTGTGTTATTCACAATAATTTATACACAATGAGACACTTGGTTTTACAGCGTTTTTAGCATTTTATGCATTAATATTTTATGAATTATTTATGACTCCATAGCGCTGCACCCCCTGCTTAAATATATTGGTTTTTGAGGTTGTTTGGTACCTTTGGTGTTCAGCGGCTCTAGCGACTTTTAGCACTCACTTATTCATTACTTGTATTGCTATTTTTATGTTTATTCTGTTTCATTGATCGACATATCAGATCGATGAACCGTGATATGCATATGATGTCAGCAGGGCTGGTGCTAGACTATTCTGTGTCCTAGGCAAGGCTAGCTACTTGCTCCCTCCCCCACCCCACCCCCACACACACACAGAAAAAAATTAAACTTTACCTATAGTTCTACTTCACCCCTCCTAGCACAAATCCTCAAATTTTCCACCCTAGCACAAATCCACAACCCCAAATCCCCCCTGCTAGCATAAATCCCCCCAATCCCATCTCTTAGCACAAATCCCTCTAAATCCCTTCTACTAGCAAATCCCCCTCCAAATTACTCTTCCCCAGAACAAAACATTCCTCCCCACCCAAATCCCCCATCCTAGCACAAATCCTCATCTCCTAGCACATTCGCTCCCAATACATCCTCCTAGCACAATTTCCCCCTCCCCAATCCCCTTCCTAACACAAATCCCCCCCATTTCCATCTCCTAGCGTAAATTTCCTCCCAATACCCTCTCCTAGCACAAATTCCCCCCCAAATATTCCCTCCTAGCACACACCCCAATCCCCTCTCCTAGCAGAAATCCACCCCAATTCTCTCTTCTAGCACAACCCCCCAATCCCCTCTCTTAGGAAAAATTCCCACAATCCCCCCTCTTAGCACAATTCCCACCTCCTAACACAAATCCCCCCTCAATCCTCTTTCCTAACACAAATCCCTTCAGTTCCCTATCCTAGCACAAACCCCCCCTCCCAGCATCACTCCTCTTCCTTTATTCCCCCCACCTTGGACAAATTACCCCAAATCTCTCCTCTATCTAAACCCCCTCCAAATTACCCTTCCCAGTATAAAATCCTCCCATCTTACCCAAATCCCCCCAAAGCCCAACCCAGCACCCCCCTAGATTTGGCCATGGTGTAGAGTAGGGAAACCAGTGGTCATGGCTGCACCCCTAGGCAGCAGTGCACCCTAGGTGGCTGCCTAGTTTACCTAGTAGTAGCCAGGGGCGGACTGACCATTCGAGCACTCGGGCACTGCCCGAGGGCCTGGAGTCAGTAGGGGGCCACATGAAATGCCCCTGGTACCTTTTTTATAGGCTTTTTTGGGTGTGCTTTGAGTGTGGGCAAGGACACAGGGGCCCCATGATCCCCTATTGCCCGGGGGCCCCATGAGTTGTCAGTTCGCCCCTGGTAGTAGCACCGGCCCTGGATGTCAGTTAAAGCAATACGACAAATGAAAAAACTTTTTGTAATAATTTATTCCTATTTAACTGCAAATGAACCCTTAGTTTACTTTAATGAGCTCTAATTAACTGCTTCTTACCCTTCTCCCCTGACTATTATTGTCCTGCTATTTTAATCCTATATTTCTGTTTATTATTATTACTATTATTATTAATAATAATAATAATAAGAAGAAGATATTAATTAATTTATGTGTTTGTTCTTGTTTGTCGCAAACCTAAAAAGGGCAAAAAAATTGCCTTTTATTTGATTGTAAATCACATTGAAATGCTTTGTACTTGAATCATTTGTTATCATTTTAAATGTGACAAAAGATAGAATAAAATGTATACATTTTATAGATTCCATGGTTAATTTTTTCTATTTTAAACTAACACGGATCAATGTAGAAAAAAAAAAGTACTTTTTTTAGTGTTTTTGTTTATGAATTTCACAAAAATAAAATACTTTTTGCACGACAGTATTAATAATAAAAAAAAAACACATTTGCTAAAAACAATATACTGTATGTATTACTTTGTTGTCTTTCATTATGATAAAGTTATTGTCGAATCAATAGGCCCATAGCCATAGCAGTAATGTGCAAAATTGCTTGGATCTATAAGCGGTGTGCAGATGTGAGAGCTGAAAAGGTGAATAATTACAGAACGGCATTCATTTGTGTCTTTTATATCTGTCTGGAGTTCAGCTTGAAGTGCTTGCTGTGCGGAGGATGATATTTTAAAAATAAGTTCTTTATTTTGTGTTAAGGCATAGACATGATAATTTAGCACTTCATCTTCTTTTATCGTTTTATTGATTGTTAAAAAAGTTCATTGCAGGGCGTTGCTGAGATTGAGTATGCAACTAGTGTGTTCTACACTAAACAGACATTTTCTATGACCTTTAAAAATGATTGCATAACGTGGCATGGGAAGGTTAAACCGCCGCCTCTCTCAGCGGCCTGGGCATGAGCTCCATTTTTCTTGATTAGGACTTGTTACGACTTTATCAACTCATACATATCACCACAATCATGGGATTTACTTTTAATTTAGTATCATCTCTATGAAATTTGAATTTTTAATTTATAGATACATTTTGCTACCCTAGTTTAATGCATATGCTATTCTTTTCTCTTTTTTTTTTTAGCAATTTTTAGGGTCTAGTCATGAACCCATGCCAGTCATTTTCATTTTAGTCGTGTTTTTCAGCTCCCATTCGAGGACACAAGTGGCAGTTAACGTATAGTGTTCTTATGATACAGAAGCTGCATTGCCTCCTGGGCATTAAGGCCCACTTAAAGCAGAACGTTACTTAACCACTTCAAGTCTGGACACTTTCACCCCCTTCCAGTCCAGGCCAATTTCCAGCTTTCAGCGCTCTCGCACTTTGAGTGGCAGTTACTGAGGCATGCAACACTGTATCCAAATGAGATTATTATTATTATTATTATACAGTATTTATAAAGCGGCAATAGTTCGCTCAGCGCTGTACATTACAAAAGGGGGACAGAACATGTGACAGAACAACAACAATACAATGCAAAACATGAGGGGATCGAGGGCCCTGCTCTTGATTTCTCATTTCAAATGATCAAAATGATCATTTTTTTCGACACAGGTAAATCTTTCTTTTAATAAAAGAGAAAAATTCCCAACTGAACTTACCAATCAGCTTGCAAGCAAGTTTTTTCTTTTAGTGATATTTAATCAACACTTTTTTTTTTATTTTTTGCTATATAAATGAAAACAAAAACACATTTTTGAAAAAGAGTGTTTTTCCTATACAATTGTTCAAATAAATAATCATTCTTCATAAATCTAGGCCATAATGTATTCTGCTACTTTTTTTGGTAAAAAAAATAAAATACCCCAAATCAGTATATAGAAAACAAAAGTAAAATACAAAAAAAATATATTTTTTTATTTATTCATGTATTTTTTTTTTACATACCATCACCCTAGGAATATAGTGTCACCCACTACTTGTGGAGGATGATCAGGATTTTTTTTCACACTGGCTGTAAAAGCAACAATCTCTCACTCTCTTTGGCTGCATTCCTGCAACCACTGAGAAATACTGTGAGTTCTGTGATTGGTCACATAGTACAAGGCCTTGTACCATGTGATCTTTGTGTTCGATCACAGAGCTCACAGTAGTAAGCAATGATGCCAGGAAATGACACTACTGTGCATATGATCACTGATTAACCAATCAGAGATCACATGGTACAGGAGCTGCTCACAGCAGCCTGAATTAGAGATCCATGTTGGAAACGGCGGGCACAGATTGCGGCAGATGCTTTTACAGCCAGTTTGGAAATGTCCACCAGCATTGGCTCCCGTCCAGCCCATGCACATATCAGTGAAAGTGCAGATCATCTGCCTCTCTTCCCTTCCTCTAACATATTTTTGTGGTTTGGGGGTACCTTTGCAGTTCTAGCCTAGGCAGGGGCGGACTGACCATTTGGAAACTCGGGCACTGCCCGAGGGCCTGGGGTCAGTAGGGGGCCCCATGAGATGCCCCTGGTACCTTTTTCATAGGCTTTTTTGAGTTTGGGCAAGGACACAGGGGCCCATGATCCCCTATTGCCCGGGGGCCCCATGAGTTGTCAGTCCGCCCCTGAGCCTAGGTGAGAATTATGTCAGTTTGGCCTGCCTCTCTCCTTCCCACAACCATTTCACGTGTTCCAGGAGGCTGAGGGACCAGTCTGACAGTGCTGTGAGATCATACACAGTGGGGAACCAGCAGAGAAACAGCAGGAAGTTACAGGTGTCTTGTAAGTGGGTTACAATTGAGCTATTTAGGTGCTTCTCTGGACAGGAGAGTAAGGGTTAACCTTAGTTCCTGGGTTTTTCTCTTGGCGGGCTTTTTGGATCTGACCCACTGGTCCTGTGTCTATAGAGAGGCACAGTGGTCTGGAGCCTAGGCTGTTTGTTGGAAGTCATAGCTCGCTCCTACACTGTGGGCTGCTGACACCTTGCTAACTTCTAGGAGCCTGCCATGATGTAGAAAGTCATTGGGACCTAGGGATTGCCCAGAAGACACCAGCCACTGGGGGATGCCACCTATGGACCTTTGAATGCATGGGCTCTACCTTTGTAGGTATGCCGGGGCAGCACATAGCCTGAGTTGGGATTAAGGATGTAGGATAAAAACTCCTTTATTACACTATGTACGTCCCGACGCTCACAGGTGACTGAACCCAGATGACAGTTGCCGGCATCCGCCGGAGGACATTACCGGGGACACTGCAGGAGGGACATTGCGGGAGCGCAGGACAAGGTAAGTGATCAAGGGATCCCGTAGCAGCACCGCATGGTAAGCCAGAGTGTAGCTCTGGGTCACCGCTTTTGGTACTGAAACTTTACCCCGTGCTACACTCGGGAATACCGCCATGGGGGTTAAAGTCGCATACACAAAAAATGGCCTGGTCAGGAAGGGGGGTAAATCCTCTGGGGAACAAGTGGTCTAACAACCAGCTATTCACAATGAATTTGGATCAGATTTGAAAATATCAAATCCTTCCAAATAGTTTCGATATAGTTTCAAATTGACTACTGAATAAAGAAAACAAGATTTGAAACTAATTCTAAAAACAACTCTGTTCAATATAACGAATATGGTAAAATTAAATTCTTTAATTAATGAATGAACCCAAAACAAACATTTCTGGCATGCACATGTCTAGTGCTCTCCTGTCTAGTGGTCTAGTGTGGTCAGTTTTTATTAGGAGCGCAGAAGGATTGTTAGGAACACAAACAGAACAGGTTACTTTTTCACACCAGTACATGGTACAGCAGGCACATATTAAAAATATGAAATCTTGGTTTTTACTTATTCTTTAAGTTGGCTGCCCAGTTTAAATGAATGGGCTACGTTAATACAACACTCCTCAACAGAATGGCCATGTATGGACACATTTCATATACATCTGTGAGCAAACAGTCAATCAGCAATTTATTCCAAGACAAAATGAAGCTCAGCATGAGAATGTACATATATAGATTGTCTCCCCTTGAAGCACGATATAGATGATTGAAAATATTTCTTACTTTTGGTTTGTATGTTTTTTTTCCTTTAGATACTTAAAGAGAAAATATAAATCTGAAGATCTTCTTTGACTTTCTTTTTTGACATTTTCATTATCTAACTTCAAAGATTAAAAGATGTAGCTCTTTAATATGGAAGACGCTTTCTCATTTCATATTTGTGACAGTTTCTGATGTTATTTAAACCCTCTTGTCAGTTTTCAATTAAATATTAAGCATCGATGCAATATTTTAAAAAAAGAAGACTTTGCATTTGACATTCAATATAAATTTTATAGGTACAAAATTTTATTTTTACATTTTTCTATGCCATGCAATGAACACAGAACACCGAAAAAATAACAGGCAATAATAAAAATTGTGCATTATGTAAAACAGAAAATAAAATTGTCTTATTCTCTCCTTGAGTGCTGCAAAAAGTAACAAAAGTGTTTTTTTCTTTGTTTAATTTTAATGATATATTTTGGTTTCCAAAGCAACACCTTTCCTTCTCTCAGATCATGCACACCGTGAAAATTATCTAGATTACAAATTTGACATTTTTGTGTTTACCAATATTTTTTAAAAGTAGTTTCAGTGAGAATATGTTTATTAGACGGTAAAAAACAAACAAAAAAAACCCAGATTAAATTATTTTTCACAAAGACAAAAACAAATCCCTGTTTATCAGAATGCATCTTTTCCTTCACTCAAAAACATAGGAATATACAGTATTTTTTCATTTTTAGCAGAGTAATATTGCATTTAAATTATTTGGTCCATCCAGCAGTTAATGAAACCTGAAGGCTGGTAATGCAACAAGGGTCATTAATTTACCCCTTGATTTCAGAAAGGTTTTACCCTCTTCGCGACCAGGGCATTTTTTGCTATTCAGCACTACGTTACTTTAACTGGCTATTGCGGGGTCATGCAACACTATACCCAATTGAAATTTATATAATTTTGTTTTCATACAGATAGAGCGTTCTTTTGGTGGTAATTGATCACCACTGGGTTTTTTTATTTTATATCATATAAATGAAAAAAGACCAAAAAGTTTAGAGAAAAAAACTTTATTTTCTACTTTCGGTTTTAAAATATATCTAATAAAGTAAAGTTTATTTAAAAATGTAAGCCAAAATGTATTCTGCTACAAGTGTTTTAAAAAAAAAAATTCCAATAGATGTATATTAATTGGTTTGTGTGAAAGTATTGAGGTATGGTGAGTTTTTTGAAGTTGTAATTTTTTGTCACAATTACCTGTCACAGGAGGGGTGTGCTGTGTTCTCAAAAATAGGAGCAGACACGATCATTAGAGATGAGTGAATTATTCAAAAATTCGATTCGGCTGATTCGCCGAATTTGCGGGAGAAATTCGATTCGATGCGAATTTATTCGCCGCGAATTTAACTTATTAAAAGGGTGTTTCTAGGCTTCAGAGAGCCTTTATATTAGTGCAGAACACTGTACCTTTAATTTAAATGCCCTTGGAGTCTGCTGGGGAAGAGAAATAATACTGACAGTCAGTATGACATGCAGATGAGTGCCGTCGATCTTAGAATCACCGCACACTTCACTAATTTGGGCAGTCACGGGGCACGACGAAGAAGAAGAAGAAGAAGAATGAGAAGAAGAAGAAGAAGAATGAAAAGAAGAATGAAAAGAAGAAGAAGAAGAATGAAAAGAAGAAGAAGAAGAATGAAAAGAAGAAGAATAAGAATGAAAAGAAGAATGAAAAGAAGAAGAAGAATGAAACGAAGAAGAAGAAGAATGAAAAGAAGAAGAATAAGAATGAAAAGAAGAATGAAAAGAAGAGGAAGAAGAATGAAAAGAAGAAGAATGAAAAGAAGAGAAGAAGAATGAAAAGAAGAAGAAGAAGAATGAAAAGAAGAATGAGAAGAATGAAAAGAAGAATGAAAAGAAGAAGAAGAAGAATGAAAAGAAGAATGAAAAGAAGAATGAAAAGAAGAAGAAGAATGAAAAGAAGAAGAAGAAGAATGAAAAGAAGAATGAAAAGAAGAAGAAGAATGAAAAGAAGAAGAAGAAGAATGAAAAGAAGAATGAGAAGAAGAATGAAAAGAAGAATGAAAAGAAGAATGAAAAGAAGAAGAAGAATGAAAAGAAGAAGAAGAATGAAAAGAAGAATGAAAGGAAGAAGAAGAATGAAAAGAAGAAGAAGAATGAAAAGAAGAAGAAGAAGAATGAGAAGAAGAATGAGAAGAAGAATGAAAAGAAGAATGAGAAGAAGAATGAAAAGAAGAATGAAAAGAAGAATGAGAAGAAGAATGAAAAGAAGAATGAAAAGAAGAAGAAGAAGAATGAAAAGAAGAATGAAAAGAAGAAGAAGAAGAATGAAAAGAAGAATGAAAAGAAGAAGAAGAGGAATGAAAAGAAGAAGAAGAAGAATGAAAAGAAGAAGAATGAAAAGAAGAATGAAAAGAAGAAGAAGAAGAATGAAAAGAAGAAGAAGAAGAATGAAAAGAAGAATGAAAAGAAGAAGAAAAAGAATGAAAAGAAGAAGAAGAATGAAAAGAAGAATGAAAAGAAGAAGAAGAAGAATGAAAAGAAGAAGAAGAATGAAAAGAAGAAGAAGAATGAGAAGAAGAATGAGAAGAAGAATGAAAAGAAGAATGAAAAGAAGAATGAGAAGAATGAGAAGAAGAAGAATGAAAAGAAGAAGAGGAAGAATGAAAAGAAGAAGAGGAAGAATGAAAAGAAGAATGAGAAGAATGAAAAGAAGAATGAAAAGAAGAATGAAAAGAAGAAGAAGAAGAATGAAAAGAAGAATGAAAAGAAGAAGAAGAAGAATGAAAAGAAGAATGAAAAGAAGAAGAAGAAGAAGAATGAAAAGAAGAATGAAAAGAAGAAGAAGAAGAATGAAAAGAAGAATAAAAAGAAGAAGAAGAAGAAGAATGAAAAGAAGAAGAATGAAAAGAAGAATGAAAATAAGAAGAAGAATGAAAATAATAAGAAGAAGAATGAAAAGAAGAAGAAGAAGAATGAAAAGAAGAATGAGAAGAAGAATGAAAAGAAGAATGAAAAGAAGAATGAAAAGAATGAAAAGAAGAAGAATGAAAAGAAGAAGAATGAAAAGAAGAATGAAAAGAAGAAGAATGAAAAGAAGAAGAAGAAGAAGAATGAAAAGAAGAAGAAGAAGAAGAATGAAAAGAAGAATGAGAAGAAGAGTGAGAAGAAGAATGAAAAGAAGAATGAGAAGAATGAAAAGAAGAATGAAAAGAAGAATGAAAAGAAGACGAAGAATGAAAAGAAGAATGAAAAGAAGAAGAATGAAAAGAAGAAGAGGAAGAATGAAAAGAAGAAGAGGAAGAATGAAAAGAAGAATGAGAAGAATGAAAAGAAGAATGAAAAGAAGAAGAAGAAGAATGAAAAGAAGAATGAAAAGAAGAAGAAGAAGAATGAAAAGAAGAAGAAGAAGAAGAATGAAAAGAAGAATGAAAAGAAGAAGAAGAATGAAAAGAAGAAGAAGAAGAATGAAAAGAAGAATGAAAAGAAGAAGAAGAATGAAAAGAAGAGGAATGAAAAGAAGAATGAAAATAAGAAGAAGAATGAAAAGAAGAAGAAGAATGAGAAGAAGAATGAAAAGAAGAATGAAAAGAAGAAGAATGAAAAGAAGAGGAATGAAAAGAAGAAGAAGAATGAAAAGAAGAATGAGAAGAAGAATGAAAAGAAGAATGAGAAGAATGAAAAGAAGAATGAAAAGAAGAAGAAGAAGAATGAAAAGAAGAATGAAAAGAAGTGGAAGAAGAATGAAAAGAAGAATGAGAAGAATGAAAAGAAGAATGAAAAGAAGAAGAATGAAAAGAAGAATGAAAATAAGAAGAAGAATGAAAAGAAGAAGAAGAAGAATGAAAAGAAGAATGAGAAGAAGAATGAAAAGAAGAATGAAAAGAAGAATGAAAAGAAGAATGAAAAGAAGAAGAATGAAAAGAAGAAGAATGAAAAGAAGAAGAAGAAGAATGAAAAGAAGAATGAGAAGAAGAATGAAAAGAAGAATGAGAAGAATGAAAAGAAGAATGAAAAGAAGAAGAATGAAAAGAAGAAGAAGAAGAATGAAAAGAAGAATGAGAAGAATGAAAAGAAGAATGAAAAGAAGAAGAAGAAGAATGAAAAGAAGAATGAAAAGAAGAAGAAGAAGAAGAATGAAAAGAAGAAGAAGAAGAATGAAAAGAAGAAGAAGAAGAATGAAAAGAAGAATGAAAAGAAGAAGAATGAAAAGAAGAAGAAGAAGAATGAAAAGAAGAAGAAGAAGAATGAAAAGAAGAATGAAAAGAAGAATGAAAAGAAGAATGAGAAGAATGAAAAGAAGAATGAAAAGAAGAAGAAGAAGAATGAAAAGAAGAAGAATGAAAAGAAGAATGAAAAGAAGAAGAAGAAGAATGAAAAGAAGAATGAGAAGAAGAATGAGAAGAAGAATGAAAAGAAGAATGAAAAGAAGAAGAATGAAAAGAAGAAGAAGAAGAAGAATGAAAAGAAGAAGAAGAATGAAAAGAAGAATGAGAAGAAGAGTGAAAAGAAGAATGAAAAGAAGAATGAGAAGAATGAAAAGAAGAATGAAAAGAAGACGAAGAATGAAAAGAAGAAGAATGAAAAGAAGAAGAGGAAGAATGAAAAGAAGAAGAGGAAGAATGAAAAGAAGAATGAGAAGAATGAAAAGAAGAATGAAAAGAAGAAGAAGAATGAAAAGAAGAATGAAAAGAAGAAGAAGAAGAATGAAAAGAAGAAGAAGAAGAATGAAAAGAAGAATGAAAAGAAGAAGAAGAAGAAGAATGAAAAGAAGAATGAAAAGAAGAAGAAGAAGAATGAAAAAAAGAAGAAGAAGAATGAAAAGAAGAATGAAAAGAAGAAGAAGAAGAATGAAAAGAAGAGGAATGAAAAGAAGAATGAAAATAAGAAGAAGAATGAAAAGAAGAAGAAGAAGAATGAGAAGAAGAATGAAAAGAAGAATGAAAAGAAGAATGAAAAGAAGAAGAATGAAAAGAAGAAGAATGAAAAGAAGAGGAATGAAAAGAAGAATGAGAAGAATGAAAAGAAGAATGAAAAGAAGAATGAAAATAAGAAGAAGAATGAAAAGAAGAAGAAGAAGAATGAGAAGAAGAATGAGAAGAAGAATGAAAAGAAGAAGAATGAAAAGAAGAAGAATGAAAAGAAGAGGAATGAAAAGAAGAAGAAGAATGAAAAGAAGAATGAGAAGAAGAATGAAAAGAAGAATGAGAAGAATGAAAAGAAGAATGAAAAGAAGAAGAAGAATGAAAAGAAGAATGAAAAGAAGTGGAAGAAGAATGAAAAGAAGAATGAGAAGAATGAAAAGAAGAAGAATGAAAAGAAGAATGAAAATAAGAAGAAGAATGAAAAGAAGAAGAAGAAGAATGAAAAGAAGAATGAGAAGAAGAATGAAAAGAAGAATGAAAAGAAGAATGAAAAGAATGAAAAGAAGAAGAATGAAAAGAAGAAGAATGAAAAGAAGAAGAAGAAGAATGAAAAGAAGAATGAGAAGAAGAATGAAAAGAAGAATGAGAAGAATGAAAAGAAGAATGAAAAGAAGAAGAATGAAAAGAAGAAGAAGAAGAATGAAAAGAAGAATGAGAAGAATGAAAAGAAGAATGAAAAGAAGAAGAAGAAGAATGAAAAGAAGAATGAAAAGAAGAAGAAGAAGAAGAATGAAAAGAAGAAGAAGAAGAATGAAAAGAAGAAGAAGAAGAATGAAAAGAAGAATGAAAAGAAGAAGAATGAAAAGAAGAAGAAGAAGAATGAAAAGAAGAAGAAGAAGAATGAAAAGAAGAATGAAAAGAAGAATGAGAAGAATGAAAAGAAGAATGAAAAGAAGAAGAAGAAGAAGAAGAAGAATGAAAAGAAGAAGAATGAAAAGAAGAATGAAAAGAAGAAGAAGAAGAATGAAAAGAAGAAGAAGAAGAAGAATGAGAAGAAGAATGAGAAGAAGAATGAAAAGAAGAATGAGAAGAAGAATGAAAAGAAGAATGAAAAGAAGAAGAATGAAAAGAAGAAGAAGAAGAATGAAAAGAAGAATGAAAAGAAGAAGAAGAATGAAAAGAAGAAGAAGAAGAATGAAAAGAAGAATGAAAAGAAGAAGAAGAAGAATGAAAAGAAGAAGAATGAAAAGAAGAATGAAAATAAGAAGAAGAATGAAAAGAAGAAGAAGAAGAATGAAAAGAAGAAGAAGAAGAATGAGAAGAAGAATGAAAAGAAGAATGAAAAGAAGAAGAATGAAAATAAGAAGAATGAAAAGAAGAATGAAAAGAAGAAGAATGAAAAGAAGAAGAAGAATGAAAAGAAGAATGAGAAGAAGAATGAAAAGAAGAATGAGAAGAATGAAAAGAAGAATGAAAAGAAGAAGAAGAAGAATGAAAAGAAGAATGAAAAGAAGAATTAGAAGAATGAAAAGAAGAATGAGAAGAATGAAAAGAAGAATGAAAAGAAGAATGAGAAGAATGAAAAGAAGAATGAAAAGAAGAAGAAGAAGAATGAAAAGAAGAAGAAGAAGAATGAAAAGAAGAATGAAAAGAAGAAGAAGAAGAAAAATGAAAAGAAGAAGAAGAATGAAAAGAAGAAGAATTCCAGTACAGCAAAAAGTGTATCTGCAGAGAGCTCCGCTATTTCTGACAGTTCTCTGACAGTTCCTTCACATTTACAGCGGTTGAAACATTGTATCTATTTATTTCCGAATAAAAACATCTGTATCCTAAATGGAAACAAATAGATACAATGTTTCAACCGCTGTAAATGAACTGTCAGAGAACTGTCAGAAATAGCGGAGCTCTCTGCAGTGACACTTTTGCCGGCTGATCGGGGAAAACTCGATTCGTGCATCCGAAGTTTGCTAAAATTCGGATTCGGTGCGAATTGAATTTTTCCTAATATTCAAAACGAATTCCACTTCGCCAAGTTCGATTCGCTCATCTCTAACGATCATGTATATGTAAGTGCCTGAGCCTACATGTGCCGCCCTGTCGCAGTAGGTGTACTGTAATGGGGTGGCAAGTGGTTAAAGTCCAACTACAGGTTATCTTTCCCTCCACAATTCCTGCCTCCCCCTTCCTTCTCTTCTTCCTCAGGTTGTGAGTGTGTCTGGGAATGCTGCAGAGAAGGCACCTTGTCAAAGAAAATGTTCCACACCTGATATATATATATATATATACTGTATATACAGTGAAGGAAATGCGTATTTGATCCCCTGCTGACTTTGAATGTTTGCCCACTCACAAAGAAATGATCAGTCTAAAAATCGAATGTTCGGTGTATTGTAACACTGAGAGACAGAATAGCAACAACAAACTCAAAAGAAATACATGTCTAACAAATGATGACTGATTTCCATGTTCATGAGGAAAATAAGTATTTGATCCCCTTCACAAAACATGACTTAGTTCTTGGTCACAAATCCCTTGTTGGCAATCACAGAGGTCAGACATTTCCTGTAGTTGGCCACCTCTCGGGAGGGATTTTGTCCCACTCCTTTTGGCAGATCCTCTCCAAGTTATTAAGGGTTGGTGGCTGACGTTTGGCAACTTGAACTTTCAGCTCCCTCCACAGATTTTCAGTCAGATTAAGGTCTGGAAACTGGCTAGGCCACTCCAGGACCTTAATGTGCTTCTTCTTGAGCCGCTCCTTTGTTGCCTTGGCCGTGTTATTTGGGTCATTGTCATGCTGGAACACCCATCCACGAACCATTTTCAATGCCCTGGCTGAGGGAAGAAGGTTCTCACCCAAGATTTGATGGTACATTGCCCTGTCCAACGTCCATATATATAAAACCCCTATGGACTGTATGTAAGGCTCACATTCTATAGTTTGTAAAAGGCGCCCGTTCCTTTAGTACAGTTTCCTTTCAATTATTCACCCCACCTGGCCTAAGTGCAACCAGATACTACAAGGAACTCACAAGTATGGAACATACATGCTTATGTTGGTCCAAACTGGACCAATGTAACTATTTCAAAATGGTCAAAGATATTTTAGACAATTTTCCGCTTCCAACCTTTTGCCTGTTTTCCAACAGTTTGGTGAAGACCCTTTTCTGTTCCCTAATCTCATGACTGTGCCTCTGTGTACAAAGTCATCTCCATAAAAACATGGATTGATGAATGTGGTGCAGAGAAAATTGAGTGTCTTGCACAGAGCCCTGAGCTAAACTCTGCAAAACACCTTTGGTATATGTTAGAATACAGATCGTGAGCCAGGTCTTCTCATCCAACATCGGTACATGACCTCACAAATGCTTTATTGGCTGAATGGGCACATATTCCCACAAAGACACTTCAAACTCTTATTGAAAGTCTTTCCAGGAGAGTAGCAGCTGATAAAGCTAGGGAGATATCTACATGACAGCAGAAGGGGCCCTAACACCTGCCTGACCCATATCAAGAATAAATGGGCACAAGGGCCCAAAAAGGTCCATAGCCAGGTATACAGTCTGGACAAAACATATGTCCATCCTTGAGGTTTACTTTCAAGAATCTATATACCTATAGTATAGCATGATAGAGTTTGCCATAGTCAGAGGAGAAAACTGGGATTCAACCTTTAGACATTCTAGATATTTTGTCCTCTTTTGAAAGCAGAGAATACAACTCTTTGAAGATCTTTAAAATACAGTAAAATGGTGCCCTCATTCTATCAATCAACTAATCTGACTCTACTGAGAAAAGGTGGATTGGATTATCATATGAATACCTCTTTTTGAGAATTCCAATAGGCTTTACTACAATCATTTCTGTGCATTGTGCCAAGCTTCAATCTACCTAAAGGGGACATATGATGCATATGCAGTAAGTTCACATTTAAGTTACTTTTTAGAAAAGTCTTTCTTTATGTGTCATGTGCTCTCTGCAGTGTTAGCTCAAATGTCCTGCCCTTGGAGGAGTAATAAACTTTCCACCATACACTCTCTCTGATGATGGTGGGAACACCGAGGTGGGGGCCATTGATTCTTCCTTGATGCTAGAGATCTGCATTTCGGAAAGATTTTTTTGTTTCGGACTTGTTCGTTAATAATTTTGTTTCATCTTATTCATTATGTTTCAAATGATTCATGTTCGGAATTCATTTTCTATATTTGTTTTGCTTATTTTTTATTATTAAAATCGATAAAAAAATTTAATTTTAACATTTTATTTTGGACTCGTTGAAATTCGTTACTATTATGATTTTTAAATTCAGATACATTCGAATAGTGAAAGTTTTGTACGAATGTCGATTCCTAATCAAACGAATCACACATGTCTACTTGATGCAAGCAGCAATCCTTTACCAACAACTAACCCTGACAATACACTGACATCGTTGCAGATGGGTACACATATCACATAAATCTTTAAGATCATTCTTATGTTACTAAGTTCCAAGGGTTTTTGAAGAGTTGGTGGTCACTTTCCAGTTTCTTCTTTCATCCATTGGGACCCTGTTGGTTTGCCCTGGTTGGCTGGGTGCACACTCTTTGGGTAGGCATCATATGGTTTTTAATATTGATTGGCTTTGTCATGACATCTTCCTAACAATAATATCCTCTCTAAACTCCTAAGAAAGTGGCAGTTTATGCCACTGAAGGTTCTCCTCACTGTGCATATTGAAAACTTTGGAATTTCCTTTTGGTGGAAATGTATGATTGGTGGTATATTGCAAGTGAGGAGAATTCAAATAAGGGCAGGACTGATAATGTATTGTGATTTGTATCCAAAAAACGAAACCAGCGCTGAAATCTTGCTGACTAGGGATACTGTAACTGCCATTCGCTGAGCTGCAGCCCTTAGAAGATCAGAAAACCTTGGTACTGGTGAAGAAAAGCAAAAACGGGGTGCACTCTCTTCGTGCATCACCGTGGTGAAACACAAGTTTATTAAAATGCATAAAAGTGCACGCTTGCAAACCAAAGGGGATTAAATCCCATTGGTTTGTGAGTATGCACTTTTATGCATTTTAATAAACTCGTGTTTTACCACGGTGATGCACGAAGAGAGTGCACCGTTTTTGCTTTTCTTCATTGTGATTTGTATGTCTATGCCAGCCAGAAGAGCTAAAAAGTTTTTTTATGTATAAAACATATAGATTTTTTACATAAATGTCTATATTGCTAGCTATTAAACTCAACATATTAGTTATTTACTATTGTATTCTGTGACAGGGACATGGATTATCATCCTATTAGAATATTTGATACCCCCCATGGGTTCTGCTCAATATCGGTTTATTATTTTAGCTCAAATGTTCTCCCCATTCTGCCTAGGTCACCTCTATGAACTAAATACCCCCCCAAGTCATGGAGAGGAGGAGAGATGGAGTTCTGTTGTCACGGCCTGGGGTCAGGCTTGGAGACCAGTGGAGAACAGTTCACAGGTATCAGAAAGAGACGTCCAAGCAGATCCCCCAGGTGCTTACCTGAGGTGGGAAGTCTAAGCATTAACCAGTATTCATCAGAGCTCCTGGTAGTGGAGTCACTCTGGAGTACTGTAACGTGGGCCCTTGGGAGTTTTCCTGCTTTATGATTGGTTAATAAGTTCAATCAGTTCATGAAATCAGTTTTAATGCACATGAATCCCCCAAACATCTGCTCTGCGCCAGTTGGGGTATTTGATGCCCATTGGTGTTTGAGGGGAAGGTGTTTTATATATATATATATATATTTTTAATATATATATATATATATATATATATATATATATTAGTTTTTATATATATTACAAAATCTATGAAAAATAGTTTTACAAATATATATTTTTAAAATATATTCTTCAGATTTCTTTTACATATAAAAAAGTCATTTTAACATATATGTTTACATATATTTGTAAATGCATTCCAAAAATGTAGATTAAATGTATTCTTAAAGACATACAGTATATATGAAAATGTATTCTTAAAAATAGTTTTCATATATTTTGTAATATATAGAAAATACATTTCAACATACAGTGTATATATATATATATATATATATATTTTTTTTTTTATTTTTTTTTTATTTTAAAATATATTGAATATGACCAAAATTGTGGTATTTCAAATATATATCAATATATTAGAATATTTTTAAAACATATTTAAAATTTCATTCACATGTGTGCTGGCTTCTCTGTTCACCTATGGGCATTACCTGCTCTACTGTGACTTTATATCCTTCCCAGGCTTTCTTATATACACACATGCTCGGTGCAGTCTGCTTTGCCTGAGCAACTTCACAGTTCTCTGAGCTCCTGTTCGCTTGTTACTTGTGTTTCCTGTGCCTGGCTACCCATTTACCGACCCTGGCTTCATTTACTGCCTGTGCTTGTTTGCTGCCCATCCTGACCTCAGCTTGTCTCCTGAATTACCTTTTGTCTCCTGCTGTTTTTTACTCTGTGTATGAGAGTGATCTACGCATCCTCAGCTGGGCATACCTAGGGGTCGTGACCTGGTTCCAGCTTGCTGCAAATCCATCCCCACCATCAGGGGTTCTGGTGAAGAAGCAGGTTGGGGTTTAGACTCCGCACCGTGGGGAACCCCAAGTTGGCTCACTACCACAGACACTTGACACAAGCTGGAAAACGTTTGTCGATCAGCAGTTGTACCCAATCGGCTGCAGCCACTGATCAGTATATTCTGACAGCAGAGAGTCCCGCTGTCAAAATATAATGTCCAGGTGAGAATGATTCCTCTATGCAGCTCGCTTAAGCCCACTGATTGAAAAAAAAAGTACCCATCTATGGCCAACTTAAGAAGAGTCTCTTATTGGTCAGAATCAATTGACCGCATTATGTTTCTAGTTGTACAAATTTTACAAGTGTACAGTTCAGTACAGAAGCAGCCATGATAAGTGCAGATAGGTGCAGCACCAGTTGGAAGAATGGGGAGGGTGTTAGGAATTCATCTTTATTTTTTAGCTATACCTGTGAAAAAAAGCAAAAAAAAAGTAATAATGCAGTGCTATGAGTGAGACCACCCAAAACACCAAAACATGCAAAATTCTTACTCAAAAGAAATGAATATATTAAAAACAGTTCAAAAACCAATAAACAATATAAAGTCCAATAATTCTTCACAGTGCTCTGTAGTGATGAACGTAAACACTTATGAATCCCAACAACACTCTTCAGTTGATTGCACCATGTGTCGTAACATAAACAAGTAAATGCGCTCACTCCTCCATAGACCTTCACAATATAGGGGGTCTAAAAACCCTTATCTTCAGATTTTCTGAGGACACCCACCGTGGTCACAAGATCTTTCCCATCTTGACTTTGAGAACCATTCTTCCTCCTCTCCTCCTCAGCAGATGCAAAACACAAACACTTCTAGTGCTCTCAGTTTTAAAATGTTATTAAATATAAAACCATATACTCAGATAAAAAGATGATATAGCTTCAAGAACAATCACAGCAAGGCCAGAGAAGGTATAATCCTCCACAATAGCTCTCACACAGGCAGCAGCTTCCAGGTGACGTGATGACGTCATGATGTCATACACTGCACTCCACCTTAGGTGTTATGTCCACAAAGCAGAGCCTCATCACAAACCTCTGCACCAAAGCATGTTTGGTGTTTTGGGTAGTATCACTCATAGCACTGCACTATTACTGTTTTTTTTGTTTTTTAACCTGATTGATGTGAATGGATCCATAAGTGTTCAGTTAACAACAAATGATGCCAGCGCTAGCTTTAATTATACTTTGATACAATTAAATATGTATCAATTTAAAGTGCAAAACAATCTGTAAAAATATTCATTAAATCATACAATAAAATAGAAAAAAATTAAATGTTCTCATTAAATAGTGTGCCATGTGCTCTATATACCATCAGTAAACTTATGTTTCTGTTATTCTCATAAGTCCATATATATCACAAACCATCCAAAATGTTCAAAAGTGCTGTTAAGCTTAAAAAAAAGTGTCTTGTGCAACAAAAATGTAATGCCCTCCAGGTTAGTTAGGCAGTTTTATTAAGTAGAGGCTGAGTATCAGCCTGGGGATGAGTCAGCCTATGAGTGAGGTAGGAGATCACCTCAGGACAGGCTAAGGAGGTTATGAAGGTCAGTGCTTCTGGAGCCCTCCCACCTTTCCAGAAACCTGAGAGCTTTTTGGGGGATGGTTGGAGGATGAGAGGAGGCTCATTCTGCATGCTTGAGGGACCTTGGCGAATCCCCTGGCAGGAGGCTAGGCAAGGTGACCAAGGCAACCCTTAAGTATCACAGAGCCTGAGAGCACACTATTTGGGCTTGTTGATGTTTTAAAACTTTAAGGTATAGAAAACCTTCTGCAGTGCCCAGCATGCATCCCCACTCAGGTGTGGACTCACCAGATATTGCCTTTGTTAAGCATACTCAAGAGGATATCCACTAATTTAACCAGGAGGTTCCTCCAAGAACAGCCCACTTAATGATTGATTGCCAGGATAAATTCAAAACTCCATTCCACCATATCATGAAAAGAGAAGAACAAAGAATCAGCTCCAATAGTATATTACCCAAGATAGATAGATTTATTTACTCCAAGTTACAATGCACTTACAATGTTAAAAACATCAACAAGCCCAAATAGTGTGTCTTTATGACCAGCAGATACCGCATGGTGCTCTCACCACCTCCGGAACTATCGGACAGAACGCTGTCACGTCACTTCCCGTTATGGATCTACGTCACGTCCTTTGTATTTTTTATTATTCATTTATTTTTTTGTTACAGAGATAATGGTTAAGATATGCATTAATGAATGATATATAATGTATGAGTGATAATTGGAGATTTATCACTAACATTTTGATGATAACACTGTGAAGTGTATGCGCCACGTGTATTCACTAAATAGGGGTGATACTCACATTTTGTGATCTTTAAAGCAAGGTATAGTGGCAGCAAAAAGTTTTTCATAATTTTTTGTTTTTTTGGGTGTTCATTGTTTGCATCAGGCGCAATATAGTGACAGTTGGGTACATTTTTTAAGGTATTTGTAGATATTTGCTTCCTAACAATCATCCTAATAAGGGATGGATCTCAACTAAATGAAAATTACACCCTGTTCCAAATTATAATGCAAATTATATTTTTCTCATTTACCTAAATAATTGATGTAAATAACAGTCAGCATAATTCTCAGGTTACAACTATTAAGAGTACAATTCACATTTTATTGAACAAACCTCCTAATGATAACAGGATTTTTGTTCCAAATTATTACGCACAGTAAGTTTCAAAACACTTTATAGGTTGGAAAGAACTGAAAATTGTCATTTTTTTGTGTTTGCAGCAGATTTACTGAAATCAAAAGCTATTTCAATCAAACTTTTAACAACATTTTAACTTTTTAAACATTTTAACAGGTCCCGTTACATTGTAACATAGGACCCCTTATTTGATAGCAGCTTCACAAGTCTTGCATCCATTGAACTTGTGAGTTTTTGGACAGTTTCTGCTTGAATTTGTTTGCAAGATGTCAGAATAGCCTCCCAGAGCTGCTGTTTTGGATATAAACTTCCTCCCACCCTCATAGATCTTTTGCTTGAGGATGCTCCAAAGGTTCTCAATAGGATTGAGGTCAGGGGAGGATGGAGGCCACACCATGACTTTCTCTCCTTTTATCCCCATAACAGCCATTGATGCAGAGGTATTATTTGCAGCATGAGATGGTGCATTGTCATGCATGAAGATGATTTTATTCCAGAAAGCATAGTTCTTCCTTCTGTACCAGGGAAGAAAGTGGTCAGTCATAAACTCCACATACTTTGCAGAGGTCATCTTTACACCTTTGGGGGCCTTAAAGGGGCCAACCAGCTCTGTTCCCATGATTCCGGCCCAAAACAGGACTCCACCACCGCCTTGCTGACATCGCAGCCTTGTTGTAACAGGGTGGCCGTCCACCAACCATCCACTACTCTATCCATCTGGACCATCCAGGGTTGCACGGCACTCATTAGTGAACAGGACTGTTTGAAAATTAGTCTTCATGTATTTTTCTGCCCAATGCAGCCGTTTCTGCTGGTGAGCATTGGTTAGTGGTGGCCGAATAGAAGGTTTATGCACAGTTGCAAGACTCTGGAGGACTCTACACCTTGATGTCCATGGGACTCCAGAGGCACCAGCAGCTTCAAATATCTGTTTGCTGCTATGTAATGGTATTTTAGCAGCTGCTCTCTTGATCTGATGCATGGATCTGGCAGAAATCTTCCTCAATGTGCCTTTATCTGCACCAACCCATCTGTGCTCTGAATCAGCCACAAATCTCTTCATAGTGCGATGATCACGCTTAAGTTTTCGTGAAATATCTAATGTTTTCATACCTCGTCCAAGGCATTGAACTATTTCACTCTTTTCGGCAGCAGAGAGATCCTTTTTCTTCCCCATATTGCTTGAAAATGGTGCTCTGCTTAATAATGTGGAACACCCTCCTTTAGTAGTTTTTCCTTAAATTGGGCTCACCGGCCAATCTAATTATCACAGGTGTCCGAGATTGTTTTCAGTGATCAAAAGAGCCCTGACACACAATGCCATCCATGAGTTACACTGAAAAACAAAATATTTAATCTTTGTGACACTTAAATAGAATTTGCATAATAATTTGTAACGCGGTGTATTTGCTAATTTATATGTAAGAGTTTAAGGTTGGTCCAAACACAAGTTCGGACTGAACCTTGGCTGTTCAAGTATTTAGACGAATGCCAGAACATTTACCCATTCAGTAAACGGTGAATAATCATGTATAATAGTGATATAGCTTCCTGTTGTCAATGGTTGTTAAGGACACCAGCGGGTGCAGGCAACACAGAGTCCTTAACAACCAGTTATGTCTCAGTCCCTATTCACTTATATGGCTAATATGGCCATATCTATATTTTGCCAGTGATGTCACCACATCCCTACTCCCTTGTATATAAACCTATTGATGGCTCTAGCAAGCTGTCATTAGTGCAGAGGGTGGATTAGCATATCGATTTTTTTTTTCAAAAATCGATGGATTATTTGTTTAATTGAGATTGAGGGATTTACAATGTTGGATTTTGTTTTTAATAAAGAGCATGCAAAAAAAACTGTGTTTATTTACAACAATCTTTTTTTGTGGCTGAGGACTATGTACTCAATTGTGTGTGTGTGTGTGGGGGGGAGGGGATCAGATATCTAGGACCCTTTATCTCAAAAGGAGCTTCTAGATTCTAATAAGTCCCCCCTGCGCCCCATAATCACCAGACTAAGGTTGTGGGAAAGGGCCCTTGTAATTATTAAAATAGGGCCCTTACTAGGGGCGGACTGACCATTTGGAAACTCGGGCACTGCCCGAGGGCCTGGGGTCAGTAGGGGGCCCCATGAGATGCCCCTGGTACCTTTTTCATAGGCTTTTTTGAGTTTGGGCAAGGACACAGGGGCCCCATGATCCCCTATTGCCCGGGGGCCCCATGAGTTGTCAGTCCGCCCCTGGCCCTTACTATGTTGAGGTCATGTGGCCTGGTAAGGTCCAGGCTCCTTTCATGGCCTGCTCGGAGCTGTATGCTCGGATTAAAGGTATGGTAGGGATTTGGGAGGGGACTCCATTGTAATTTTGTTTGCATGGGGGCCCTTTAAAATCCATACCAGAGCCTAAGGGTCTGGTGTTGATTTTGTGGGGGACCCTATGTAATTTTTTGTTGTATCTATTTTTTTGCACGAACAGTCTCTTAAATCTATACTAGATCCGAAGAGCCTGGTATTGGTTTTGCAGGGAGCATGTCATTTTTTTTACATGCATTGAAAAAGTGTCATATAGTAAAAAAAAAAGCTGTTAATTCACTTTTCCCTGTAAGCTTCCATTGCTGCATGTGCTTTTTCTATTCAAAATTTGTATTTGCATTTTTTTTGTATTCCTATTATGTGTATTGCCTTTAGTCAGATTTTTTTTACATATTATACAAGCACCCTGTAAGAATCCTTAATAGGAATAGCAATAAAAATAATACACACCCTAGAGTTATATAAAACTGAAACTTAACAAACTTTTTAGGAGTGATTTTACTAGTTTCAGCTACCAAAATGTAAAGTGTACATTGAACATCACCCTGGAAGATTTTCATTTCAGCAATTTCAGCCAGAAAAAAAAATGTTATAGCTAAAACAGTGGAAAAATGAAATTGTATTTAGGGATGGAAAGAAATATCTTGTCTTTTTCAGCAGGAATACAATATGTTATATCACTGGAGTGAATACTATGTGATAGCAATTTCATGTGGAGATACTCTGATCAATTCAGATTCCATTTGAAGAAGCAACAATTGGACTCAAATAGACCAATTTGCTGCTAATGTCTGAAAAAAGGGGGCCCAGCACATAACACATTCCAAAAAGTAGAGGGAAAAAATGAAACAGGATGGTAATTTATTCTAGCAGTATATTCTCCATTGTCTATAAAATGGAGGAAGATCAAAATGTATTTCTTTGACAATGAGATATTATATATATATATATATATATATATATATATATATATATATATATATATACAAAAGTATTGGGACGCCTGCCTTTAAACGCACATGAACTTCAAAGGAGTTCTAGGCTTAGTCGTAGGGTTCAAAATTGAGTTGGCCCACCCTTTGCAGCTATAACAGTTTCAACTCTTCTGGGAAGGCCGTCCACAAGGTTTAGGACGGTGCCTATGGAAAGGTTTGACCATTCTTCCAGAAGCACATTTGTCAGGTCAGGCAATGATGTCAGACGAGAAGGCCTGGCTTGCAATTTCTACTCTAATTCATCCTAAAGGTGTTCTATGGGGTTGAGGTCAGGACTCTGTGCAGGCCAGTCAAGTTCCTCCACTCAAAACTCGCTCATCCATGTCTTTAATGACCTTGCTTTGTGCACTGGTGCGTGGTCATGTTGGAACAGGAAGGGGCCATCCCCAAACTGTTCTCACAAAGTTGGGAGCATGAAATTGTCCAAAATGTCTTGGTATGCTGATGCCTTTGGGGTTCCATTCACTGGAACTAAGGGCCAAGACCAACCCCTGAAAAAAAAAACCCATACCATAATCCCCCTGTGACATAAATGCACAGATTTGAGTAGCTGAAATGTGACCTGTAGCAAAATGTAATCGTAAATTTAGTCAGTCCTTATCATTAAAGAAATATTCAGTTATAAGCAGAGACAGGTGGTACCCCATTAGCATCTGAAAAGAGAAAGAGCTTCCTGAGGCTGGAAGTGCCACCTGGGTGCTAATAAGATTTTGTCACCTATATGTAATCAGACTTTGCCATCTTCCTGAAGCTTAAAAGAGAAACGCAGATGTTTCACTTTCATGACATCGGGGGGCTCTGATCTGTCTAGAGAGCTCTAAAGTATATACATACATCAAAGGAGTATGTTTTATCCCTCATACAAGCTAAAATATTAGTTGCAGAGAGATGAAAATACTTCCTTCTGATGGGGCACTCTGTAGGCTACATCGGCATATAAAAACTGTATTTGTGGACTATGTAGAATGCCAGGAAAATGCAGGAAATGGTTATGTGGTGCTGGAGTGCGATATCGGAACAGTGATTGGTACTGTCACGATCAGACTGATGCGCTGGTGTCGGAAATTCAATCCCCGACTTGGTGATTCAAGCCGGTCTTGGTCCAATTGACTTTGGGCAGTTCAGCACCCAGAACAGCCTGTGGGCGGGTACAGGAACACCCCCAGAGTCAATGGGCCAAGAACTAATGTCCCGCCTACGTCCATATTCCCATAAATTGAGGTCCCGGACATTGGGACATTGGGACTCGTATGGAGCTGGTTCGATCGACTAACGGATTACGGACTTTTTCTCACTTGCTCCAGTCTCAGGGTAAATCTTGATAAAAGTTTTATTCTGTTTTATTCCCTTTTATTTTATAGTGAATAGTCTATGTGAGTCTTCTTGTATTTTTTATATTTCTGTAACTTTTTAAATTTGTACATATTTTATGCACTGCCCACTTTCGGGATATTAAATCTTAAAGTTAATAAGTGACTTCTGTGTATTTAAGCACGGGCTCATACCTTCGGAGAGATTAGATTGTATTGTATTTTAGTGCCTTTAAATGCAAGTTCATTGCCTATCTGTATACAATTGCACTGTGTGTTGGCAGATTGTGTGCAGATTGTAAAGGTAACAGATCTGCCAGACGGAGATCTGTGTGTGTGTGGTGTCCCAGCAGGCCAGTAAAGCTGTTGGGTGGTGGCAAGCTACCGTTTGTGGTGTGTCTGGTGTGGGGGTGTGTGGATAGTGGAAGAGTGATTAACACTGGGGTTCCGGCTTGTAGTATAGCTGGAGGGATCCTAGAACAGTGTGTGATTGCTGGGCTGCTCCTCAACCCTAGTTAGTGCATCAGATTGTATGTAAGATTTGTATCTGCCAGTGTGTGGTCAGCCATCTAGATTGGAGTGGAGTCTCCCTCCGGTGGTGGCCAAGAGGTAGTGCGGGCTGTGAAAGTATATCACGTCCGGTCTTATATACGGTTTTATATACTCAAAGTTATGTCCCCCTTGTTCCCTCTTACCTCAAGTCACGGCCGCATGTGCGCGCCTTGGTTAGCTAGTCGCTGTGGTCGTGGCGTGTGGGTGAACACCCCCCTTCACCAAACTTTACACTTGACACAATGCAGTCAGGCAAGCACCGTTCTCCGGGCAACTGCCAAACCCAGACATGTCCATCGGATTGCCAGACAGAGAAGCGTGATTGGTCACTCTAGAGAACATGTCTCCACTGCTCTAGCGTCCAGTGGCGGCGTGCTTTACACCACTATATCTGAAGCTTTGCATTACACTTGGTGATGTAAGGCTTGGATGCAGCTGCTCGGCCATGGAAACCCATTCCATGAAGCTCTCTACACACTGTTGTTGTGCTAATCTGAAGGCCACATGAAGTTTGGAGGTCTTTAACTATTGAATTTGCAAACAGTTGGCGACTTCTGCGCACTGTGCGCTTCAGCATGCGCTGACCCCGCCCTGTCATGTGACGTGGCCTACCACTTGGTGGCTGAGTTGCTGTTGTTCCCAGTTGCTTCCACTTTGTTATAATCCCACTAACAGTTGAGCGTGGAATATTTAGTAGCTCGGAAATGTCACGGATGGACTTATTGCACAGGTGACAACCTATCACGGGACCACACTTGGAGTCACTGAGCTCCTGAGAGCGACCCATTCTTTCACAAATGTTTGTAGAAGCAGTCTGCATGCCTAGGTGATGATTTTATACACCTGTGGCCATGGAGGTGACTGGAACTCCTGAATCTAATGAAGATTGGAGGGGTGTCTCAATACGTTTGACAATATAGTATAGACTTATTGGGATTTTGTTTTACCAAAAACATGTTGCAGAATACATTTCAACCTACATTTATGAATACATTTGATTTTTTGATTGGATATATTTAATAACAGAGAGTAGATTTTTTTTTTCCAAAAATGTTTGTTTTTTTTCATTTATATTGATCAAATACCACCAAAAGAAAGCTCTATTTGTGTGAAAAAAACTCTATGAATGTCATTAATATACAGTGTTGCATTACCATGCAATTGCAAGGTAAAGTAGTATAACTAGCAAAAAATTCCCTGGTTATGAAGCAGGTAAAACGTTTCGGAGCTTAAAGTGGTTAAATAATGACCCTTGTTGTATTGCAAATTTTCTTTTTTCAAAATGTTTGGGTTTTTTTTATATTGCAAAAAAAAAACAGGGGCGATCAAATACTACCAAAATAATTCTTTATTTGTGTGACAAAAATGATAAAAGTTTAATTTGGGTACAGTGTTGCCATTGACTGAGCAATTACCAGTTAAAGTAGCGCAGTACTGAATAGAAAAAAAATATTCTGGTCATGAAGGATGTAAAACCTTCTGGAGGCCAAGTGGTTAAATGTGAATGCAGCGGATGGCTTGTAGTTCTGAATGAACTTTTAGTTCATTCCAGGGGCGGACTGACAACTCATGGGGCCCCTGGGCAATAGGGGATCATGGGGCCCCTGTGTCCTTGCCCAAACTAAAAAAAGCCTATGAAAAAGGTACCAGGGGCATCTCATGGGGCCCCCTACTGACCTCGGGACCTCGGGCAGTGCCTGAGTTTCCAAATGGTCAGTCCGCCCCTGGTTCATTCACTAGACCTGCAGCTTTCAAATGGACAGCCCATATGGAGGTATGGGCTGAAAGCTGCAGGCAGGGGCGGACTGACAGCTCATGGGACCTCGGGGCAATAGGGGATCATGGGGCCTCTGTGTCCTTGCCCAAACTCAAAAAAGCCTATGAAAAAGGTACCAGGGGCATCTCGTGGGGCCCCCTACTGACCCCGGCCCTCGGGCAGTGCCCGAGTTTCCAAATGGTCAGTCCGCCCCTGGCTGCAGGGTTTGTCTGCAGAATCCTGACATTGTACCCCTGATCTACTGATCACGGGTGCAATGTTTTCCAGGCTCCTGCAGAAAAAAATAATAAATGCTTATTTTTTTTCTGCAAAAAAAACGTGCATTTAATATTTTTTCAAAACTTATTTTTTAAATAATATACAACACAATATATTTTTTTTACATCTGCTTGACATTTGGCTTTAGTGTACGAAATTCAGATATTGCTAATAATAATGACTCTGTTGCTGTGACATAAAACACCGATGTGAAAACAAGAATAACAAAAGAATAAGAACAATTTCAAAGAAATCTCTTGAAATTCCACAAAGCGACTTGGGTCTTTGGAGGAAGCAAATCTCTGGCATTTTTATTTTGTCAGTGAAACCTCAAA
Source organism: Staurois parvus (assembly GCF_062004578.1). NCBI lineage: Eukaryota > Metazoa > Chordata > Amphibia > Anura > Ranidae > Staurois > Staurois parvus. The sequence continues at coordinate 3,232,718 of NW_028317799.1, read as the reverse complement.
TCTCCCAGGTAAACTTGCGTTGGAGGAATGTATGAATTGTTTATGCTGCCATGCTTTGTAATGCTGCAGGATGTTTCTTGCCTCTCGTATCAGATTGTCAGTGACAGACAATGTACACAGATTCATTGCATGCCGCCGGCCAATTAATATGGAGTCTGAGTATGCAAAGAACAGTCTGCATACACACAGTGAGTGATTTCATTTGTATATTGGAGAAAGTATTCCTGGTGCTGGCTGCTGTAGCTACAGCAAAGTCAAATGTATAAATATACATAGAATATAGAGGGGCTACGATGAAATATAGGGGGTCCCTCTGAAAAGCATTCAACCATGCAGGGCCGGATCTAGCGTATCTGATCTGGTGGTGCAGAAAAATAGTCAAGGGGCATAATGTTGACACTGTGTGAGTCACTGACAGTCTGTCACACAGTGTCACAACCTGGGAAACACTATTATGTATTTGCTTGTCAATAGATTAGGGTGAATATACAGATTCTGTGTCCCTTTATATCAAATGCCTCTAGCATAGTTCCACTTTACATTAGGAGTCCTCATCAGAGTCCCTCTTTACTTCATGACTACTCAGCAGAGTCCCCTTTTACATCAGGTGCCCACCAGAGTGCCCCTTATATCAATGTTCCCAACAGAGTGCCCCCTTACATCAGTGTTCCCATCAGAGTGTCCCCTTATATCAATGTTCCCATCAGAGTGCCCCCTTATATCAGTGTCCCCGTCAGACTGCCCCCTTACATCAGTGTACCCATCAGAGTGCCCCCTTACATCAGTGTACCCATCAGAGTGCCCCCTTACATCAGCGTACCCATCAGAGTGCCCCGTTACAATAGGTGTCCCCACCTGTATGCACCCTTACATCAGGTGCCCCTATCATAGTATTCCCTTACATCAGTGTCCTTAATAGAGCCCCCTCCTTACATCAATTGTGTCCCATTAGAGTTTCCCTTTGCATATGATCAATTATCCCCATCAGAGTGCCTCCTGACATTAGGTATCCCCATCAGAATGCCCCCTTACATTATGTATCCCCATTAGAGTGTCCACTTACATAAGGTGTACCCATTAGAGTGCCCCCTTACTTGGATTGACCCATTAGTGTGTCTCCTTACAGCAACTGTCTTCATCAGTCTGGTTCTTGGATCAGTGGATGCACTCTTAGAGACCTTGGGGGACACAACTAAAATCCAGGGGGGGAAGGCACATCCCAGCCCAGCACCCCCCTAGATCTGGCCCTGCAACCATGGGTCATTTTTTAGAAGGGTGATAATGATAGCTGCAAATCTGAACAAGCCCCAAGGTTTCCCTTAGATATAATCTATATCTTCCTTCCGGGTTCCGACTTTTCAGCCACTTGATTGGCTGAGCCACAATAATGTCACTCCATGCACATGCAAAAATGAAGTGGCATGCCATATTTGATAGGTGGTAGTGCCGCTGGATGAGACCCATTCATATGCATGGGGCTGTGCAAAAACCCTGCAGCCATATGCAATGCACGAGATTGAGGCATGGCTGACACCCGCTGAAAATCAATTTGCTGCAGACCACTTTTCACAGGGGTGGCAATGAATAATTAAAGTGGTATTAAACCCAAAAGCTAACATTATATTGCAGCCTACCATTTCTTAGATGTAGACATGTGGATGCATTCGTTCATTGATGACATTTGTTTTGTCATATTTGTTATGTTGAACGGATTCATTTGTATCATTTGTTTCATATCTTCAGCATTCATTTCGTATGTTTATTAGTCATAGTGGAAAAATGTTGCAGTTTTTCCAGAAGATTGCTATATATTCTATATACTATCAAATCGGACAGATTCAAATTGGAAGGATTCAATATTTTCAGATGCTAGTCCCACCCACCAAGAGAAAAGACATGGATGATATCGACTGGCGTGATGAGCATCCGAATTAACAGATAAAACAAAATGTGGATCCAATCATTATCTGAATCCAAATGATCTGAATCCAAATTTGAAAATTTAATTAATCTCCCTATGGGCCTGAACTATGATCACATCATGTGATGTCATCTGAATGAAACAAATGCATTCATTCAGGTCTCAAAAGGGAAAAATATCATGCTGGATATCTATACTGATATGGACGGGGTAATGTGTTAGGAACGTAAGGATGCCCCATCGTTTGATTGAAATGAAAATTATCCACCTACAGAGGACTGAATTCAAAGACACCCCGAAAATCAAAGTGAAAACATAATGCAGCAGGCTAGTCCATGTGCTATCCTGGAGGAGTTGGACTGCCTGTGCAACCTCTGTAGGGTCCAGGTATCGCCTCATGCTACCAGTAGTGACACTGACCCTAGCCAAATGCAAAACTAGTAAAAAACAGTCAAAAAAGATGAGTAGGGAAAAAATTGTCAGTGTCCTCCACCTGTAAAACCATTCCTGTTTTAGGGGTCATCTCATTGTTGCCCATCTAGTGCACCTGTTGCTAATTTCATTAACACCAAATCAACTGAAACTGATTAACAACTACCTCTGCTACTTGGCTGATCAGATACATATCACAGGAGTTTAATTGACTTGATGCTATACTCTGATTAAAAAGTGTTCCTTACATTTTTTGAGCTATATATATATATATATATACCAGGGGCAGACTGACAACTCATGGGGCCCCTGGGCAATAGGGGATCATGGGGCCCCTGTGTCCTTGCCCAAACTCAAAAAAGCCTATGAAAAAGGTACCAGGGGCATCTCATGGGGCCCCCTACTAACCCCGGGCCCTCAGGCAGTGCCCGAGTTTCCAAATGGTCGGTCCGCCCCTGTACAAGAGAGCAGCAGGGCAGAGTTGTAAAGATTAGGATCAGCGCATAAATTTGGGTTAGACAATAAAAGCAAAATAAACATCACAGTAATATGGACAGTTAGAGATTTTGGAAGCAGTAAGAATTACCAATAAGAACACTGATAGTCAAGGGTGGACTGACAACTCATGGGGCCCCCGGGCAATCGGGGATCATGGGGCCCCTGTGTCCTTGTCCATACTCAAAGCACACCCAAAAAAGCCTATAAAAGGTACCAGGGGCATTTCATGGGGCCCCCTACTGGGAAGTTGCTGGATGGGAAGCGGCAGGACTGGAGCTGCAAGCTGGAATGGATGCACTAAGAACTTCTGATACGGCTCGGCTGCTTTCGGGCAGTGGCGTCAGGACATCGGCGTGGGTAGGCAGGTATTTGCGTTTTGGAACAGTCTACATCCCTTTGCCAAGCCCAATTGTGTCCCATTAGAGTTTCCCTTTGCATATGATCAATTATCCCCATCAGAATGCCCCCTTACATTATGTATCCCCATTAGAGTGTCCACTTACATAAGGTGTACCCATTAGAGTTTCCCCTTACTTGGATTGACCCATTAGTGTGTCTCCTTACATCAACTGTCTTCATCAGTCTGCTTCTTGGATCAGTGGATGCACTCTTAGAGACCTTGGCGGACACAACTAAAATCCGGGGGGGGGGGCACATCGCAACCCAGCACCCCCCTAGATTTGGCCCTGCAACCATGGGTCATTTTTTAGAGGGGTGATAATGATAGCTGCAAATCTGAACAAGCCTCAAGGTTTCCCTTAGATATAATCTATATCTTCCTTCCGGGTTCCGACTTTTCAGCCACTTGATTGGCTGAGCCACAATAATGTCACTCCTTGCACATGCACATTTCATTCGGGAAGCAGAACTGATCCATCCTGAATGCCTGTTTTTTTTTTTTCTTGGACAGTCAAACTGGGTTTTTGAACAGAAATACCGTGCTGCAACTTGCAAGCATAGAGTTTAGCTCATGGTTGTGGAATGGCTCTATTTATTTAGAAAAAAAAATATGCATACCACCCAGGGGTGGACTGACCATTTGGAAACTCGGGCACTGCCCAAGGGCCCGGGGTCAGTAAGGGGCCCCATGAGATGCCCCTGGTACCTTTTTCATAGGCTTTTTTGAGTTTGGGCAAGGACACAGGGGCCCCATGATCCTCTATTGCCCGGGGGCCCCATGAGTTGTCAGTCCACCCCTGATACCACCTATCCTATTCCATTCAATAGGCAGTACCCTGTAGTGACATGGAGGTCAGCTGGAGGAACCAAGCATTGCAGGGGACAAAACAGATCAACATTTTCAGGAGGGACAGTTTTTGAAGACTACAGCGGGAGATCTCTCTTCAGCAGGGGCGGAATGACCATTTGGAAACTCGGGCACTGCCCGAGGGCCCGGGGTCAGTAGGGGGCCCCATGAGATGCCACTGGTACTTTTTTCATAGGCTTTTTTGAGTTTGGGCATGGACACAAGGGCCCTATGATCCCCTATTGCCCGGGGGCCCCATGAGTTGTCAGTCTGCCCCTGCTTTTCAGTCTAGCCGAGTTTACCAACGCTGGCAAAGGAAGTGAGTATTAACTTAGTCCTTTACAGGTAACAAGTCTATTCCAAATTTTATGTAAACTACAAAAGTTACTAACGTAACGCTATATCTTTTATATGGATGCTGATCGCCGACGGGCCTACAGCTCCCTTAAAATCAGAAACACCTAACAAGATATTGTAAATATCAGTCATGGCTTCTGAGCTGTGTAATTCTTTATCACCAGGCACAAAAAAACTTTTTATTGATCTTTCAAAAACATTACCTTCAGCGCTGAGCAACAGATATGAAATTGAGGGGTTGTTGTACGAGTCAGATTGAAAATGTGAAGATATAAGCAAGCACTTGTATTCAGCTTACAGCTCAAGAGCAAATCACACCTTCCATGATAAACAGAGTTTAAAAAGCAGTGATAAAACTGTTTCTAGGAAAATTACTCAGAGTATCATGATGGCGTCTAACCACTTCTCTTAAATCCCGCTGCTAAAATGTTATCACTTGGCTCATCACTGAGATACAGAGTGTGAGGATAAAAGTGGAAAGGAAAGATCGGAGTGCCGGCTACTTTCACAAAGGCATATTCAATAAGACTGTAGCTGGAGAAAACCAATTTGATTTTAGTTTTACTGTAGTTGACTACTTTGTATCTGGTCTCCCACTGAGTTATTACAAAGGCAGTGCCTGTTAAAAAAAAATGAAATCCAGATAGCCAACATCCTATGTCTCCTGCCTCTCCCTCTTTATTGTAAGTGTTTTATCCTCGCTACGCGTTTCCCTGTGTGAAACTCGACAGGCAGCTAAATCCTCCTGTTCTGCAATAAGCCAGACTAAATGTAATCTTGAGGCTTTATTAACAAAGCAGGGTGGGGTAAAACTATCAAGAAAAAACAGGAAAGAAGTACATATAATCAATGTAGGAACAGAAAACACAATAAATAGTTAGGCTATAGATGGCAATAAGTGATTCTCACCAGTGATGCTGCCTTTATGGGATGCAAAAGGGATGCAAGTTTTAGTCCAACATGTGCTCTGATAGCTGGTTCCTTCTAAGATGGAGTTTGAGCTCCCAGAATGCATTTCTTTTCTTTCTCTCAATTATTATTATTATTATTATACAGTATTTAAAAAAAGCCAATAGTTTGCTCAGCGCTGTACATTACAAAGGGGGACAGAACATGTGACAGAACAATACCAATACAATGCAAAACATGAGGGGATCGAGGGCCCTGCTCTTTCGAGCTTACAATCTGGGTGGTGGTAGGAAGAGTGGAGGAGGTCGGCAAGTTAGCAGGGGGTGGGGTAGGCTTCCCTGAAGATATGGGTTTTCAGGGTGCGCCTAAAGTAGAGGAGAGTAGGTGATAATCTGATGGGTTGGGGCAGGGAGTTCCAGAGGATGGGTGACACCCTGGAGAAGTCCTGGAGGCGGGCATGGGAGGAGGAGACAAGGGAACTAGAGAGAAGGAGGTCTTGTGAGGAGCGGAGTGTGCGTGCTGGGCGGTACTTGGATATTAGGTCAGTGATGTAGTTCGGGGCAGTATGGTGGACGGCTTTGTACGTCAGTGTTAGGATTTTGAATTTGATCCGTTGCGCAATCAGAAGCCAGTGGAGGGATTGGCAGAGGGGGGCGGCAGAGATGGAGCGGTTGGAAAGGTGAATGAGTCTGGCAGCCGTATTCAGGATGGACTGAAGCGGGGATAGCCAGCGGCGAGGCAGGCCAGTGAGGAGGGAGTTGCAGTAGTCGAGTCGTGATATGATGAGGGAGTGGATGAGCTGTTTAGTGGTTTCTGGGGTTAGGAACGCGCGTATTCATCACGCAGTGCTATTGTGTTCTGCCATCAAGGAGCCATCCCTGCCAGCAACACAATGATTACTTCTAGCAGCTATAGTTGTCGGCAGTAATCGCATGCAGAAAATCTGACTGAAGTTGATCGACTTTAGTCCAACCAGCCTGCCTATATATGGACCCTGCTGAACCAGCCAAGATTTGATCCATTTATGGCCAGCTTTAGGCAAAACCATAGGGAGGTATAGAGCATGTGTGTGTGCATTGGTTTAAGGGGGTAAATCAAAGCTTCATCTGGTCATTTCAAAATATAAGTTGTGACCATATAAATAACCAAAATATGTATCAAAATCTTTATACTTTCCCTTTAAACATGTTTAGCTCTGCCCTCTTCTGCACCAACTATTGGTCAATGAGGATGGCCCAAAAGCAGAGAGTGAAAGGGATTCCCTTCCTTCCACTCTCCGCTTTTGGGCCAAATGCAGGTCCATTTCCAACAGTATTTTCTAAATTATCGCTTCAAACTAATAAAATAAGATAATCTCAACTCCACCCCTTCAAGACACTCCCCTCTCACACACACCATGAGGTCCTCCTTGTGTATTGTTTGCTTTTTTTATACCTATGTTTTTCAAAGATTTCAGGCCAGTCACGTGGTGTGTGAGTTCCTCTTCATTGTTGAATCATCTACCGATGGTTTACAATGTTGCAGAGAACAGCACTGGTGGGATTATGTTAGTGCCACTCTCTGCATCATTATATTGTAAGTGCTGGTCATGTGGTAGGTCCATGAAGCTCTTCACCTAGAGCAGGGGTAGCCAACCTGCGGCTCTCTAGCTGTTGTGGAACTGCATTTCCCATGAAGCATTGCAACATTACAAAACTGACAGTTACAGCTATGACTTGCAGAAGCATGATGGAACTTGTAGTCCTGCAACAGCTGGAGAGCCGCAGGTTGCCTATTCCTGACCTGGAGTATGACCTCAGTGCTGGGCTTCATCCAACCTGGAAGACTATGGGTATCTTGTTTCAAAAAGGACTTACTGTGTGGGGCAGTGGCAAAAAGTATTATCTTGCCACAGCTGTTTTTTTTTATATTTTTAATTATGGCTATGCCCTGGAGACCTTTTAATAATAAAAAAAATTGCCTGGACAATATCTTCTATATGCAGTCATGGCCAAAAATATTGGCACCCCTGCATTTCTGTCAATAATGCACCACTTTCAGAAAATTGCAATATTTAGGCATTCTCATGTTTATTTTTTTTGTTTGTACTGGTATGACCCAAAAATGTGGAGAAAGAAAAAGCCAAATCTGACACATTCCACAGAAAATTCCAAAAATGTACTGGGCAAAATTATTGGCACCCTCAATTTAATATTTGTAGCACAAAATATAACTGAAATATATCACTTCCTCTAACCATCAATGAGAATCTTACACCTCTCTGCTGGAATTTTGGACCACCAACGGCTCCAGGTCTCTTAGACTGGAAGGGTTCCTTTTCCCAAATGAGAAAAAGGAGAGAAGCGCCTCTAAGTGCAATAAGTCTTTTAATTCAAGTCTAAATGTAGAAACACTCACATGTGTGAAGTAATCATAAGCATAAAAACCGTGGTTAACAATAGTTAACGGTGGGGTGGTAACCCGGGTGAAGAACCGTCATCTCTCTGCGATGTGGGGAGGTCAGCTCTCGGCTGGAACAGCGTGGTGGCTGGAGGGGGAACAGTGGTGAGGCCAGCCTTCATGCACGTCCTCCCTCAAAGCCGGATGGAACGCACGCTGGAACGTAGCGGCGGCGTGGCCGTGATGACGTCAGATCCCAGGGTGCACTGCGACGCGTTTCGGAGCATGCACTGGCCGTGGAAGGTGGAAGTGCACTCCTTTTTCAAGCAGGGGGAAGTGGATGAACAGGGGTGAATATATAGGGAACGTGAGTCTAATTGATCAATTAACCAATTAACCAGTGATTGACCATTGCTGTCAGGTGAATAGTGTAAAGTCATGGATGTTAACTGGGGGGTAAAAGGAAACCAAATGGAAAAAAGAGAGGATGTAATAAATAAGAAAACGGAAGACGAAAGAAAAAAAAAAAAAAAAAAAAAAAAAAAAAAAAATTATGTTCTGGGAGATTAGTGGGGTAAAATGTTCACCTTGCAGCACTGGCACATCAATTATGTAAGCAGATATTTAGTGGTAATACAGCATGATTGCAAGATGATAAACATATTGGTAATAATCTGCGCATTACCAATATGTTTATCATCTTGCAATCATGCTGTATTACCACTAAATATCTGCTCACTACTGTTACATAATTGATGTGCCAGTGCTGCAAGGTGAACATTTTACCCCACTAATCTCCCAGAACATAATTTTTTTTTTTTTTTTTTTTTTTTTTTTTTCTTTCGTCTTCCGTTTTCTTATTTATTACATCCTCTCTTTTTTCCATTTGGTTTCCTTTTACCCCCCAGTTAACATCCATGACTTTACACTATTCACCTGACAGCAATGGTCAATCACTGGTTAATTGGTTAATTGATCAATTAGACTCACGTTCCCTATATATTCACCCCTGTTCATCCACTTCCCCCTGCTTGAAAAAGGAGTGCACTTCCGCCTTCCACGGCCAGTGCATGCTCCGAAACGCGTCGCAGTGCACCCTGGGATCTGACGTCATCACGGCCACGCCGCCGCTACGTTCCAGCGTGCGTTCCATCCGGCTTTGAGGGAGGACGTGCATGAAGGCTGGCCTCACCACTGTTCCCCCTCCAGCCACCACGCTGTTCCAGCCGAGAGCTGACCTCCCCACATCGCAGAGAGATGACGGTTCTTCACCCGGGTTACCACCCCACCGTTAACTATTGTTAACCACGGTTTTTATGCTTATGATTACTTCACACATGTGAGTGTTTCTACATTTAGACTTGAATTAAAAGACTTATTGCACTTAGAGGCGCTTCTCTCCTTTTTCTCATCTACAGAAGTTGCTACAGCTTATTTGGAAGCCTTGCCCTCAGTGCCACACGGAATCCTACGCTCTTCATACAGTAGCCACTAATACCACCATCACCCATACTACCATTTCCCAGGACTTTGCAGTGTTTGCGCTGTTACAACCCTTCCTCATTTTTTCTGATTCCTTTTCCCAAATGCTGTTTTGAGATCTCTCCAAAGGTGCTCTATGAGATTGAGATTTGGACTCATTGCTGGCCAATTCAGTACTCTCTAGCGCTTTGTCTGAAACCATTTCTCAGTGCTTTTTGACATGTGGTTTGGGTCATTGTCCTGCTATAAGACCCATTACCTCTGATGGAGACCCAACTTTCTGGCACTGGGCACTACATTGTACCCAATAATTCTTTATGTTTCATAATGCCATGCACACAATCAAGACATCCAGTGCCTGAAGCAGCAAAGCAATCACAAAACATCAGTGAACCTCCACCATGTTTGACTGTAGGGACTATATTCTTTTCTTTGTCAGTTAAATTAACATAGCGCTGTATCGCAAAAAATGGCCTGGTCATGAAGGGGGGTAAATCTACCGGAAGGGCAAGTGGTTAAGGCCCTTTTCCTTTTCTGAAAACAGTAGAATGATGGGCTTTACCAAAAAGGCTGTCATTTTGTTTCTTCTGTCCACAGCACATTCTCCCAAAAGGCTTTTGGCTTTCTCAAGTAAGTTTTTAAGGTTTCTGTGTCAGCAGTGGGGTCCTCCTGGGTCTCTAACCATAGCTTCCCTTTTCATTCAGATGGCTACATATAGTGCGACCTGACACAGTTGTAACCTGTGCCTGAAGAACAACTTGAATTTGTCTGGAAGTTGATCAAGGTTCTTTATCCACCATTCGAACAATCCTTAGTTGCAATTTTTGATCAGTTTTTCTCTTTCATTAACATCCAGTGCCATGGGCTGTAAATGTCTTGACAACATTGGACACAGTGGACAAAGGAACATTAAGATTTCTGGATATGAATTTGTAACCTTGAGATTGTCCATGCATTTCCACAATTTTTGTTCTCAAATCCTCAAACAATTCTTTGCTGGTCTTTCTCTTCCCCATGCTTTATGTGGCACACGGAGACATACAACAGAAAGGTTGAGTCAATTTTTCACCATTTTAACTGGTTGCCGGTGTGATATCTATATTGTCAGCACCTATTAATTGATACAGGTGAGTTTAATTACAAATTACAGGAGAATCACAAACTTTGAATGCAATTATTTCTTACAATTTTGAGAAGGTGCCAATAATTTTGTCCAGTCCGTTTTTGGAGTTTTGTGTGGAATGTGTTAGATTTGGCTTTTTGTTTCATACCAATGCAAACAAAAGAAATAAACGAGAATGACTAAACATTTGTAATTTCAATCATTTTCTTGGCGAAGTGGTGCATTATCTAACAGAAATGCAGAGGTACCAATATTTTTGGCCATGGCTCTATTGATTCTTGATTTTGCAGTTTTCTTGTTCAAATATTTTACTGCTTTTAAAGTACAACAACATAGGTTATAAGTAAACAAATGGGATATTGGAGGTGTACAGTAAATGAACAGTAAAGGTTCCCATTTATACTAGTCAGGCAGCACTAACAAGAGTGAACAGCAACTATCAAATAGAGCCTGACATGAAGGGAAGGAGGAGGGGGGAAAGAAAGGGAAGGGTAGGGTGTACAGCTCCAAGGAAGGGGATAAGAAAAATAGCCAAATAACCGCAGTATCAACAAAGGATGGTTCCCGTAAAGCAGAAAACATAGATTATGGGTTGAGAAGGGACTCGTCAAAGTTGGGTGGGAGGAAATGCTCCACCCATGGGTTCCAAATCTTTTTAAACTTGGGGATGGAATCTAGGATAGTGGCTTCAATTTTTGCGTGGATCATCGCCTGAGTGACCCTAGTCATGACTGCAGTCGTATTCAGTAAGGGTGATTTCCATGCTTTAGCGATAACCTGTTTGGCCGCAGTGGTGACTTGTAGAATGAGCTTAAAAATGGCCGGTGATTGAGAAGCGCGACTAGAGGACTTGGTTGGAGGGTTATGGCACTGAGTGTAGACAGTGTTCTGAATACCTCCGCCCAAAAAGTTCGGACGATTGGGCAATCCCACCAAATATGAAAAAATGTTCCTAGGTCTGCGCAGCCTCTGAAACAAACTGGGGGATAACCAAGGGTAAATTTCGCAATTCTGGTTGAGACAAGGTACCAGCGGGTCAGGACTTTGTAATTGGTCTCCAGGTACCAGCGGGTCAGGATTTTGCAGTTTTAACGTAAACCCAGGTACATTTAAAGCCTCCCGAAGATGAAAAACTATGGATAATAAAGACCACCAGCTCCAGCAATATGTGTAGTCTTAGTTTCAAATAAAGATGGTCATGGTGCAATTACAGTAGTTTCATGCAAAATCTCCTA